>NC_088356.1:44464732-45064732 GCF_036884655.1 Musa acuminata AAA Group
CGATGCTGATCGAGCGGAAGCTGGACAACTGCAAGCCGTGTGGGGGGGCGATCCCGCTGTGCATGGTGGAGGAGTTCGGCCTCCCCCTCGACCTCATCGACCGGCGGGTGACCAAGATGAAGATGATCTCCCCCTCCAACGTCGCCGTCGACATCGGCCGCACCCTCGGCCCCGACGAGTACATCGGCATGGTCCGCCGGGAGGTGCTCGATGCCTACCTCAGGGAGCGCGCGGCCGAGGCGGGGGCGTCCGTGATCAACGGGCTGTTCCTCCGGCTGGAGCAGCTGGAGGGCCCCGGTGGCCCCTACAGGATCCACTACAACGAGTTCTCCCCGGCGGGAGGGGGGGCGGGGGAGCGACGGACGGCGGAGGTGGACGCGGTAGTGGGGGCGGACGGGGCCAACTCGAGGGTGGCCAAGTCGATCGGGGCGGGGGAGTACGAGTACGCCATCGCGTTCCAGGAGCGGGTGCGCATCCCAGAGACGAAGATGGAGTACTACAAGGAGCGAGCAGAGATGTACGTGGGGGACGACGTCTCGCCCGACTTCTACGGGTGGGTGTTCCCCAAGTGCGACCACGTCGCCGTCGGCACCGGCACCGTCACCCACAAGGCTGACATCAAGAAGTTCCAGGCCGCCACGCGCCTCCGCGCCAAGGACAAGATCGAGGGCGGCACCATCATCCGCGTCGAGGCTCATCCCATTCCCGAGCACCCTCGCCCTCGAAGGTAATATCTTCCTCGCTCTACTTCTTCTTCTTCGCTCTGTTGATAGCTAACCAGTACTCGGATGAAACAGGGTATTGGGAAGAGTGGCACTTGTAGGTGACGCAGCTGGTTACGTAACCAAGTGCTCCGGCGAGGGGATCTACTTCGCGGCGAAGAGCGGGCGGATGTGCGCGGAAGCGATCGTCGAGGGTTCTGAGAACGGCAGCCGCATGATCGACGAGGGCGACCTGAGGAAGTACCTGGAGAAGTTCGACAAGATGTACTGGCCGACGTACAAGGTGCTCGACGTGCTGCAGAAGCTGTTCTACCGCTCCAACGCGGCCAGGGAGGCGTTCGTGGAGATGTGCGCCGACGAGTACGTGCAGAAGATGACCTTCGACAGCTACCTGTACAAGAAGGTCGTGCCGGGGAACCCCCTCGACGACCTCAAGCTCGCCGTGAACACCATCGGCAGCCTCGTGAGAGCCACCGCCTTGAGGAGGGAGATGGAAAAGCTCACCTTGTAAACTGGAAGAGACCACAGGAGAGGTTCTTATGACTGCATGCTATTGAACTAGAGATGATGTTGTTGCAAGCAGGCATTTGCTGTAATTCTCATTCAGTGGCAATTAATTGATGCAAATACTTCTTTGCATATGGGTACATTTCTTTTGTGCACTGCCTGTAAATTGTGGCAGACAGCAGAAAATGATCAAGAGTAGAATAATTGAGCTTTAACTGTTATCTGCACAAAGATTTCTAGTTCTTGTTTTGGCATCAATGTTTAGCCATAGACATGTGACGGGCATTATAGTTTGTTCTCATCCTAGATGTGATTTTTCCAACTGTAAATCTCACAATTCTCATCCTTTTTAATACAACTTCCAAATCAGTACAGGCAACTCATCTTTACCATTGCAAGCATCAGAAGTGGAAATAATACACCTTGAAGACAGTCGTTCTCATATATTTGTCTCATGAATGAAATGCATGAGTTGTGTAGATAAGAAAGCTAGAACAGATAACCATGTAGATCAAAATTCCCTCCCATCTTCCCCTTCACTTTGCAAATAATCAGCTAAACAAGCACAGCCACACAGGCAAGCAGTACTACATTTCAGCATAAACATGTTTTTTGGGGGGAAAAAAGAGGGGTTGGATAAAGTCAGCATGCAACATTTTCCTTTCAACTGCTCCATAAATAACCTGCTTTGAAACCCCGATCAGATACGAAGCCTATCGACTACTTGCCATGCAGCAGATATTATGCTATCAGAGTTTCGGGTCTTTGCCTGTGACAACAAATGAAGCACTGATGCATTTCACTTCTCGATCGCAGAGTTTATAGTAGATATTCGTAGTGTAAGTGATACCTCTTGCAAGATGTCGATCTTCATGTGGCTTTCGGTTCAAGACGATGTCACTTCCAGACAATGTCTCCCATGAATCTTAGGGCAGGAACTCCTCTAATTTCTACATCAACCAGTGGTGCTTGGATTAACTTCAAGCCCATGAGCTCTGCATCATTTTGGATCATTTCAAGGGCTCGCATTTGATCCTACAAGAAAAATTCAAACACAAAATAGTTAATATTGTTTACTAAAAATAGCACCCAATTGGCAAGTAAAAAGATGGATGACATGATAATAGTGGCTCGATACCAAGTTTTTTATTAGCTTAAACAGTGTAGTTTCTGGCAAAAGTCTAAAAGCAGATGTAAAGAAACATACAAACAAAAGAACATGACGACTCTAGAAAACAGAAAACTACTCTGTTTTCTAGAGTAATGGTTTATCCATTACTGCAAGTAATGGCTTATCCCTCGATATATGATAACTGCAAGTAATGGCTTATCCATTAGTTGCAGTAAGGGATAAGCCATTCCTTTTTTAATCTACTCTAGAAATGGATAAGCCATTACTCTAGAAAACAGAGTAGTTTTCTAGAGTCATCGTGCTATTTTGTTTTGTATGTTTCTATACATCTGCTTTTAGACTTTTGTCAGAAACTACTCTGTTTAAGCTAATAAAAAGTAATGGCTTATCCCTCGATATATGATAACTGCAAGTAATGGCTTATCCCTAGATCTATGATATGGAGGGATAAGAAAATATTACTATTTGAAACTGTGGTATACCTTCCTTTTCATTGCACAAAACTTGCAGTCACTTGCAGATGGTGGTAGAACCTGATTAACGATGAGCCTCTTTACAGGCACATTTTCTTTCTTCAAGGAAGAATGCAGTCTTGACGACTCACTAACAGCCATTACCTTTCATAACACATATTCAAATTATTCAGAATTTGCAGATTCCTCAAAAAGATATACCGAGTCACATGACACAAGCAAGGCTGGCTAGAGATGCAGGACAAGCACAGCATTTCTTACTTCATTTTAACATAAAACCTTACAGTTGGAATTGTAACAATAACGAATTCAGTTGATTCTGCATCACGGAAAAGCTCCCTCACTTTGACCATCCTCTCCCTTAGTTGCTCTAGTTTATCAGACTACATAGCCAAAAAAAAAGAGGTCATATTAGAAGCAGTTAATAGTTTTTTATTTTTCTTTTTTGTTTGAGGGGGAAGGGGAGCCACAAACTTACAGCATCTTGTTTTGGTTCTTCTTGTCCAAAAACAGATTTAATGGCCGATGTTGCTGAAGCTAACTTCTGTTTCAGCTGGAAAAGCGAAAACCACAAATACAACATCACACAGATAGAACTATAAATTTCATGAAATATTAACTTTATTATTAATTGAACTTTAGTTTTGAAACAATTGGTATATAACATTTTACTACTGAGATAATATCTTCATAAGTGCAACTATAGAACTCCAACATGCCATCATCTGTTTCTGGTTTTCTTTTTTTCTTCTTTTCCTTGTGTACATTACATTCACATATATAACCATTAGACCCAAACCAGATATACTATCTTCATCATCTAATAGAGAAAGTGAACAACCAACGGAGAAATTAGATGACAAGCACAGCCATGGTCATGAGTCTAATACAGGAAACAAACTAACAACCATCTACTTATTCCCTCTAGACTACCACAACATATCAAGTACAATTATGAGAATTCAGGAAGAACTAACCAACATAACTTGGTAGGTTCATCCAATAGCAACAAAGGATACCAAGCACTAATGGCTTTGTTTATCAAGAAATGCAGGAAACGGAAACTAGTTTCTTTATGTCAGTTGCCACACTAAATTTCAAGTAATTGATAAATTACCAAACTTATCAAAGTGAATAATTAGTTTCTAAATAAGATATATGGACAAAACGATCCACTGCATATGATAGTTATATATACCAAGTAATAGTTGCAATAGTGGCATGAGCACGGATGGTCTTGTACTATGATGCCAGCCAATGCAGGGCCAGGAAATCGATATGTTTGACCCAAACTTTACTGATATGGGCTAGCTTATACCAGTCTCTCTAAATTCTCAGTTTGACTACAATCATATCTTAAAAAGAATCCAAATAAACCCTTAAATATCCTAGCTGCAAGTTCTCCAGTTTTAAGAGTCAGGTGACTAAGCAATAATGAAATTAAGAAATGCTAAAACAAGTTAGTCCATTGGCTCTCAGGAAAATAAAGAAAATAAGAACTTCAAATGACAATAAGCATTTGTCTGTTAGTTTTAAGGAGCCCAAATAGAAAGCAAAGATCACTTCTGTTCCCCTTTATATCAAGTAATAGATCAAAATTTTAGAACAGCTAACAATATCAAAAATAGCGAAGTGGTTATCTTAAGTTTCTCTCACAAAAAAAAGGGACAGCTAGACATCTTAAACTATCTACACTAGAAGTGTTCAGCTTCTTCAAGTGGTGTAAGTGAAATTTTGTCTCTTTACTATCACAACAACTTTTGGTTGACAATTGGCAGATAGCAGATTGTCATACTCCCTTTATTCTTTTCTCTTTCTTCTTGTATTTTTGTTCACAAACATTATTCTTTATTGCTGAAATCATAATTTACTTGTTGGTTTTAACTATTTTTGGCCAGATAAGTCCAAAACACATTGACCTCAGAACCAAAAATCTCTTTATGTCACTCAAACATCAAGGTTATAAAAACATAATTGGAGTTACTATTACTTTTGATGTCCCTTCTCCAATTTAGACAAAAACAATCATGACCAGCAAATAGGTTTTTATAGTCATCAAACAAACATGTGGGTGATTATCTGTCCAACTGGGCCAAAACCACAGAGAAGCCAAAATTAGTATACTATCTGTTTGAACATAGGGTATAACAAAAATAAAATACAGCAGAAAAGGTAGAATTAGCAGATAGGAGAGAAAATACAGTAGGTAAATGTTGTTCATGTCCACTGTCCTACAATGATTCATCAACATAAATAATAATTTGCTCGAAGATATTACAAGAATGTGCAACTAAAATTTTCATGATAGTCAAAAATAGATAATAGCTATAAAAAAAGCATCATATTAAGAAGTCAAACCTTCAAGATCTTGCCAATTGAAGCATCCAGGAAGTCTGGCAATGATAATAGTCTAAGAGTATGACCCTATTAGAAAATTAGATATCAAGTTTCTATACAATACACAAGGAACATAATAAAGCATTTTGCACTTTAATTGAGATTGCTTACTGTTGGAGCAGTATCAAAGACAATACGGCTGAACATATTGTACTCCTGTGCTTCAACAAATTGCATGACCTTAAACAAGGGTAAATAGATTTAGGAGCCCAAAGGTGTTCCAAAATTAGTAGCTAAGAACTTGTACAGAGTTATTCGCAAGCATACAATGTGGCATGATCAAATTATATACCTTTGAAATTGCAATAGCTTCATCTAGTCCAGGAGGAGGTGTGTCCAGCAATTCTCCTAGTTTTAGCTCTCCTAGCTTCATTGTAATTGGGCAAATAATAAGAAAATTCTAAGAGTCTACTTATTCATGAGGGAGTAAAATGATGAATACAGGAATACCTTCTTTAACCAACTGCAAACAAAATTAACAAAAGTTCAACCAGCTTCATGACAAGTCACAGGAGACCATTTTTTACTAGTCATAGTATGAATCTAAGCAAAAGAACTACTTAGATTGTCACTCAATGAAAAATATGATATCGGCTTCTGTATATCAATACCGTATAGCTCTAGCTTCCCTTAGACAGTTTCCAAGTGGAAGGGTCCTCAAAGATTTGGTTAACGTCCTTTGCAGTAAAAAAATGATATGGTCAATCTCAATGCATATTCATATGAGCAGAATTTACTTACAACATTATGGTTAAAGGTCCCATCATAAGTTATTCATGCGACTAAACTTGCCTTGGTCACACATTTGTGCCAATTTCTAACTGGTTCATGTCCAGGTCACTAATGGTCATAAAAATGTTTTCTAAGCTTTTATATGGAGGATTATCAAAATTTGTTTTTCCTCCATATAGAGAACAAAAAGGTGATATGCTTGCTAATTGATATAGTTTGCTAAAATTATTCAATGTATGCTACATAATCATATGAAGTCAACTTTTGGTTTGACATGATCCATAGTCGAAAATGCAAATGACATTAAATTCTATAACGTAACATGTGAGAGCATCAATAACAAGAGTAATTTGTTTGGGAAAATTGGACATATTAATGATGCTTTAGATGTATACCAAAAGAAAACAAGTTGCTATAAGTAACATACTTATATACATAAAGGCATTCTGATGTAGATAAACAAAATGGGAGTATTAAGGTAGTGGTCATACCTGTTCAACAAGCATTCCAAGACCCATACTGTCCATGAAATCTTTGACCCCTGTACCTCCACTCTTTTGACTTGCACTACGAAATTCCTCCCTTGCTTTCTCAGGATTTATCTGTAAAAAGAAATACTACTCTTTAAATCTATAACAAGTATGACGATAAAATGGCATAGAATTATGTCTAGGAACCAAGGAATTTTTTTGTTAAAATAACCCAAAAATGGAAAAGCAATTCACACAATTATGGGCTTACTTCCAGTGCAAACAATGGGGCATCCAGCCCATCCACAGGTACCAGTGTTCCTCCGCTCAAATCCTAGAGGTTGTTGGATACAAATACAATCAGATATTGTCGCACTAAATAAGTAAATACACTGATGATCTTAAACAGCATATATGCATTCCTTTTCCAAAAGGTTTAACTTTAAGGACAAGTTAGAATAAGTCTCACATGATGCACAACATTGGACTAATGATAGGGCACTAATGACTGTATACCTGTGCAAACGAGTCACTTAAGGAGTGAGCAGGATCTGTCGAGACAACTATGGTGGGATGACCATGATTTGCAAACTTAACAGCAAGTGATGCTGCACAGCTCGTCTTCCCAACACCACCTTTACCTCCAAGCATGTAGTACTTCCTCTTAGTGCCAGAAGCCATCTCCTCGAACTCTGCTACATCTCCAGCGGTACTAGTTATGGCTCTGACTGTAGAAAGCATAGAATTATATGAATGAGTTCTTCAAAATCTGATCTTTAGCTAAGTATTTATTCCATCGACCAGATTATACTGACTGAAACAATTCAATTTTCTTCAAGAAGCTATAGTGAGACTACTCGACTGAAAAAGATAGCGACAACACAAAAGATCAGCGAGAAAAAGGACTAGGATGAAAAAAAGATGTGATCTTTAGCTCAATGGTCGGCACAACCTAGACCCAGGCACCGTCTGTCTGTTAGCCGTAAACACAGATGCAGATATCTACAGTCAGGGAGACAACAAAGACCAAAAATTTCGACCTAGGAGACATAAAATCTCTTTCTTGCTCACGAAGAAACGCCATTTTCGATCGGACGCGGCAGAAAAAGAGAACAAAGGCAATAAGGATGTGATCTTTAGCTCAATGGTCGGCACAACCTAGACCCAGGCACCGTCTGTCTGTTAGCCGTAAACACAGATGCAGATATCTACAGTCAGGGAGACAACAAAGACCAAAAATTTCGACCTAGGAGACATAAAATCTCTTTCTTGCTCACGAAGAAACGCCATTTTCGATCGGACGCGGCAGAAAAAGAGAACAAAGGCAATAAGGAAGATAGGAAACAGGAATTTCCGGCCTGAAGCGTGAGAAGCGAGACAAAACCTCGTAGGGAGCGACGAACGAAGAGGAAAGGTTGCACGCGGGAGACGGCGAACGAAGCGGCGGGAGACGGCGGCACGAGGCGAGATGCCGCGAAGGAAAGGCTGCGAACCAGGTGGGGAGCCGGCGAGACTAACATGGTAACCCCCGGAAGAAGGAGAGGCGATGAAGCAGCCGCAGCAGCACTCGCCAAGCTTTGGCCTCGCCGCTTGCTATATCTCGAGGTCAGTAGATCCAAACCGGACCCAAACCCATATGGATCACATCAGCCGAGCCCTATCGACCGTCAATCGGCCCATTAAACTGACTAATTAATTGGTCTTTTTTTTCTTTAAATGAATTTAATAAGTATTTTGAGAACAGTTCTTCTGAAAGAAAAAAATAATTATTCTAAAAATAAATATATAAAATAGGATACTGTTAAATTAGATATGAAGAAGAGATACAGCTATCAATCAAAACACTTTACAAATACAAAAATTCTATATGTTTCGTAACCCAAGGAGGTTTATATAGTTTTCATAAATATATTATATTAATTAAATTTAAAATAAATCATTCTTTTCTAAGAAATTTTTTTGAAAATCAATAGTCAATTTGGTTTGTCTTTTGTGTTTCTCCTCGTAGTAATGAACTTCTTGATACAATGAACCTTTTTATTATACTTTAACAAGTTCAATTTCAATATTCTTCCCCCTTAAACTTATTTCATTTGATATACTAATTTTTTTTCAAAGTTGTTGAAATATTTTAAATTTGAAAGGTTTTATAAGTATATCGGTCACTTATTAATTTGTCTTGACATCAAGTAGCTCTATTTATTTATTTTTTATATGATTTCTTATATAATAAAATCTTGTATCGATATGCTTCCATCTTTTATGGTAGGTTGGATTTTTTTGGCTAAGGCAATAGTTACTTTGTTATTAACATAAATCTTAGATGACTTCTCCTATGGGCATACGAAGTTCTTGGAGTAATTTGTTTAGCTATATTGCATGAAAAACATAAGAAAATACTGTTATATATTATGCTTCACAATTGATAGAGCAACGATATATTATTTTTTTAAGACCATATGAATATAACTTCACCAAAATAAAATATAAATCTGGTTGTACTCTTCCGATTATAGTAGTTTCCAGCCCAATCACTATCATTATATCCAATAAGCTCTAATCTTTTAGATGATGAATACAATATTTCATACTCAATTATGCCTTTAATATATCATAAAATTCTTGGGAGCTTACATATATCTACTTATTAAACCAACTCCAAATATGAAGTCAAGTGCATATTAAATACCTTAAACATCCAACTAGACTTTTATAATAAGTTGGATTAATATATTTACCTTCACCTTTTTTTATCAACTTGGTGTCGTATTGTATTGTATGTAGGGTAACAATCTTCTATGGAAAACTTCTTTATAATCTCCTTTGCATAATTTTCTTATGAAATAAAAATTCTTTTATTATCTTGTATAACTTCAATATTGTGGAAATAAGTCATTAGACCCAAGTCGATCATCTTAAACTCTTTCTTCGTAAAGTGTTTAAAATCTTTAATCATGGAGACATTATTATCTATAAAAAATTAAATCATCTATATACAAGTATACAAATAAAACATCTCTATCGAAGTTAAATTTCATATTGAGAGCATGCTCATGTGGACATTTAGAAAAATTATTTTAAATAAAATGAGCATCTATTCGAAAATTTTATGCTCATAGGACTTGCTTAAGCCCATAAAGAGCTTTCTTTAACTTGTATACTTTATCTTCTTATTCATGAATAATAAAACCAGAGGGTTGTTGAACATATACATCTTGTTCAAAAATTCTATTAAAAAATATTCATTTGACATTCATTTGTAAAAAATTTTATTTCATTTGAGCTACTAGAGAAATAAGTAATGTTACTATCTCTAATCGAGTGACTAGTGCGAATACTTCTCTTCTCCACCTCCCTTTGTATATATTTTTTATTTTAAAGATCCACTTAATACCGATCACTTGATGGTCTTCTGGAAGTATAGTAAACTCCCATGTATCATTTTTGTTAATAGCACAAATCTTCTCATTCATAGCTTGTTGTCATCTTTCTTCTCTATAAACTTCTTCGAAGGTTAATGGATCATATTCTATAAAAAGATAAAATAAAGAAAGCTCATTATTGTTAGTATCAACCCTTCGAGTCACATCATATAACTCTTGAATCGTTCTTGTCCTTCTTATCGAATCATGTAAGCTAGCTGATCTAGGTAATGATTCAAGCAAAACTCTTTAGTGTTTACTTATATTATATCATCCTCTTATGAAAATATAGTTTTCTTATGCTACTCATTATTTTTTTAGTTCCACTGTTATTCATCAAATTCAATCTCTTGATATCACAACTTTGTTTGTGATAAGATTATAAAGTTTTTAGCCATCGGAATTCTCAATATAATCTAATAAGATGTATTTTTAATTTTATCCTCAAGTTTTGTTCTCTTTTTTTGTTGATATTTAAGCAAATGCAACATTTCTGGAAATTCTCAAATGATCGACTCTTAGTTTCTATAAACTTCACACTTCTTCTAATATAATATTACCAATTCGTCTTGTCGGAAATATGTTACAAATAAATTTCACAAGCAATAGCATCTCCCTAAAGTTTTTTAGGAATTCCTTTTTCCTTTAACATGCATTGGACCATATTAAATAGAGTTCTATTTTTTCTTTCTAAGATATTATTTTGTTGAGATGTGTACGATATGGTATTATATTTCAAAACTCTTTACAAATTTAAAACTCTTTAATTATATTTTAAATAAATCACTATTTTTCAAAAAATTTCTTTCAAAAATCAATAATCAATTTGATTTATCCCTTCTAATTTCGTCTCGTGATCCGAAGAATCTCATAAACCTTTTTAGGTACCGTTTAATTCCAACAGACACACCATAAGATACTCATTTACACTTGACTTCTTCGTGAAGGCATACGAACGAGAGACGGCTTTCTGCTACTTCATCGGCGTCAAGGAAGCACGAGGCGACGAGGTCGCGTCCCCTGCCATCGTCCTCTTGCAATACGAAATGGCTTCCTCGAGTTTCTCATCTCGATCCTGGCACGGCATTTGGCTGTAACACCCGGCTCCGCTCGCCGGAAGGCTTCGCCCGGGCCTCCTTCCCGGTGGCTCCTCGTCCACCGTGGCCATCCAGCTCGCTCCGCCGCACGGCTTGCAGCGACCCCACCAGTGCCTGCCCAGGCTTCTCCTGACCGACCGCCAAAACCGCGGAAGCAGCGGCCTCGGCCTCGAGCGTCCCGGCGAGACGCTGCGGCTCGGAGGAGCGCAGGAGACGCTGATGGCGCCGAGCGAGGTGGCCCCGACGTCGATGACCCATGCGTCGAAGGATATGTTGTAAGCTAGTGGGAGCTCTTCCATGGAGGACAACACACAGAAGAAGACTGAAGAGAATCGAAGCTCTGCATGGAGATGATTCGCAAGCTCATTTGAGAACGTTGGAGATCAATCAATCTATGGCATTATTTGGGCGTTGACAGCCTCGCTCAATAAATGTTCTCTTGAAAGAAATTTCTCTCCGTCTCCCAAAAACAAAGAATTATATGCTATGAACAGTATGGTTTATGGATGTTTTGCTTATCTTAATATGTCGTTTGATTAGGATAATAGTAGCCAAGAAAGGTCCAAAATGAGCCCAAATTGAATGAATCGGATCCTAACGGTCGATATTTACTGATCCCATTAAGCGTGATATTTGACTTATAAGTTATATATATATATATATATATATATATATATATATATATATATATATATATATATATATATATATATATATATATATATATATATATATATATATATATATATATATATATATGTCGTAAATTCGAATTATATATGTAATATCTCGGTATAATGTATATATTATAATTGATATTGCAGTATAATTCATCAAGTCAAGATGGCCGAGTTGGTCTAAGGCGCCAGTTTCAGGTACTGGTCCGAAAGGGCATGGGTTCGAATCCCATTCTTGACAAAGTTTTTTCATTATTATTTTATTTTTAGTTAAATTT
Organism: Musa acuminata AAA Group; assembly: GCF_036884655.1. NCBI lineage: Eukaryota > Viridiplantae > Streptophyta > Magnoliopsida > Zingiberales > Musaceae > Musa > Musa acuminata. The sequence goes on from NC_088356.1 coordinate 44,476,640, forward strand.
GATTTAGAGTAATGACACTGCCTAAAATATATTAGGAGTCTTTTCTTAATTTATTTTTCTTTTGTACACAAGAGAAAAGTATTAATTAACAGCTATTCTTAAATTAAAATGGAATTTATTTTATTTTGTTTCTCTTTAAATGAATTAAATTTGTGATATCACTCAATAAAATTTATTAATTAATAGTTCTTATTGAATAAAAATGGGGATTTCATTTTTTTTCTCTCCAAATGATTTAAATTCCTATGACACCACTCTTAAAATGAGGCTTTTTCTTTTGTTTAAATGATAATTAATACTAAATTTAATCCTAAGATGCTATAATTAGTAAGACATTTACTAGTTAAATTAGTTGACACTCTTAAAAAACATATCTGAATGTGGATATAAGCTCTAAATATATAGGTAAAAAAACCTCACACATTTTTATTTCTAGAATAATTTTATGCATTCAAAATATTAATTTAATGATGATGTATGATAAATATTTTATAAGAAAAATATGTACCAAAAATATTCAATGGATTTCTTTCACCAAACATCTCAATTCACACTTTAATGAACGCTGAAATACTAAATATATTTAGTGGATTAGAGGGCTAATATTGTGCCATTAACTAAATCATTAAATCCTTCTCATTGCAGTCTGAATCCCTATTTTTTCCTATTTAAAGAAAAATGCGTTCTTTTCTCCGACATATATTTAAAGAGGGAACGCAGTGAGGCGGCCGCCACTGCACTGGCAAATATGCAAACAACAGATGAGCGACAGCCGCCACCTCCAATGCCTTCTCTCCTCGCTGAGTCGCTGCCTGTCTCTCGTCCACCTCCAGCAAATCCACGCCCTCGCCTCCAAGACCGGCCTCGACACCGACCCTCTCGTCGCCGGAAAGCTCCTACTCCTCTCCGCCGCTATCCTCCCCGACTCTTTGGACTATGCCCGTCGCCTCTTCTCTGTCGTCCCTTCTCCCGACCCCTTCATGTACAACACCCTCATCCGCGGCGTCTCCGACTCCGACGAGCCTCCTCACCACGCCTTCCTCCTCTACTCCCGGATGTGCCGGCAATCCGTCCCTCCCGACAGCTTCACCTTCGCCTTCCTTCTCAAGGCGGCCGCAAACTCCAAGTCCCTCGTCCTCGGTCGGCAGGTTCATTCTCATTCCGTCCGTCACGGCCTCGATGCCCATCTCTTCGTTGGGACCACGCTTGTCAGCATGTACGCGGTGTGTGGCCGCGTGGCTTCCGCTCGGAAGGCGTTCGACGATATCCCCCAACCGAACGTCGTCGCCTGGAACGCCATCATCACCGCTCATTTTCGGGTCGACGACGTGACAAACGCGGAGAGGCTGTTCGACCAGATGCCTTGGAGGAATCTGACATCGTGGAACGTCATGCTTGCGGGTTACACCGGGGCTGGCGAGCTGGAAGCGGCGAGGACATTGTTTCGCGATATGCCTCAAAAAGATCCCGTCTCCTGGAGCACGATGATCATCGGGTTCGCCAGTCATGGGCATTTCGATGATGCTTTTGGCTTCTTTCGGCAGTTGCTGAGAGAAGGGCTTCGGCCAAACGAGGTGAGCTTGACCGGCGTTCTCTCAGCTTGTTCTCAAGCTGGGGCCTTTGAAACTGGAAAGATTCTACACGGCCATATGAAGAAGTCAGGGCTCAGTACCGTCACCGCCGTGGCTAATGCTCTCTTGAATGTCTATGCTAGGTGCGGGCGCATCCAAATGGCATGCCAAGTTTTTGATCGGGAGATGGGAAAGAAGGGCATTGTGTCTTGGACTTCTATGATCGCAGCACTCGCAATGCATGGCCATGGAGATAAGGCCATCAAGCTTTTCGATGAAATGGAGGAACATGGACTGAAACCTGATGGAGTAATATTCATCTCCCTCCTCTATGCGTGTAGTCATTCAGGATTGGTAGAACAAGGGTACCATTTTTTCCATAGAATGGAGGATGTATACGGAATCAAGCATTCGATTGAGCACTATGGTTGCATGGTTGATCTCTATGGGCGAGCTGGGCTACTGGATGCTGCCTATGACTTTGTGATGAGAATGCCTATAGAACCTAATGCCATAATCTGGAGGACATTGCTTGGGGCCTGCAGCATTCACGGAAATGTTGGTTTAGCTGAGCTTGTGAAGAAGAAACTCTCAGAACTCGAGCCTAGAGATTCTGGTGACTATGTTCTACTGTCCAATATTTATGCAGTTGCCGGTAAGTGGAAGGATGTTGCCAATATACGCAGATCCATGAACGATGAGAGTGTTAGGAAACGCCCAGGTTGGAGCTCAATAGAAGTTGACAAGGTTCTGTACATGTTTGTCGCAAATAACGAGTGTTGCAGTGTGAAAGAGGAGGCTTATGGGAAGCTGATGGAGATATTGTCAAGACTTAGGAAGGAAGGTTACATTCCAGAGGTCACAAGTGTTTTGCATGATATAGAGGAAGAAGAGAAGGAAGATGCCATTGCTCAACACAGTGAGAAGCTTGCAGTGGCTTTTGGGATGGCAAGGATGAGCACGGGAAGTGTCATAATGATTGTCAAGAATTTGAGAATTTGTAGGGATTGCCACTTGGTGATGAAGCTGATATCAAAGGTCTACGAAAGAGAGATTGTGGTGAGGGATCGTAGCCGGTTTCATTCTTTCAGAGAGGGGTTTTGTTCTTGCAGGGACTACTGGTGACAGAAGCTTTCATTTCATCCCCAGAACATTCCAAGAACAAACTGCAACCTAACTCTGTTCTTGAAGAAAATCATTTCAGTGGGAAGGAAGCAATAGGTATTGTTCCCATGTATCACTGATCATGCACAATAGAAATATAATCAAATTGTTAAGATTTTGACTTTGTTGTGGATACTGTAATCAATTTTGAGATATACTGAAACTTCAGTCAATATTTTGACATAATTTAGCTGTAGGAAATTCCATTGCACGAAATTCTCTGCCCGATCATAAGAGGTTGTAAAAAAAATTTAGAATTTGATAACATAAATTTGAAGAAAATAGTAAGTGTAGAAAAAGAAAGATGGTCAGCTGCACAAGTTATGCTCGGATGAAAAATAATTAGGGTCTTATGCTGATAAATCTCATAAATTGGACAGGGTGAGCCTTACGTTATATTTTGAGTTTATCTGAACTGAATAGTTCAGGTGAATTTTTCAGTAATTTTAGCACAAATGTAAAGGCTTGATATTTGTTTACACGTTTCTGTTAACGGAGGTTCAAATTCAGGTTTACCAAGCATGGCCATCTTTATAAGATCAAAATTGATGTAGGTTCAACTTATCTTTATAAGATTCCACTTCTCTGTTAAATATCACTTTTTTTATGCAGAAAATAGTTGCATATGCTCTTATCCATTTCTTCTTCCAGCTTATTTAAGTACTTTGCTTCTTGATTGCTGTGAGCCACATATGGCTAATTACTTGTTCGGTTACAGGGAGACCGATAATGAGGATGGCATGCAGGATAACGAAGAAGAGGATGATATTGAAATCTAAGTTGATTACAATTTCAGTTTTGTGCATGTGGGCATTGACAATGGTTCTTGTAGCATATGCAATATAAAGCTTAATAGTCGAAGAAGAGACAGGAACTATGGGGTGCTTCCTAGCTGTTATCACATAGATGGGTCAGATAAAAGGTCCTTACCAATCTGTCCCACAAGTTTAATATGAAGTCTAGAATTGTGTACTGATAACTTTGTTAGTTGTATTTAACTATTCTGACGAAATAATATTGTGGAAATTTCGGATGATGTTAAGTCAATGAATTACACAGGTCTGTTATCAGATCCTCATAAGTCATTCTGCTTGCAACTCAACTTAAAGAAGTCTTCTTACTAGTATTTGTTGTCTGTTGATTTCAGATTGTAATTGCATTCTTGGCTGTCTTTAAATCTACCATGTGCTATTTTTATCTGCTCCAAATATAATTGTATTGGATTGTTCATAAGTTGTAACCTAGTATAGGAATCATGTCTCAGAAATAATTGGATTATTATTGTTGCTGTTGTCAATTAGGTGCCCTAATTTCTTCTGCTTCCCTGCTACTCCCCCTTAATTGCTGTGACCCATTGTTAGCTTCTTGCTGTGTATATGAACTGATGGAAGGCCACATGTGAAGCATGGTTACTTGGTGAAATCTCAATTGTCCCATGGATGAATCAAGACCAATTGTCCCACAATTGTGTATGCTATTACTGCTACGGTTATGATCCTACAAAGATAGGAATCAGCAAAGCTTGTGATGTCCCACTCCATTGTTCTGCATCCATGCTTGACTTGCTTGGTCTCTTCCTCAGACTCCACTTCCTTCCTTGGGATACCAAGCAAGAGAAGACAACCAGCAGTGACTCAGAAACAACAGTTTGGATCTGATCTAGTGAGAGGTAAATTCCAAGGACTGACCTGCACTGGGCTCTGTCATTGACATGGTTATACATGCACATTAGGGTTCCACCTCTTAACCAAATGTTATTTTCTATTATATATATGCACAAAAATAACAATGATAATAACAAAATCATAGAGCCTTAATTATTTGACATCGATATATGTGTTTTTTTTTTCATCATTTTAGATGAGTACTTAAATCTTTATTTATATTTTTTAATTTTTTTTATCATTAATTTTAATTATCTTACCTCTTTTAACTATAGATCTCAGTGTTATAATATATATATAATTAATTCATTTTGTCCTAGTGTAAAAATCAATTGTACTAAGGTAAATCTCAACACTAATTGTTCTATTGTACGAATGATAACATTGAAAAAGGAAGAAAGAAATTGATTTGTTAATTGTTATCCTTGTAATTAAAATAGAAGTCTTAGCTGAGTGCATGGACAACACCTCACATAAATTGATTGATAGCGACGGAGCAAATCCTTAAGAGGTTTCCATCAATCCTACTCGATTGAGGTCGGGTCGTACGTTTCGTCGCGTGCGATAAGATGAGATGGCATCACGTGAGGTGGGGTCGTACGTAGCCGAACAGTGCTTGGATACGGCTCGAGGGATCCACAGTTGACACCTGACGTTTCTCCCAGTCAACATAGTGTATCAGACAGCCAACAAGTACTTCAAGCATTTAACCCTCCAAGTATCATTGCTAATCAGACCAAAAAAAAAAGAAAAAAAATCCTCCTACCAGCATCGATCGAACATAAAATATTCAAAATAAATATTTTTTTTTAAATAATAAGGATTAAAAAAATAATAATTATTAAGATCGGATCATTCCCACCTTCACGTCCATTTAAATCTATTTGAGAATGCGACTTAAGTCAGATACATATCAGATGGACTAAATGACTCTTAATGTAAGATGAATAGAGATCAATCGAGTTGATCGAGTATTTAACGTCGACTATCGAAATCTATCTTAAGTTAGGATTTAAAATTTTATTTTATAAATTTTTACGTGTGTGTATGTAGCCGACTCACTTATCATAAGTTAAATATTTATATTTTTATTTTATAAAATTTTAAAACTTTTATCTAGTTTAACTAATAAAGATGTTAAATCATTACGAGATCATGCGATCGGATCAAACTTACTTTTATCACTTATCATTTACAATAATAATAATAATAATAAAATCGAGAATCAAATCATGTCTTATGCTCTTGAACGAAAATTGTATGCAACTAGTTTTTCCTTTATCATCCTAAAAATTTATTGGCTATTCAAATTCATATCTAATTTGGTATATTCTGACTAACGTTAAAATCTTCATCCTATATGTAATCAACTAATTCAATGGTGTGCTCGATTTACTTATGATCAGTCAAGGGTTTGAATCATCATCCTAATATTATTTTACGAATTTATTAGTCAATTAAGAGCATGTCCACCAATAATCAAACATAGATAAAAAAAAGTAATTTAGGAAAAGGTGGAAGAGTAAACAAGGAGGTCTTATGTATGATCATAAGGAATGTTATAAAACCCTTTTGTCCACTAACCTTCATTAAGCATATTCATTCTTATTTGAGTAATATATATCATTGGTCTATCTTATCAACACCATTAGATATGAGTTACATCACCATAACAAACTAGGATTGGTCTGTTGTTGATACTCACACTGAGACTTATGCCCTTGTCATCTTGCGAAAGACTTTGAGATGCTCTCAGGCCCCAAGAATTTGAAGCATACTCTTCCCTTTTTATCAATATTATTGTCTTATAACACAAGTGAAGTGGAGTTGTATCACTATAAGAAAGTGAGATCAATCATGTCTTATGTATGCCAATTAGAGTTTAGGATGTTTACTAGGTCCAAGCATGAATCATACACTTTCTTTTTGAGCAATATTAGATGTGGGTTAGATCACTTTTGCAAACCATGTATAGGTAAAGATCCCTTGATCAAGCACCACTTCAAGCCAAAATATCATGTTATTAGATCATAAGGTCCCTACCATGTGCATGCATATATATATATATATATATATATATATATATATATATATATATATATATATATATATATATATATATATATATATATATATATATATATATATATATATATATATATATATAGTAGTTAGCTTATGCCTTTTAAGGTGTTATGCATGCTCTTGAGAGTGACCAAAGGGTGCAAGAGAGAGTAAGAAAGGATTAGAGGACATGATATATACTAGTAACCCTAAAATCTTTTAGCAAAGCTTCACATTGTAATTGCATTAAGCCATTCAAAGGAGTATTTGATTGCCCCATTTATTTCTCTTTCTATATATAAATTATATATTGTAGTCAGTAGATACACAAATTTAAATGCAATTGAGTCAAAAACAGCTCTTTCTTCTATATTTCCACAACACTATCATTTGCTCGGAAGGATTAGGCAAAGAGAACTTGCAATCACATAGCACCAATAAATTGAACATAATCTTATCTTTTCACATGTCATGTATGATTGCAACGAAGATGGTACAATTCAACACAAATGAAGGTTGGTGTATTGTCCATCCAATCTCTAAACATGGAAAGTGGTTGTGAGAACATGAACAAGACAATTGTACTTTAGGTTGTCACTTCATTTCTTGTGTTAGGGAGGTGGGAAGAGAGCATCATGGTGGAGGCCGGAGAGGCCAACCACCATGAAATATTTGAATGATCTAATCTATAGTCTAACTAAGTGCTAATGCTTTGGATATGGATGCCATGTATGTGTTTTTGGGGACACTCCTTGTCCTTGCCAATTCCTGGTTTAGGATTCTGGCTCTGAGATGTGAATCCAAGAATGATCATATATATATATTTTATTTGTACATATAAAATTAGAATGTTATTTTAGATCACAAGGAGGACATTACAACAATAATAAATTCGGTAATCCTAAGTATTCGAGATAGGTTATACGAATTTTTTTATTGTTATTTGAGTTTCGTAAAAAGTATATAGTTAAATTAAGAGCTCATAGATTTTTATTTATAGTTTATAATTAAGTTTGTTAGGTTTCTTTTGTCTCTCATCATGTCACTAATATTAATTGTAATTGTTTCAATGATAATATCTTAAGTAATTTTTATCTTTCTTTATTTATAATTAAGACTATATTCAGTTATTCATAAATAAAAATATTTTTTCATATATTTTTAGTAATTCTACACATCCATCATCATAATTACACCTCATAACATAATTTTTTTGTTTATGTAATATCAGGACAAAGTTTTCAAAGAAAGATAAGTTGAAATGGAGATTAAAAAAATACTATTTATAATTTATATTTTTTTAGCGATTAGCTACAAAACATGACAACAAAATAAACTGATGACTTTTGCTATGATATTTTCATGAAGTTTACAAATGTAACATTAGTTCTAATCGACTAACATCTTATCACAATAAAATGCAATGGTGAACATTTTACCATGACCATAAAATGCTAACACCTTCAAATAAAATCAACATATAAATTGAAGATTTTTAAAGATCAGTTAAAAGTCTTGAACTTGTTTGATTCAGTGACTCCTTTAGAAGTCATAGATTTCTAACTCAAGACATTAAAGAGAGGATGGAGTAGGTGTTCTAATTAAGCAAACAAAACTTGATGGCATTAGGTGCTCATCTTTGTTCTGCCTTCCACAAAACACTCCCATGCATAATTAAGAATCCAATTAGATTAGCCTCCTTCTTTAGATAGAGTACTTTTGAGTGTGCCTAGAGATTCACATTTGACCTTTCTAGTGATTAATCCTCTAATTAATCAAACACTTGGCCATTGCATGGACATAGCCAGCCTTGCAAAGCCAAGACAACTTAAACTATTCATGCAACCTTCCCCTCCACAAAGTCTAATCATTCACCAAACCACTTCTTTAGACCTTAAGGTTCATCTCTTTATCTATTTAATGCTTGTTAGTGGATCATGTCATGACTAGCTGTTGTCATCTCATGATCTTGGTCAGGACATTTCATTTAATTTGGTGCATGTCAATATCAGATGCCAAATTTATCAATAAGAATCATGCTACCAAAACTTTAAGTTAAATCATTGCAATGTGCATATTGATGTTGATTGATGTCCTTCAAGTACAGTGTCTACTTGTCTATCTATCACCATCACTCACTACTACACATCCATCCCATCATGTGTGTTTTTAGACCCCTCCTCAATCCTAATCTTAAATATCCAAACTTCAATTCCCATTAATAAGCTTCAAATCATCATCAATTCTAGTTGTAGGGCCAAGTAATGCATGGGATGAGTTTTAATGCTATTAAGAAAAGCTACCAAAAGAAAAAGATTTATGTTTGGATTGTTTTCTCTCAATACTAAATAATATTAATTAATAAGTAAAACTTATACATGTATATACTGTAAATGTTTAGCAGCCATAAATTAGTATTTATTAATATTGTAAAGCATATTAATGATCTAAGGAAGATCAAACAATATCAGTGACATTGAAACCCTAATCAATGTAAAAAAAATAGATAATGAATGTATATATATATTTATTTAAATGTATAAAGGAAATGAACTAACATTATTAAAAGATGGATGAACTCATAAATCCGATTTCAGCATGTCAAGATAAATATTACTAGAAAATGAGTCACTGTCATTATTAGTATTTTAATATAATAATAAATAGAATATACATCAATTTTACGCTCTCAATAATAAAATAAATTCGATTATTCCAAATTAGTGGAATTCAAACGGCACGAATATTAAATGCCACGTTAGGGTTTCCCACCTTATTTACGTTCCTCGGGCAATTGATGTCAGTCTTCCTCGCTCTGCCGCGGCTCCTGATGTGGGGCCCGCTTGGGTCCACGGTTCTCACTTCATCTCGGCCGTTCGAGTCGATGCTACTGTAGATCCTGCCGCTCATTCACGCGGGTCCCACGACTCCTTGCGATGGCTCGCCTCGATCGGGGCATCGCTCGTCGTGGCGGAGCCGACAAGCAAGGCCTACGACCCGTCCGTACGCCCACCCACACGTTTTCCCCAGTCGCCATGGAACGGTGGAGCCCACCCGATCAGGATTCGTGGGTGTACAGTCTCGGGCGTACTCCAAGGACCGCTCGTGATTTGATTGGGTTGGTGTACCGAGTTGGTGTAATCGTATACGTCCCAAAAATTTCCCGTTTCCCGTTTTCTATTCTCGGAATCGGTTCCCGTGCATGCCCGATTCCGTAATTTCGACTCCCGTGCCCTCCGCGACCGGATTCGAACTGCCCTCCGGTGCCTGCCTGATTCCCGAATCATACCGTCCACTTCGATTCTGACGGTCCAGATTAATGTACCGGCCTACGGATGGTTAACATCGACGGTCTTGATTTATGCTTGGAATCCAGTACACTTACCATCAGTTCCCATATAAAAAACAAAACAACAGAAGAAGCACTTCTGTTTTAGCCGTTCTTACGCTCACCGTGTGTGACCGGATCTCCGGTTCTCCTATGTCTCCCTCTTTTCTCTCTCGCTCTCTTTTTATCTCAAGCAAAGTGAAGCAAAGCTCACGCTCTTCTTCCGAGCTCTAATGGCGGAGATCCCGTGCCTCGCAGCGTTGATCCGAGCTGTCACCGCGTAGAGCTTGGCTCGGCGCGGATCTGAGAGAGAAGGGTCGGGGTAGGGTACGACAATGGCGGATGTGGCGGACGGGAAGGCGGCGGCGGGGGTTGACGGGAGCGAGAAGAAGAGGCAGGAGCAGAGCGCGGCGTTCCACGAGCTGTTCTCCTTCGCGGACAGGTGGGACTGCCTGCTGATGGCGGCGGGAAGCGTCGGGGCGGTTGTCCACGGCTCCGCCATGCCCGTCTTCTTCCTCCTCTTCGGCGACCTCGTCAACGGCTTTGGCAAGAACCAGCACCACCTCATGGTCATGACCCATGAGGTTTCCAAGGTCGGATCACCGCCTCTCCCCCCACCTCATTTGACAAGATCTCACCTGTTCGTCCCCTTGTTTACCGACGTTCGTCTTCATCTTCTTCTCAGTACGCTCTCTACTTCGTCTACCTCGGGTTGGTAGTTTGCCTGTCCTCTTACGCAGGTGAGTGAGAATGCATCTTCCTCTTCCGCCACAAAGATTACTTTTTTTGAACTGGTGCACCTGCCGATGAACTTAAATATCTTCTTCGAGCTCGCGAGGGAACCGCCCGATGGCGGTCTCCGTTGGATCCATTCACCCTCGGTGTGCTTCTCGCCTGACCCCTTGTCGCCTCGTTCGCAGAGATCGCGTGCTGGATGTACACCGGCGAGCGGCAGGCGAGCGCTCTCCGGCGGAAGTACCTAGAGGCGGTGCTGCGGCAGGACGTCGGCTTCTTCGACACCGACGCGAGGACCGGCGACATCGTCTTCAGCGTCGCCACCGACACCCTCCTCGTCCAAGACGCCATCAGCGAGAAGGTAACCCCCACCCCCCACCACCCCTTCTCTCCTTCCGTCCCCTCCCCCCTCCATTTCTTCTTGACTCTCTTTGCTTCCATGTACGCAGGTCGGTAACTTCATTCACTACCTGTCGACGTTCTTGGCCGGGCTGGTGGTCGGGTTCGTCTCGGCGTGGAGGCTAGCCCTCCTCAGCGTGGCCGTCATTCCCGGGATCGCCTTCGCCGGAGGCCTCTACGCCTACACTCTCACCGGCCTCACCTCCAAGAGCCGCGAGTCGTATGCCAACGCCGGCATCGTGGCCGAACAGGTGAATCATTCAACCGCCACCATGGTCGTAGTCCTTGATCTCAACATGCTTGAGGTGTGTGCATGCGGGGGGTGGTGGGGGTTCAGGGGAACGGTCGATGGGTAGTAAATGCGGGCGGTGTCTTAGTTGGTGGGTGGAGGAGCAGGGGACCGCTGTTGTGGTGGCCCCTCTTGCAAACAGGGCGCTTCCCGATCGAGGCCTTTTAGCAGCGGTGTTGGTTGTCCGTAGCAGAGGAAGACACCGGAAATTAAAGAGGTAGTGAACGAGGTTGAACTGGGTTATCTTTGTGTTGATGTTTAGAAGGCCATTATAGTGTGACCACTCCTCATCTTGTTCGACGAGATGCCTGGTCTAAGCATGGTCCCCTTGGAACTCTTTTCCGTGCGAAGACCATATGCCTTCTTTTGTTGATTGATGGTCATCATCCCCTATGTTTGACCTGGTTTATGTGGGCCTTCAATTGAGTTCTATGATGAGTGCGTTGCTGTCTATGCCTTTCGATTATGTGTTGGATTTTTTCTGGTTCGAGTAGACTGGATTACCCTGATATGGATTGCGTGTACATCAATCTAATCTGTGTGGCTTCTTGTTTGCGATCTCCATCTGATAATTTTCCATAACTTTATTTTGGATGGATGGGAAGGTAATAAAAAACCTGAACGGCACTCGGATAGTAAAACTTGTTTACCATCACTTGATGAAGAGACAATTGAGAAGGTTAGCTGAAATTATTTTGGATAAAACTTCGACGTTATTGCTTATCGTATGGGACTGTTGTAGTTTACTTTTTACAGAGTCCATCAATGGAAGTAATCTATCTATCATGCATAAACCATGTTAGTTGACTTCTAGTGAGCTAACAACTCAAAGAATGGGCTTCCACCATTTTTACATGTATTTGGATTGCTTAATCCAGTAATTTGACTATGAGGAGGGGTTTGACAATTGATTTTCTTACACAATTTTAGGTTTAGGACAGTAAGTTTACTGTTGTTTCATGCAAGAGCAGTTTAGAACTTTGGAAAAGATTGATGTGTATATGATTGTTCTCATCCTTTATACTCTTTTGTAGGCAATTGCACAAGTTCGGACGGTATATTCTTTTGTTGGAGAGAGTAAGGCGCTCAATTCCTATTCCGAAGCAATTCAAAACACACTGAAACTTGGATATAAGGCAGGAATGGCAAAAGGTCTCGGTATTGGCTGCACATATGGCATTGCTTGCATGTCATGGGCTTTGGTATTTTGGTATGCTGGTGTTTTCATAAGGAACGGACAAACTGATGGTGGGAAGGCTTTCACAGCCATATTTTCTGCTATTGTTGGTGGCATGTGAGTTTCTAACCTGTGTTTTTTTTTCCTTGTTTGTGTGTCCGGTAAACCATTAGATCCTGAAGTATCTATGTGAGTTTTGTTTGTTTTCATTAGGCCAAATTCATATCACAATAATTGGATACGCTTGTAACTGCAGGAGCTTAGGTCAGTCATTCTCAAATCTTGGGGCCTTTAGCAAAGGCAAGGCTGCTGGATACAAGCTATTGGAGATTATCCGGCAAAAACCCTCTATAGTTCAGGACCAATCTGATGGGAAGTGTTTGGCAGAGGTCCATGGAAACATAGAATTTAAGGATGTAACGTTCAGCTACCCGTCACGACCCGACGTCATTATCTTCCGAGATTTCTCTCTTTTCATTCCAGCAGGGAAGACAGTTGCTGTTGTGGGAGGTAGTGGATCCGGAAAGAGTACTGTTGTGGCTTTAATAGAAAGGTTTTATGATCCTAACCAAGGTAATTGATGAGAAATTTTTATTTGAAATGTGGTTGACATGTCTATCATTCCCTTGCGATGATCCTTTATTTCTATTGCTCCTACAGGGTTGATTCTGCTTGATAATGTGGACATAAAGACATTGCAATTAAAATGGCTAAGAGAACAAATTGGTTTGGTGAATCAAGAACCAGCACTTTTTGCTACTACCATACTTGAGAACATACTCTATGGAAAACCCGATGCTACAATTGCTGAAGTTGAAGCCGCTGCCTCTGCTGCTAATGCTCATAGCTTCATATCACAGCTTCCAAATGCTTACAACACCCAGGTGAGTGCCATTATGGCTAACTAATGCCTTCTTTTTTCCCTTAGCAAATGGTTATTAATCTTTTTCTTTTATCTTATCGGCTACTCTATTAATCAAAGCTCTTGCAACCCATGTCAATTTATTCGCTACTCTTCATGCTCTAGTTCTTTTCTTTTGCACTTAATTCCCTTTTATGCAAGTAACAGAGATTAAAATGTTGCACTTCCTGATTCTTTTCTGTATAATGCTATTTTGCTTCTTTAGTAATTTTGTTTACTGTCAAACCTTGATGATACATTTAAGTATGATTCTAGATTGACCACAATATGTAAACATTTATATGTATTTCATATTGATTATTGGATGGCATTTAAACTACAGAAACCAATAGATGAAAATGCCAATCAGTTCTGTTTGTGATTTTGCTGATCATATCTCATTGAAATGGTCAAGTTCTTCATTTTATGCTGTTTGACTTTTGCAGATTGAATAGAAATTGTTTGTTCATGTTCCCCTGCTTGCCTGTTCCAGGTAGGAGAACGGGGAGTACAGCTATCTGGTGGACAGAAACAACGTATTGCCATTGCCCGAGCCATGCTAAAGAATCCCAAGATCCTTCTCCTTGATGAAGCTACCAGTGCACTGGATGCAGGATCAGAGAGCATCGTTCAAGAAGCCCTAGATCGTCTCATGGTTGGACGAACCACTGTTGTTGTTGCACACCGACTGTCGACCATCAGAAATGTCGACATGATTGCTGTGATCCAGCAGGGGCAAGTTGTCGAGACTGGAACCCACGAGGAACTTCTGGCAAAAGGGAGCTCTGGAGCCTATGCCTCACTGATACGTTTCCAGGAGATGGCAAGGAACAGAGATTTCGGTGGTCCATCCACGCGCAGATCCCGGTCTTCCCGCCTGAGCCATTCACTTTCCACCAAATCCTTGAGTCTTCGTTCAGGTAGTTTAAGGAACCTGAGCTATCAGTACAGCACCGGAGCAGATGGTCGTATCGAGATGGTGTCCAATGCCGACAATGTCCTCAAGTATCCTGCGCCTCGTGGCTACTTCTTCAAGCTTTTGAAGCTAAATGCACCTGAATGGCCTTACACCATCATGGGTGCCATAGGATCGGTCTTATCTGGGTTCATAGGTCCAACATTTGCAATCGTCATGAGCAACATGATCGAGGTTTTCTACTACAGGGACCCAAATGCCATGGAGAGGAAGACAAGGGAATATGTCTTCGTATACATCGGCACAGGGCTGTACGCAGTTGTTGCTTATTTGGTTCAGCATTACTTCTTCAGCATCATGGGGGAGAATCTCACCACCAGGGTGAGAAGGATGATGCTTTCTGGTATGACAGAAGACCACTCCCAGTACTATTCCTTCTCTCTTCTTCGTTTGCTTGTTCCAATACACTGATCTACCAATTCGAAAACATTTTGTAGCCATCTTAAGGAATGAAGTGGGATGGTTCGATGAGGAGGAGAACAATTCAAGCCTGGTGGCTGCCCGTTTAGCCAATGATGCAGCTGATGTGAAGTCTGCGATTGCCGAGAGGATCTCTGTCATCCTGCAGAACATGACCTCGCTTCTGACCTCCTTCATTGTTGGCTTCATCGTCGAATGGCGTGTTGCTCTTCTCATTCTGGCCACCTTCCCTCTTCTGGTCCTCGCCAACTTTGCCCAGGTAAATAAACTGTTCTTATTCTCAATCTAGCTTAATCCAAATCTTTAGCTCTATGCACTTTCGTTACAAGCACTTGCACCAGATTTAGATCGTGATTAAAACACAGGAAAAGATCAGGGGTCCAATAAAATACTGTAGCACACATGTGGTTTCCTGGCAGAATGAGTGAGCTCATATCAGTCCTGCAAGATACTGTCCTCCCTCTATGATCTGATGAATTGGAGAGAATGCATAGGAAGGTCCCCAGAATTCATCTAGTCCGTTCTTTAACCTGCACCACATGTGGTTCTCGAGGTGTCTCTGTGCAGTCCCAGTAGCTTTGCTGCCACCGGGCATCAGAGCTCTGCCATCTTTCCATTGTTTTGTCTGAGCACGGTAGAAAGCTGAAGTAAAAAACATGTGAGCCTGCAGTCGGTACCTTTTTTAGCTGCCACGAAAGGAACACAAGCAGGCTTGGTGAGATTCTCGTGCTCGTGATGCCTCCTGCGTTTTGCCTTTTGATTCCTTGCTTTGCATTCATTATTATGTACTTGGTTAGATCTCGTCTAACTCAGTAGATTGCGGCATCTGTAGTGTGAGCGCTTACTGTTTGTTCGTATGGATGTGTCATCATCATCAGCAACTGTCCCTCAAGGGCTTCGCTGGGGACACCGCGAAGGCCCATGCCAAGACCAGCATGATCGCGGGGGAGGGGGTGAGCAACATCCGCACCGTGGCGGCCTTCAACGCGCAGAGCAAGATCCTGTCGCTGTTTTGCAGCGAGCTGCGCGTCCCCCAGCGGCGCAGCCTCCGGCGGAGCCAGACGTCGGGCATCCTCTACGGCCTCTCCCAGCTGTCCCTCTACGCCTCCGAGGCTCTCATCCTCTGGTACGGTGCCCACCTCGTCCGCACCGGTGCCTCCACCTTCTCCAAGGTCATCAAGGTGTTCGTCGTCCTCGTCGTCACCGCCAATTCCGTCGCCGAGACGGTCAGCCTCGCCCCTGAAATTGTCCGCGGCGGGGAGTCCATCCGCTCCGTCTTCGCCATCCTCAACCGGGGCACGCGGATCGATCCTGATGACCCAGAGGCTGAGCCCGTCGACTCCGTTCGCGGCGAGATCGAGCTGAGGCACGTAGAATTCGCCTACCCGTCTCGGCCGGACGTCACCATCTTCAAGGACTTCAATCTGAGGATCCGTGCAGGCCAAAGCCAGGCTCTCGTCGGAGCCAGTGGGTCGGGGAAGAGCACCGTCATCGCTCTGATCGAGCGGTTCTACGATCCCACGGCGGGGAAGGTCTTGATCGACGGCAAGGACATCAAGCGGCTGAACCTGAAGTCGCTGCGGCTTAAGATTGGTCTCGTGCAGCAGGAGCCGGTGCTGTTCGCCGCGAGCATCATGGAGAACATCGCCTACGGGAAGGACGGCGCGACGGAGGAAGAGGTGATCGAGGCGGCACGAGCCGCCAACGTGCACGGCTTCGTGAGCGCGCTGCCGGACGGGTACAAGACGACGGTGGGCGAGAGGGGGGTGCAGCTGTCGGGCGGGCAGAAGCAGCGGATCGCCATCGCCCGGGCGGTGCTCAAGGACCCGGCGCTGCTGCTGCTGGACGAGGCGACCAGCGCGCTGGACGCGGAGTCCGAGTGCGTGCTGCAGGAGGCATTGGAGCGGCTGATGAAGGGCCGCACCACCGTCCTGGTGGCGCACCGCCTCTCTACCATCCGAGGGGTGGACTGCATCGGGGTGGTGCAGGACGGCCGCGTGGCGGAGCAAGGGAGCCACTCCGACCTCGTCGCCCGGCCCGACGGCGCCTACTCGCGGCTGTTGCAGCTGCAACACTACCACGTTTGACGGCCGCCATGGTTTTGAGCTCAGGAAACGGTGGATGCATGCAGTATCTAAATGGACGTTGGCAACGTTCCATCTCCACGAGGAGAGGGGAAATGCGTTGGGTATGTCGTAATGGTAATATGTGTACGGACCAAAAGTAATCTTTTTGAGGTTGGAATTGTAGTGTAGGGATGATGATATCAGTACCTTTAAGCATCATCATCAAGTGATTCGATCAGATCTTTAACAGGGACTTTTCAACCATCGAACTACCCCACGATTCCGACATGGAAGATCACAAAATCTCATAGGATTTTGGTCGACGTCACTTTGGATTCTATCGTACATCACTTGTGACGCCACTTTGATTTCTATCATACCTCACTTTGTCGTTGCCGTTGGATCAATCATACCTCATAGCATCTTGTCGTTATCTGACAAGATCGTAACCGGAAGAAAGCAGACTGGCTTTCCAACGCCAGAAGACTCAGCTCAGGAGATGGACTCTGCATTCTTCAATGGTCATCATCAGCTAGAAGAGACTATATATATATATATATATATATATATATATATATATATATATATATATATATATATATATAGGATGAAATTTTAGGAAAAAAATGTAAAATAATATGTTTTTTTACTTAATACCTGAAATGCTCTTGATTTGATAGTCAATCATATCCATTTTCCCCCTATTTTATTTTTATTTTGTATGGATCTGTCCGCGGTTTAGTTACAATATTTTTACACAGTGTTATAATATTATTAGTAATACCAAAAAAATATTGTAACATAGTATATTTTAGATATTGTTGAAACGCTGTATGATGATAACTGTATCATATTGTTACACAGTTTATACATTGTGTTAGAGTATACATAGTTTATGTAAAAACACTATGTTTACAGTGTTTTTAACGATAATAAAAAAGATACTGTAACATAATGTAAAAATATTATAATTGGATTGGTTCGCTCTATTGACCAGTTCATAGCAAAAAAAAAAAAAAATGGAGAAAAAATGGGAAGGTGGTTAAGGGTAGTTCAATTATTAGATAAAAATTCTGTTTAAGAATTCTAAAAATGAAGACACTTCCCGTAAAAAGCCCAAGAAAATAATTTTTAAACAAGTAGCTTATATATATATATATATATATATATATATATATATATATATATATATATATATATATATATATATATATATATATATATATATATATATATGTATGATGAATTTTCTAAAAAGATCTTTCTCATAGAGTGTTTTGGCCACGTAAAAAAAATCATTTTATCCCTAGTTACGTCAAACCCATCGTCGTCACATTCGCTCTGCATAGCCACTCTCATCTCCTTACATTACCCCTACCTCCATAGACCCCAAGAATTGCCTCTTCATTCCTCGCTCATAGTTGATGGTGAAAGGAGGCTTGCGAACGATAAACTTCCCCACCCTCCTCCCCGTTAATTGATGATTAGGGACCATGGCCCGTCCCATCTTTTATTGTTCACAAGTGATAACAAAGGTGCAAGGCTTGTACCTTTATTGTCCCCTAGCAACTAATGGCGCAGGTGCACGAGCCACTCTTCGAATGAGGCTTACAAGTAACAGTCAAAGCACACGACTCACCCCATCTTCTTCCTCACTCACAATCGATGATAAAAGTGACCTATGGGTGACGAACGATAAGGATGAACTATTGGGATGGAGAAGGGTTATTTGTAAAGTGCGGCCAAGGGTTAGGTGGAATGTGGTAGTCGACAAAAATAGAATGATTATTTTGATAAAAAAAATGATATAAATAATTTTTTTAAGTTGAGATGCTACTTGATAAATTATCAAAGTTAGGGATTTTTTTAAGTATATATATATATATATATATATATATATATATATATATATATATATATATATATATATATATATATATATATATATATATATATATATATATATTTCAGGGGATGCAGTCGGTGCAGCAACGTGCGTACAAGCCGCTTCTTTTACGCGGGCGGTGGCAAAGCTGTCGTTTGACCGCTCAATACCGGGACGTCGGAACAGCAATGTGATCTCGAACACATTCCACCCGGCTTTCATTTGCCCGTTTCTTACCTGCTTTATGATTGGGTGTAACTTCGGCGATCGTGTGGCCCCCATGCTGGAACCACTATCACGCCCTGTAAGAAGGCACGTAGGGACTTGAAAATGTAATTTCCGCCGCCTCCGTATACTGTAGTGGGCAGTCGTCGCCATTCCGAATAAATAGAATATAAAGAATATTACAGGAAAAGAAATTATGATTAATTCAAATGACAACCATAATATTTCCTTCTAAACATAAAAAATATCCTAATTGTCTTAATGGTTCCCTCTTTAACTTATTTTACATTGAAGTTGCATGGTAGAAATAATAGGAGAGATATACGAATAGGATACCATTATTTTTTAGACTCATATTTTCAATAAAGTTTTAGACTCATATTTCACCTCATATATATATATATATATATATATATATATATATATATATATATATATATATATATATATATATATAAAACTTTTGTTACCTAAGATTGCAGCCCACAGGAAGTGACAAAAGTCAAACATAATATGGTCCCAACACCTCATTATTTAATAAACATTATGAGTCATGCACATTAAATTTCACCTCCCTTTGTCACCCCAATATTAGGAAACATCCTTAGTTTCAATCCCTTCTCTCTCTCTTTCTCTCTCTCTCTCTTTCTCCATCCAAAAGAACTATTTAAACTCGACAAAAGCTCATCTCTTGCTGCAATTGCGTTTGTCTCCCTCCTCATCTCTCTCTGTCTCTCTTTCTCTCTCTCTCTCAATACCATCATACAGTTCTCCATCACTTGCACTTGTCTCTTCTCCTAATCAGGTTTTGGGTCCGAAGCAATCCAAAACCAAGCCACTTCCACGGCAAACAAGATGCCAAACAGGCGATCTCGCTCAACGCAGTCGGGCTCTCCGGGGATCACCGACGACCACATCATGGAACTCATGTCCAAGCTGCAAGCTTTGCTCCCCGACCACCGCACTCGCAGCAGCAAAAGGGTATCACGGAGTCATCTAAAGTGCTATTCTTTTGTACCTTTTTCCATATGTTAAGTGCACTGCTGCTCTAACTGATAGCTAACGTCTGTTAATGTCGCCATAGTTGTCGGCAGATGAGGTCTTACAGGACTCGTGCAGCTACATCAGGAGATTGCACCAACAAGTGGATGGCTTAAGCGAAAGGCTCGCACGTTTACTCGCCATGTCCGGCATGAACGATGCTGAGGTCGCCGTGGTTCGTCGCCTTCTTCATATGTGATTTGCTTGGCATCGGAAGGTTCAATGCTCATATGTATGGTGGTGTGAATCTGAGAACCCCTATTGTTGTTGTTGATCTTGTTCTACGGTCCACCAGTGAAGTCAATTTTGTTTTCTAGTATGAATTATTATGTTGTCTCACCATCTTTTTAGAGATTAAAGTATGCTTTTCTTCTCTAATACACATATTGCTGACAATGTCTTTCATACTATGTTGTCTCATCATCTTTTTAGAGATTAAAGTATGCTTTTTCTTCTCTAATTGACATGTTGCTGACAATATCTTTCACCGAATGATATATTTAATGCTTAGATAGATCGTTGTTAGTTGGTGATGTGAGAGAAAAGAATTCGAAACAAAAAAAAACTCAAATATTAATAATTAAGAATATATTCAAAAGTCGATATAAAGTTAAATAACTTTCCATTGATATCATTGAGAAAATCAAAACTTTCATAGTATAAGACCAGTTATAAGTTTTTTTAGTTAATCTCACTCCGATACAATTTCTGTATATTCTCGTGTATAAATCATGAAAGATTTACCGTCTCTAAAGACTCTAAGGAATACTCTATATTCGTCCTAGATAGGAACATACAAGTATTATATATTTCTCATATATTATTATTTTCCATCAAAATATAGGGATATATGTGATATTTATATATGAACCAAATCCCGATTTCTCCTTTTTGATATTATAAATTCTTATCCTTTAATGATATTAGCTCTAAAAATCTTAAAATATTTATTAATCATAACATAATAATATAAAATATTCTTTGAATAAAAAAGGATCGATTCATACTTTCAAACTATAAATATGACCCTTCCACTTGCTACGATAAATCTTTTTCTTTCTCCCCACATTAACAATAGCTTACTCGACATCGTAACGATAGGTGCTCGATCTTTTTTTGCAAGGAAAGCTCGAGAATACGATATTTTTCCAAATATCTCTCCAACAATTATACATCCTCAAGATTCATGTCGCCTTGATTGATTCTATGATAAAATTTGGGGTGAGTTAGATTAGGTTATCTCTGAAATTTTGATTTACCATCAACCACCAAACTAACACTACTGAAGCTGGACTTGAGCAACATAAGGGATTTTGTTTTACAACCTGCTGAATTATTATTTTTTCTTTTTAGGTCATTAAGTTTGATTTCTCCTTCCATGGACCAACTTGCAAGCTGGAGGATTTGGACTGAAAGGTACATGAGAGATCACTTGATGCCATTTTAGCTTGAAATCAGACACTGCCCAGTGATGTTAGAGATGATGGACAAAGATCAAACAGTAGTGTTACTGTGCATCATGTTATTTTAGTTTTCAGATTTATCTTTGGATCATGATTGATCTCGATGTGTTAACTGACATTAATTTATTGCATCTGAATCATAAAAAAGATTAAAACAAAAGATTATCTTCTTTTATACAACAATTAAATTCTCTGAATTAATTAAATGAATACTAACACTACCAACAACATCATTTTGATTGAATGACCAGATTTGTTCTCCAACTATAAGGTTAAGTTTTCTACTCTCAGTTGTCAGTAGAGTTGTTCTGCGATGTCTATGCAGACACAAAATACAAGTAATTTCTCCATATTTGCTATGTTTTCTATGCTATCTTCCAGTGTTGCCCATAAACTAATGCCAACCTATGCCACACTTATTCAGCACTTCAGCCAAACTGAACCCATACCATACACTATAATGTGTATTATATATATTCTTGCCTTCTTGGCAGTGGGATAAGGCAGTGATGGCTTCCCACTACAAGATGAGCAGTGCCCCAATGTGACATCACAGGCATGAAGTAGTTTGAGTACTACAGGTTTACTTCTTGTCACTTGTCATTGCAGCATTATGAACAATGCATAGATAGATCATAGAACTTATTGATGCATGGCCTACCAGCCAACAACCAAGTATATGTATCTACTAATGAATCTTATCATATCAGCTAGAAAGAGAAATGAAATAAGATAAACATCAGAAATTAATAGGGTCTGATCACTGAGATCTACAACTTTGTATTGCTTCAATCTTATCACATAGTAATGGGTTTCACTTCTGTGTCTTTCCCACTAAGAATAGACAAAGAACAAAAGGAAAAGAAGAGCAAGAAGCTAAATGTTCATCTTTTGTTGGAGAGAGTTCAGTTTCATCCTCTTGCTGTACATACAGAACAAAGCAAAACGTCGAACACCTTCACGGAATCACTCTCTCTGCAAGCAGCACACCGGGCATCGCACAAGCCCGTTCTCGTTGCAGTCGGGGCACCTTCGGAACCTTCCCAAGTCGTCGCCTTCCTCCTCCGCTTCGACGTACACCTTGCAGCTCCCCGAGCACGTCCCGCAGAGGACGAACCTCACGTCGCCGCAGCCATCGCATGAGGAGGCTGCGTCGCCGCGTCCCTTCCCCTGCGACTCCATCTCGCAGCACTCTATGAGCTTGGAGAGTCTCCCCACCTCGTGTAGGTGTCTCAACTCGTCTGCCCCGCCCAGGTGGTGCCCTTTGGCGAAGACCCTCGGCAGACTGTTGCCGCCGTACCCCGGGCCGAGCATGTCGATCAGCTCTTCCTTGAATCCTGCATGCATCGACACGTCCCTCTCGTCGACGCGAACGCCATAGCCTTGAAGTATTACCCTGACGGCCCAGCAATCCTCAAACGTTCTCAGGATCCCGCGGATGCTGGTGAAATAGAACACCACCTTCCCCTCGCCACCCGGCGGGCATACGAGGGAAGACGCCATCTCAGAGGAACTGGCGTTGGGTCTGGTCTTTTTGACGTCGATCTTTTGTTGGAATTCGTTGATTCTTGCTCGAACAATGCCGATGGTTTCCGGAACTTCGCGGCCATCGGCAGACTCTATCGATCCGGTTCTTGCACTTGCGCGAGAGGGCTCCTTGTTTTTGTCCTTGTCTTCCTTGTCGAGCTCAGGGGATTGCAGGATGGAATGGGATTGTTGCTGCGGCGACAACACGTCGAGGGCTTCGCGGAAGGAGGTCGAGATCGCTGGGTCGAAATCGGAGACGACGGAGTCCACCGGGCTGAGCTGCATCCACTGCGGCTTCGGCAAGGAGGCCGCACTCGAAAGCTCGGAATCGGGCCATGAACGGTGCACATCCCGTGAGGTGCCGAAGGACAAAGAGCAGTCGACGGCATCGGCGAGAGAGAGGTGGGGGGAGCTGGCGTCCTCGAGGCCGGCCATAAGCTCCCAGGCGTTGATGACCTCCGGCTCGTTGGACGGGGTCATCGTCGGGGACTCGGGGATCCGGAGATCCACCATCCCCGACAACGTCTTGGCACGGACGAGCCCCTCGACGACGTTGGCTTCCGTGGTCACCGCCGGGAGGTCGTTGGTGCTCTTTATCATGGCCTTTTCGTCGAAGCTGAGGTCCTCGCGGTCGAGCACTAAGGAGCCGAGGGTCGTGGAGGTGAGGGAGACGGCGTGGTGGTCGTCTCCCCCCCGGTAAAGGGCGTTGACATCACCGTCGTAGTGGACGGGGAGGAAGTGGCTGCCAACACAAGGACTGGGGCTCCATCCGCGGCGTCTGCCGACCTGCTTCGAGCCCGTGCAACCCATGACGAGGGTAAACAGGGGAACTCTCTGCGTCTAACGCGATCACTCCGTGGAAATATGAAGGGATTCAACAGTGCTTAGAGGGGCCATCGGGATTCTGTTGGTTTCCATGGTGGAGATTCGTCGATCCCAAGAGTGCAAGCTGCAGGAACCTTCCAAGGGAGCTTTCCTTTGCATTTGTCGACGCTCTCGATCCGACCGACCAAAATTGGATTGAACGGAATGGATTCACGATCAAAACAGAGAAAGAAGGGAGAGATCAGACTGCAACAAATTCAGAGAGCAGAGACACAAAAAGATCGGATTTTGATCGACAAAACAAGCTAAAGGTGGCAAAATCCAGAGACAGAGATGGATGGGAGAAGTCAATTTGAGATAGCATTCAATTCAAACAGATGAAAGCATCTCATTCGGTCATCACAGACAGGCGAGGCAAACGAAGCAATCTGTGAGTCAAAAGAAGAGCGCGAAGTCGTCGAACGAAGCGATTGTGCTTTCTCTCTCGATAGGTCCTGTTCATAAGAGAGACTGAAGTCGAGGAGATGCCAACAACAACGGGAGCAGCAGAGAGAGCGCCGCCCCCGCTTCACCTGATGCAGCCAACGCTAACGCTCACCTCAAGGCAGAGGAAGAAGAGAGACGCCTTATTGCACGAAGCTGGGCGGGGCCCGCAGAACATGGGGTACGTGGCAGAGAGACGGTCCCATGGGACCGCCGAGGTGTTGGCGCTATAAAGAAAGAACGTGCGGGTGTTGGATACGGTCGGGTTGGGTGGGCCAGCGGGTAAGTCGCGGGTGGGGTCATCTTTTCATATTACTTTTTGCAGTTCGTGTGCGCGTGAGAGGAAAGATAGGGTTAAATGAGGGGAGGGGATTAAATTGTCGTGCACAAGCGGACTCAACCGCGCCCACCCAATCGTACCACGCACACCAATGGAAGTCTTTCTTCTCTCCTGCGTTCTTATCGTTGAACACACTGCCCTTTTTGTTTTTATTGGTCTTATTAGCGGATTATGGATACCATCTGAAATCCGATCCACTTAAGCAGAATATTATTATGGATCGAAACTTTGATACAATTGATTTCATGAATTATTGGTTTCTCTGACACAATGTCCTTTTATCTGCTTTAGATCCGACCCGTTAGCAGCAATTGTACGAGAATTATGTGGTTGGTTTGGTGGATTGTCTATTGTGGGTTCATAGGGAGGACTAAGGCATTAATTAATAGGGGACATAAGTTATGTTTGGTAGCCATGCAGTACTTTAGTAGGCTAAGAATGACAACAGCAGAGAAATAGGGGATTAGGAGAGGGGGATTTGAGGTTGTTTAATGTGATCCTTTTGAGGTAATGGTGTTTGGAATGGGGAATTGGGAGACAGCATGTCGTCTTCGGTCACTGTGCCAGAGATTTTTTTTATTTGAAAGAAAAGGACATGTGCTATGCATGAAGGATTAGATAATTCTTTAAATGATTAAAATGGAAAAATGTGTGAAGGATACAAAGTAGATCAACAAACTTTACTGAGTTAGCATAAATCTTAATTAAAACTATTTTTGTTGAAATTGAATGTATGATTTAGAGAATATTTTTCTGGTTGTATAATGTATAATCAGGATTTATCATTTTTTATTTTATTTTTTAGGTCTACTTCGGATATGATATGAAAAATAATACAACACTTAGTTAGCTACCGACAAACGTAATAATTTCACATTCGATTCATCGCTTTCATTTGATCGCTTTCACTCGATTGAAATATTTAGGTGAGGCTTGATCTTGTGAGAGTCGTAGCATATAGCACCGACAAAAATGTCGACTCAATCATCTTAGATCCCAAATCTTATTGGTGGTTAAATGATGTGCTTAATTGTCTATGTCAATTGTCATAACCTCAATCTTAGGATCATCCTAAGGTGCATTCTCAAACATTTGTGATTGAATACATATGCTATGTGTGACCGAATCCTTCCAAGTTGAAACCCATAATGACTTAAATATCGAAGAAGTTATTTGAGGAACACCTTGATACAATTTTTGTATGGGTCTCTAATCAAATCTTCTAGCTTTTTGATATCTCAACCTGGACCTCCATTAACTTATCCATATATCGAACAACCCAAATCTAACTTATATTTACTAATTTGGAATGGTCTTATCAGGAATATCCAAACAACAAATTTTCTAGGGAACCTTCATCATGATATGAAGGCAGTATAACACTTCAAATTAGGATCTGTCCCTAGCATTGAGCTTCCATTTCCACACAATAATTTCATCTGCATATTTAGGATGACTTATACAAATCTCTTGCAGATCACCTGAACAATATCATGAGAAAGAAGCCAGTTATTTTCATTTCAGATAGATAGGAGCATGACTATGGCTATTTGGTTGAGAAGCAATGGAGACTAATCAAATAAGGATGATGAACAACCAACCAGTGAAAGGACAGGCAAAACACTTGCTTAAGTTCTTCAAGTATCAGTACAGTAAGATAAATCTGAACAAATGAAGATCATGGGACTCACATTTAAAATTACATTTCTCATTCTGGAAGAAGTTTTAGCCCAACATCCCAATAAATACCAAGTTACAACATGCATCACCTTGCAATAGCAAGATAATAAGTTGCAAATAATCTGACCACAAAAACTTTGTTCTTGAAGAGTAGCTGAGTAGCAGATAGAGTGGCTGAAACTTTCACAGCAACAACAACCTAAATAGTTGCTGCCCAACTCCACTGCTGTTAAACTGTAAACTAGATAGTAACCTTGTCTCAGAGCAGCATTCCTGGTAAGAACAGTTCCAGATAGATATGTATGGTAGTTGGACACCAACATGGGACAATGAAATGATTGTCTTTAGTATATATACTAGAACAATCTATGCTAAATTGAGGAGAATCTATGATAATATACATAATGGAGGAGACAATCAAAACAATTTGAAGTTATGCTTTCAAGAATGTGTGCTTTAGATATAAAAGAAAATGTTAGAAGATTAAAAGAATAAGACCAAGGGAATAATATGAAATGTATGCATTAGAGTGAATTTTATGTAAGTGATCATCAGAAAGAATAATTTTAAGAACTGCATTAAACCCTGGTTTTCATTATGCTCATTATAGGGAAATTAAATTTCCCTCAAGAAATCTTTAGAAACTTACCTACAGGTGTATCTGAAAAATATTGGAATCATTCATCTAATCCTTGAGGGCAATATTAGCTCATGAGATGTTCTGGAATGCAGGAACCGACCAAAAAGGCTCTACATTCATTTTGTGCTGTCTCCCCAACCTAAAGTTACTGCATTTCTTCTTTTGCACAAACATATCTTAGTGATTGAACCCAAGAGATCGAATTTCTCATTTCATAAATCCAGCTATCGGATGAAACCTAAGTTCTTCTCTATCACTTCAGTAGAACTGTACTAGTTATCTTAACTCTGTGTTTAGAGACCTAATGAAGTGTCATTGAATGCTTTCATCAGGACAAGTTTACAAACACTAAATTGAGATTGACCTCCCAAAACACTAACAAACAGATTCCCTATTAGACTCCTCAGAAAAATTTTACCTACCTTAATCTAAGCCCCTAGTAGATTGAAGACAGAGACCCTGTAAGAAGTGGCTGAGGGGAACACAATGAACACCTAGCTAAACTAACTTGTCTTGAAGAAGTCCACCCTTGTTTCATAATTATAATGATGTTCCAATCTTCCAATGCTCCTATTAGGGTAAATTATGCATGAAGTAATATGTCTATGAGCTTTCAGGGAACAATGAACCAATCTACCTACATTGAACCTAGCCACATTTACAGCTCATATGGAGAATAGGGAATCCATATCTCTTGGCTTTACATTTGCATGATTTTCTCTGTCTCTCTGCCTATTTCAGAATCTTCTTTTAGGTCCCAAACCCTACACAAGTCTGAGGCAAAGTTGGATATTCCTCTATCATACAAATGTTCTATGTTTTTGCTCAACTTGCAGGGATGCACATCCCTACCTTGCACACCTTGGATGATTTATCTGCAATGGTTTTTGAAACCAAAAGAAGGGTTAAAATTAGAGAGACATGTGAGAGAGTCATACCTTCTCTATCCTCATGCTCAGGGCAATCAAAGCTTAGTTACAAACATGAGGCAGAGTTGCATGGCATCTTTGAGATACTCCGGTTGAAAGGAGACAAGGACTCAGCCAAACAGATTGCATCTGACAGTGGCCTTTTGGCCTCACTGAAGGTTCTGTACCCCTTCCATAAGATCCTGAGACTTGAAAGTGTCCAGGTACAATGAACGAGATCTATGCTCTACAGCTCTCAGATCATTCCTTAGACGACTGGATAAACACTTGGAAGGGACTGTTATAAATAGGCTTCAATGGTCAAAGCAAGCTGGGACACACAAACAAGAAGGAAGAGTTGGATGTCATCTGGAGTCCCTCAAACACTTCAGAAGGGCTTTTGGAGGCTAAACCTGGAACCAGGCATGCCCTCCCTGAAGTGTTTGGGGGAACTCTGGGTGTCACCCAACATACTTGGTGCTCATGTGCCAGCTTTTGACATTGCTGTTCCTTTGGCTGTAGCTCCTTTCTCATGCTAGTTCTTTGGTTGCATGCATGAATAGCCTTAGGAAAACAAATTATCACATTGTTCCCTTTGTTTACATTATTTTCATTTAATTAGTGCCATGCTTTATGTCCAAATTATCTATTGAATGAAACCCCTCAATCTTTCCTCTCTCTTTTTCTGGTTTCACAAATGATGTTATATCAGATGAGGTGCCAAGAAAAACTGTTCTACAGAGAGCAGTTATCTATGTGATGTATGCCATATATATATATATATATATATATATATATATATATATATATATATACTAAATAAAACAAACCATAATCTGATGCTTCACTTCCCATCATATAATTTTCAAGTGGTACTTCTAGGTTTCTTTTTTTGAATAATGATATTTTTTTGAGAAATTTCTTGCATAATGATAGTTCAATAGTTGTTGCTTATCTTCATGATTGCATATTGTTCTTTCTAAACATCCATATGAGCAAGATATCCATATATGAGGAAAGCTATTCTCATTTCTTTTCCTGCTTTGCATCAAGTAAATTAGTATGATGATGAGTAAAAAATAATTGCAGAAAATAAAGGCAAAATAAAGATGAAATGTGAGTTACTGCTCATACAGTGAAAAGTATTGGGTTTAGAAGAGAAAGAAGCAGTTTAATTTGAGTGATCAAAATAAAGATAAAATAGTTATTCATGTCTACTCTTCCACAATATGTGATGTTAGTTGTTTCATCTTTATAATTCTTTGAACATATACATCTAACTAATTCTCAATCACTAAAATGGATTATAATCTGCTTATAAATCAAAGGATTTAGACACTACAAATCTAAGTTTCTATAAGGGTGTAGATAATACCCTTTAACAAGAAAGAAGAAAACAAAGAGACTAACATGAGATGAATCACTCTGCAACAAGCAAAGTGAAGGATAGGTTCCCAACAAAACTAGACTAATTATAGTCAGATTAGATCAAGCTTTTCAAGATATTCATCATGAATGTTTCGTATTGAAATGAGCTTCTATTACAAAGACATTGTTTGTATAGAGAAGCTTTTGACAAGTTTTCCTTATCCAAGTGTGGCTTTTGTATAGAGATGTAATAGAGAGGCACATTCTCTAGCTTGTTTTGCTAGAATTGAGGGTCTGTCCAGGTTTTGGAGTGGTGACTTGCCCAGTTATCATGATCTTGCAAGCATTTTGTACTCTCCTATTTAGTTTTTAATGCAGTGTCTCTTTCTTCCTCCAAAAAAAAAAAAACATTGTTTGCACAAATTGACATTTCCAAATAACCATTCTTAAGAATAGGCAAAAAAGACCATAAGCAAGATGAGACTACAACCAAGCTATTATGACATCCACAAAACCAGTTAAACCTTGCATAAGCACAACTCTAGGAATTCCTAAACTCTAATATATGGCTATGGCATGAAACCAAAGAGCTGTTATTTTTGGAAAGCCACTATCATAATCTCCTTGTGAACATGTAAATTGGAAGTCATATACATGATCAAGCATCTGCTGTTTTAACTAAACCCTCAACAAAGATTTCAAATACCAAACAAATCAGTAGATATCACACAGTATTTGCAGGTCTAATCAAGGACTTGTATCCTTCATCTTTTTCATTATATAAGAGAGTCTTAATCGATATACTATCGGATATATGGTATCGTACTGATCCTCTCTCTTGTTATTCAAACTATCATACTAAATTGCAAGCTTCAAGCACTAGAAGAGGTCGAAGTGGTGATTGATAGTCAAGGAGGTAGATAGACTTAAAGATGCAATAGACAATATGATGCTTTCTCTCGATGCTTATGATAAACTAATTGCTAACAAAGACAACATGGCCATCCCCAAGGAAGAGTCAACATCAACGTTGAAAGGGAAGGAGAGGACAATAGAGGAAGGCTAATTACATATTACCCTCCTAATTAGCTATCTTAAGTATTTTGATCTCTACATTTAAAAAAAAAATTATTAGCATTTCTATAGTTATGAAAGTGAAATATCTAAATCCATTTATCCTAACGTTATCAGTTTTACTAACGAAAACATAAAAAAACGGGTAAAAAGATAATTTTAACGTTCTAATTGATGATGGTGAATGACTTCGGTAATAGTGAACGACATCATCATTGGGGGCCACAAGTGATTGTTATTGATGAGGAGAGAGATACTGAGAAGTGAGAGCCACTCTGCATCTATGTCGACATCGATGCAATTATTGAGCGACGCTTCGACGTAATTGCCGAGCAACAAAAGGGTCGCTCGACATTTGCATCGGTGGCCCTTTCGCTGCCCGACAATTGTGTGGTTATCGATGTAGATGTAAAGCAACGAAAAAATCGCTCGACAATTATGTCGACGTTGATATAGATATAGAATGACTCTCACCTCTTACTACTACTCTCTTCATTTACAATAGCCACCCGTGGCCCCTAGCAGTACTGTCGTCTAGCACCACCGATACTATTTGCTACCATTAACTAAAATATTAAAATTATCTTTTTATTTTTTGTTTCATATTTTCATTAATAAAACTAATGGTGTTAGGGTAAATGAATTTAGATATTTCACTTTAGTAACTATAAAGATGCCAATTTAGTTTTTTAAAGTGTAAGGATCGAAATACTAAATGTAACTAATTTCATAGGGTAATATATAATTAGCCTCAATAGAGAAAGAACGAGAATGATAAATGATTGAAGATGAAGAAAAATGTAATAATAAAAGAGAGGAAAATACAAAGTACACATATGATGGAGAGCAATGTGAGGAAGAGAGATATAAGCAAGCATGGTGGAAGGTAGATGAAGCGATAAGGGATAACAAAAGAACAAAAAAAAAATCATAAATGAGATAACGATAGCGGCAAAAGAGAGACAATCATAGATGAGGATAATAGAGAAGATGAAAATAACTAGGGCAATGTAGGAAGAAGGGAGATTGGTTGGGCTGTTCATAGATTCAACTCAAAGGGAACACCAATTTACAGGGTTTTTTTAGAATTGATTGTACCCCAAGCTAATTTTTGACGGATACACTCTGTCTTATAAAGTGAATATTTTGTAGGTAAGTCTATCTTGTTTGGAATAATTATAAACAAAGTATAGAAATAATAAATAAAAATATATTGGTCAATGTACTAAAAAAATATCATTAATTGACAAAGAAATATTCTTGATCTTTCATTTTTTTTATATGATTTTTTGTAAAATCATATTAAATCGAATATAGGGTCAATATGATTCTATTTTCTCTTATTCTTTTTGCTTCATCCTCAGCATCACCTAAACCTCTTCATCATTCCCTTCACCATCATCTTTAGAGGACAAGGAGGAAGATGAGAGCTAACTACAAATTATCATTTATAATTAGCTATATTTATTATCCTGATCATTATATCTTAAAAAGTTATATTGCTATTCTTATAGTTATAAAACTAAAACATGTAGGTTCATTTACTCTAACGTCATTAGTTTTGTTAATAGAAACACGAAAATAAAAAAGAAAAAAAATATAATTCTAACATTTGGTGATGGACAACAGTGTCACTAGGGATCGTGAGTGATTGTTGTGGATAAGGAAATCATTAGTGAGAGATGAGGGTCATTCGACATTAGCATCAGTATGAATGCAAATATAGAGCCGCATCGCTCGATAACAATTGCGTTGGCATCAACGTAATTGCCGAGCGACGAAATGATCATTGATGTAGATGCAAAGCGACCTTTACCTTTCACTCATGCCCTCCTTATCCACAACAACCACACATGACCCTCATGCCACCATCCGCTACTATTGCCCTCCTTATCCACAACAACAACCATACATGACCCTCAACGATGTCACCATTCGTTACTATTGATGTCGTCCATCATTACCGATTGGAATGTTAAATTATTTTTATTATTATTTTATTTTTATATTTTCGTTGATAAAATCGATGATGTTAGGGTAAATGGATCTATACATTTTTCTTTCATAACTATAAGAATATTAATATAATTTTTTAAAATATAAAATTAAAATATTAAAGATAGTTTATAATTAATCTGGAGGTTCAAAGAGAAAGTGACGAAGGGAGGGGGAGGAGGGGCTGACTTGAGAAACATAAAAGGAATTTGAGGGTAAAACTGATAAAATTGATGATGTTAGGGTAAATGGATCTATATATTTTTCTTTTATAACTATAAAAATATTAATATAATTTTTTAAAATATAAAAATTAAAATATTAAAGATAGTTTATAATTAATCCGGAGGTTCAAAGAGAAAGTGACGAAGGGAGGGGGAGAAGGAGGGGCTGACTTAAGAAACAAAAAAGGAAATTGAGGGTAAAACTGATAAAATCGATGATGTTAGGGTAAATGGATATATATATTTTTCTTTCATAACTATAAGAATATTAATATAATTTTTTAAAGTATAGAAATTGAAATATTAAAGATAGTTTATAATTAATCCGGAGGTTCAAAGAGAAAGTGACGAAGGGAGGGGGAGAAGGAGGGGCTAACTTGAGAAACATAAAAGGAATTTGAGGGTAAAACTATAAAATCGATGATGTTAGGGTAAATGAATATATATATTTTTCTTTCATAACTATAAGAATATTAATATAATTTTTTAAAGTATAAAAATTAAAATATTAAAGATAGTTTATAATTAATCCGGAGGTTCAAAGAGAAAGTGACGAAGGGAGGGGGAGAAGGAGGGGCTAACTTGAGAAACATAAAAGGAATTTGAGGGTAAAACTGAAAAAATCGATGATGTTAGGGTAAATGAATCTATATATTTTTCTTTCATAATTATAAGAATATTAATATAATTTTTTAAAATATAGAAATTGAAATATTAAAGATAGTTTATAATTAATCCGGAGATTCAAAGATAAAGTGACGAGGGGAGAGGGAGAAGGAGGGGTTGACTTGAGAAATAGAAAAGGAATTTGAGGGTAAAACTGATAAAATCGATGATGTTATGGTAAATGGATCTATATATTTTTCTTTCATAACTATAAGAATATTAATATAATTTTTTAAAATATAAAAATTAAAATATTAAAGATAGTTTATAATTAATCCGGAGGTTCGAAGAGACGAAGAGAGGGTGGAGAAGGAGGGGCTGATTTGAGAAACAGAAAAGGAATTTAAGGGTAAAACTGATATTTACAAAAAAAAAAACGTAAATACATATGATAAAAATGATAAAAACTAATTAGTAATGGTCTTTTTAGGCTGATTATCTAAATAAATAAATACAACTAAAATATAAATAAACCACTTCCTCGATTCTGCGACACCTCGCCGCTTCTCTCTCTCTCTCTCTCTCTCGCTCGTCTTGTTCTCTCGGTCGGTCGCTCTCGCTCTCTGTCGTCCTCGTCCTTCGTAGAGAACGTCGATGTGGCTTCTCCTTGTTTCGACCCTGCGTAGATCGGCGATCCGAAGTCGGAGCACCTACGCGCGGTTCGGCAGCTTCGCAGCGGCTGAGAAGGGGCGCGGACCGTCCGATCGTGATCTCGGGGCAATCGGGAGCGCGGTCGTGGGGGTATTGGCCGTCGGTGCATCGGGGCTTGGACTCTGGTTGGTTTCTTCATCCTCATATTTCCCCGGTTCTTCCCTTTACTTCGCCGACTCCGATTTGGCGCAGAAGGAGCCCGACCTTCGGATCGTGTCAAATGATGCGAAGATAGAAAAGAAGCCCAAGTTTCTGTTACCAGGTCAGTCTTTGACTGTTTGTGTACGTTAAACGATCCCAATTACTCTGATCAGCTTGGATGATACCGGTCCAGATCGGGTGCGTCTCGTACCTGAATCGGATCCGCCAAGTATGCGAATGAACTCAGATGAGATGCATACTAAATCAGATGATTCGCTCTGCACTATTATTAGTATTGCTTGGATCACTAATGTGCTGCGATTGCAATATCGGAAATATAAACGAATTAGTATCACTCTTGCTTGCTGCCTCATCCACAAAATGACTTCGGATATAGGAAACCTTTTATGCATAATTTTTGTTGATATTTATATTAGACTTAGTGTTTGTCTGTTTATTTTGTGCAGATTCATATCGTAGAAGGGTGTTCTTCAACTATGAGAAACGGATAAGATTGCGAAGTTCTCCTGAAAAGGTATTCTGTCGAGAAATATCCATATTTTGCTCAACTATTTTGCAAGATTTGTCCTTTTACTTATTATAGATTCACGTCTTTGTTAAGTATAACTAATAGCCATTTCAATGTGTCCTTCTTGACAT
Source organism: Musa acuminata AAA Group (assembly GCF_036884655.1). Lineage (NCBI taxonomy): Eukaryota > Viridiplantae > Streptophyta > Magnoliopsida > Zingiberales > Musaceae > Musa > Musa acuminata. Next base: position 44,511,190 of record NC_088356.1, read on the forward strand.
GGTGAAATGATCTTTCTGGTTAGAAATTATTCTTCTCAAACTGCAGTGTCATCTGATGTTTATCAGACAGGCGTGTGTGGTTGAAACATCCAATTTAGGTTTCCATAGATAACACTCCGCTTGTTACTCTCTACTGGGATTCATGTAGTGTCAAATATACTTTATTTGTTGCAAGTAAAGGATCAGCATTCTTTTCTTCTTTTATATGGTCTGGTTAGGCCCATAATAGAACTTAGGTGGCCATTACATTATTTTTCAAGAACTGATCACCAGCTATCGAGGGCCTAAAAACATGGTAGTCCAGCTGGAACATAATGGTACATCTAAGTTGGGCCAAAGCTTGTAGATGCTAGCACTTCTAACCCCCATCCAAACTAGAGGAACCTGGAAAACCAGCAAACAAGCTGTTGCATCTGTTAACAGTGCAATTGAAATGCAAAAGTTTAGTGTTCTAAACAGGTAATGTACCTTTGAACCAGCAATCCAGTTGTTGCATCTGTTAACAGTGCAATAGAAATCCTAAAGTTGAGGTGTGTCAAAAAGATAATATTCTTATTGGTATGCAAAGTTAACTGTTGGGATTTGGAGTTGAGCTCCATTCCCCGGCAGATCATCATTAGCATCAAGTCAATTAGGCTTTTTCTGAAGGAAATGAAACAGAGAAGTGAGGGGTTTTGATCAGCTAATATCCCAATAGGGATGCAACTTGAAGTTTAGTGTTTATACTATTTCAGCTGCGGTTGGTGTAGATACCCATGTGATTGACTCGACTAAGAAATGAAGAATTATCAAGTACTCGACATAACAGATTTTCTTAATACACCATCTAATGATTGCTATATTACCAGTTACTCATCCAAAACTAGTTCAAATCAGTTAAGCAACTGACTGAAACCCTCAATGTTCTCAGGTATGTAGTTTGCTCATATTTTTCCCATAAAAATCACTATTTCATCACAAATACCAGTAATCAATCATGTATATATTGTACAGTGTACACATAAAAGTTGAATTTTGTTATTGTTTCTGGAACAACTTCAGAGTATTGTAGTCCAAAATGGTAGGAGTGTTTTCGTTGTATTGACTTTTAAGCAATCACTGGATGATTTTTTTCTCTGTAAAAACTCAAAATTAATGTTTTTCCAACACAAAGTCAGTGAAGATAAACTCCATTATGGATTAAATGTCTTTTGTTGCATCATCTAGGCAAAAGGAAACAATTTTCAGTGGAGAAAATTTTGTTCCTGCTATGCAGTAGCTCCATAACACAATAGGTTTACTTCTTAGAATTTCACATGTATATTTGTTAGCATCTGATGTTAGTCTTCATGTACATTCATTTCCAAACTTAGTGCTTGTTGGTATGTAGATATGTACAAATTACCAGAATCCAAATTTCTCTATTTAGTCCTTATTTTCTTCTATTCTATATTTGGTTTTGCCTTACTGTTTTTATATGGTATTATAATGTAATACAATTCAGTAGTATGTTTTAAACTTGACTTGTTTTCCATGTTTTCTTTATAGATTTTCGAATATTTCGCAACATCTAAGAACACAAAAGGAGAAATATGTATGACACCTGCAGATTTTATGCGAGCAGTTGTTACTGTTTTTCCTCCATCAGAATCCAATATTGTTAGAGAAGGATATTTGAGAGGGGAGCGTGTTCCTGGGGAATTGCATTGCGCGCCATCTTCCTTTTTTATGCTTTTTGATACTGATAGTGATGGACTAATATCCTTCCCAGAGTAAGTCAAAGACGTCTGTGTTTTTTTTTTTTTCCTTTTTATCCATTTATTTCTTCAAGCTCGTTTTAAGCACAGGGCAGTTTTGTTGTTTCTCAACCTACATTTTGCCTTGTTACCAGGTACATATTCTTTGTGACCTTGCTTAGCATTCCTGAATCAAGCTTCAGTGTGGCTTTCAAAATGTTTGATCTTGACAATAATGGGTAGGTTTTGTTCCTCGTGCATGAAGTTTTGTTCCTTTCTTTTGCAGAAATTGTTCCCCCTGTCTTGTTAACCATTTTATTTGCATCATTAATGAAACTCTTTCCTGTGGTTCCTCAAGAAAAACAAAGACTTTGAAACAAGCATAGCCAAGCTGAAACATGTTGTGCTGAATATATACCTTGGGCCTTTATATTCATAACAATGTCATGCTTGCTTTTGGTACTGTAGAAAAAAATCTTGATCAAACTTATATCCTATATTTGCCCAATGGATAGAATATGCTCATGGTAAGAATTCATATGGGTTTGATGTACTTTTATCTTCGACGAATGACCCTGCATTGAGCCAGCATTCAATGAGGTTATATATATATATATGTCAAAATCCCCGATAAAGGATTTTAGTTTCGAATGAAACCGCCCGTACCGGGCAGTATCGTTGATCTATCCTTGTATCGAACGATATGGGGTTGTATCGGGTGGTAACAGTCGATATTTCCATCGTTACCGCTTGAAATAGGTCGATAACGATTGATTTCGACTGTTGCCACGCACTACCGAGCGGTATCTACCTAGTTGCGACAAGGGAAGAAGAAACCTTGAGGGAGAAGAGGGAGAAGAAGAGGGAGAATCGGGAGAACCTCGACGCTTCCCGATCCGATGCCGCCCTCCCTCGACGATCCAGATCCAGGAGGTAACGGAGAGGCGATGACTCGGCTTCTTCGTCGCATTCTTCGCCAAAGGTTGGAGATGTCTGCAGCCTTCGACGTCTTCGTCGAATGCCGCATATGAGGAGAAGGTCATGTTCTTCTCCTCGTCTGATGCGACGAGAAGAAAAGGAGGTGACGTCGTCGAGGCAACATACGCCTCCTTTTTATTTTTATATTTTTTATATTATATATATACACGTACCAAGTTGTACAACCTAGCGTACTGCTCGATACGCTCATATCGTACTGTACCGAGCAAAGCTTGATATGTCGGTATGATACGAAATTGTGAACCTTGATATATATATATATACATACATATATATATATATATATATATACATACATATATATATATATATATACATACATATATATATATATATACATATATATATATATATATATATATTTGCCTGACTATGATCTTTGTGTTTAGAGCTAAAAGTGTTGTGATGTGTCCTTGCCATCGTAGAGCGAGTCCGTTGTTGGCATGTGGCATAGAAACCAATGTACCGATCAGCTGTCAGTACGATATGTACCGAGTTATACCGAGTGTATCGACACACGGAACACTAAGATGTATTGATGTACTGCCCATACTAATCCTTTATCGGACCAATATATACCACCCGTACCGAGCGGTATGGTACAGTATTAAAAACCATGGTAGAAATCGATGTTTTGGAATGTATTCTCAATTTAGAAAAGAGTAAAGTCTCATATATAGCTGTAACCTTTTATGTGCTTGATTTACTAGGTAATTTTAAAAAATTTTACAATAACTGTAATTCACATCAGATTCAGAAAGCTATTGTTATTTTTTTTATAGCAGGAAAGGGCCTGTTTTTAAGCCTTTGAAACGTTGACTACATAAAAATTAAGGTAATCCATTGACTTCTTCTAAGTTTTTGTACACTTTTAAGCTTTGCTTCATACTGAGAGGAAGCCTTATTCTGACTTCACTGGCCAATCTGAATTGAATGGTCAGTAGAAAATTCTGCAACCTCAGCATTTCCTTGTGGTTAAATGATGAAACAAAGATAGATCTGAAGTATTTCATTAGTTGGCAATTTAGTAGCTTGTCCTACTTTTTAAAATTTCTGATAAAAAATCCTTCATATCAATTTTAGGTGATCGTTGTAGGGTACATGGCTTGATAATATTGTTTAGATTGTGCTTTGCCACGTGTGACTAGGGGTTGAGTCACCAAAGTCTCCCTAACCCATAGAGTTAAGACCTACTTGGGGAGTTAATGCTTCTTATGTTGACCATCCCTTATCCTCACTGGCAAGAGCCTCATACACTATGCCACATTCTCTGTTATAATGATTTTGTGACTGTTTCTTGTTATTCTCAAGGGAAAAATATCTTCATCGGTCAGATAAATTGTTTTAGCTTGCAAACAGTCTTAACTTATGGAAACATTATCATCTTTTTATCTGGATTCATATTATTTTCTTATTCTGATACTGAGTCTTATTATTTAATCACATTTGATAGTACTCCATTTGCAATTCTTTTGCTGTATTATTTATCTATATATTTTTTATTACCATGTTTATATTTGGATCAATTGCATGTGTTTAAATTCATTTGCATCCAAATAATGCTGCTCTTTCTGAGCTGTGCAATTGCTGCTAATGATCTAGTTGTTGTTACAAGAAGGGTATGAACAATTTAATTAAGTTTCTTGGTGCTTGTACATGGATGCTAATGGCTTTTTATATCTTTTTTTCCAGAGAGATAAAAAGAGAAGAGTTTATGAAAGTGATAGGATTAATGCATTCTTATAATAGACAAGGGGTTTCTCATAGTAATGGCCTTCGCTTTGGTCTAAAAGTTGGTGGCTTTATTGAGAATGGTGGTCTGCTGCAATCTTTCTTTGGCAAGGATGGGACAGGCTGCCTCCAACATGATACATTTGTTCAATTTCTTAGGGACTTACATGATGAGGTACTTCATGCCACTCATTGATCTGAAGTCATAATTATGACCTTTCTGTGGTTTTCTCTTCCATTTGAGTGTCTTATACATATAGCTACCTAAAATTGTAATACTAATCCTTATATTTTAGTAAATGGTTGTCCTATTATCTCAAGCTATCATTTGACCAGATGCTTTTAATGCATAAAATGTTAGTAGATAAGCTCATTAGCCGAATGAGTGTGCAGGTTAATGGGGTAGCAACAAAGAGAGAACCATCATAGTAGAACATTAATTTCAAACTCTGTCTTAGGTTATTTTTGTGGCTGTTGTTTCTTGTATGGCTAAAAGTAGGAAGTGAAAGCAAGATTGATTGGATTAACTGCTTTCTTATGAAATTAATTCAACCATTTAATCTCACATTTAGAGTGGTAGTAGATCTAGTTTAGACAGCTGGCTGCATAATGTCATTACTAATCAGGATTTTGCATCAGTGTCCGAGTCAGGAGAAACTCGCCTTGGACAATCTCACCCTTTGGCTGAGCCTTCTAGAACGGTCCAACCAGAACTTTTTGCACCAAAGGGTCATATTGAGAACTTAAGAATCTAAATCAGGAGACAGTTTCATAGAAGTTAAGACATTTCTCATAATGATCATTCTACGACAGATTCACAAGAATTTTTGCTTGAGCTTCTAACAGAAGGAACCGTCTTCTCTATTCAATATGGCTTCTTTCTACTTACTGCTTCTTGCAATGTGATCCAATGTCATGTAGTCTCCTATTCAACTCGGATGGTATAGTATGGACTATGGAGACTTCATTCAACTCAAGCATTATGTTCGTGCCTTCAGGCATGCAAGTGCTTGTCATTGCAGATTGGCATGTGTGACAAGGCAATTCATAAAGAATTGGATCTTTTGGATACTTATTTTGAACATATTACTTCGATTAATTTGCAAAAGCCAACTCCTAAAAGTTACTGCTATCGATTACGATTCAAAACTTATCATGGGTTTAGGCTTGGAATCAGAATTTGGGATCGGAATTATGCTGGATGTCTGGATCAAGGCCTGAACAGATTCCTGTCTGATTACAATTGAAGTCGTTCACCCCCTTCCCCTGGCGTGTTCCACAGATTCTGCCTGATCTTTGATCTCTTGAGGGTTTCAGTATACCAGCACCTTTTGGAATTAATAAATCAAGATTTACATCTTTTATAAATCAATATTCATAATTTTTTCTTAGCTTCTGTGTTTTGCTATCACTAGTTCTTGTTAAAGTATTCAATATATGTGCAACATAATAAATGATTAAACTGTTGGTTTCTGAGATATTCTAGGTCCTGAGCCTTGTTGTCTCGTTTTAGTGATGGACTAGTCTTCCAAGATTTGCCTAGGATAGAAAGAGGTGTGGATGGGTTTGGAAGTTTGAAGGTCTAGTCTCATTCTCACTTTTCTTTTGTTACCAGGATTTTTAATACTGAAAGTGTTTTGACTATGTTTTATGAAGAGCCATAACCTGTTTAGGTCGTTATATTAGTTTAAAATTTTAGAATCTAAATCTTGAAGAGTATAAAATTATTTAAATTCAATATTGTTAATTCTAGAAATTTTGATGTCAGTTATTAAGATACGTGTCCAGGCTCGTTGTTACATCTGCTTGCATATTTATTATGTACTCACTGTTAGTTTCTTTAGTTTTTGGTCTAATATTTTAGTATTGTAGCTTGAAGTATCATCACAACCATTGGTACATAATGATTTTATCAATATTCTAGGTTTGGATTCATCTACATGGCTCATGAAGGGCTTTAATGATACTTCCATAAAAAGTTGCTTGTACATAGCATTTGGATACATATCACAAACATTTTACTTTCTTTTGTAAATGGTTAACTGGTTTCTGAACTTGAATATCATTTATCATTCACTTTACAAATTTATAAAGATTAATTTTAATTGTCGGCTACTGCCTTTTGCTTCTAATAAAATTTACGCTGTTCAGATTGTGCATTTGGAATTTGCACATTATGACTTCAAGTCAAGGGGAACTATTTCAGCTAAGGATTTTGCACTATCAATGGTTGCTTCAGCAGACATGAACCATATAAACAAGTTACTAGATCAAGTGGATGAATTGGATAATAACCCTTCTGTGAGAGATATTCGTATTACCTTTGAGGTAAGACTATTCTTGTACTCCTTCAGATCTTAGCCTCTTGATCTTCTTGTTAACCTCAAAATTTCTCAATGTCCAGGAATTCAAGGCTTTTGCAGAACTACGTAAAAGATTGAAACCCTTGACTCTAGCTATCTTTAGTTACGGGAAAGTGAATGGCTTGTTGACAAAGCAGGACTTTATACGAGCAGCATCCCACGTAAGATCAACTCTTTTATCTTTGTGTACTTCTTTTAGTTTCTAATTGTTGAAGATTATTAGCTGGTTTTTCAGCCGGTAGGAAAAGTGTGAGCCTTGTGGTAAATGTGATGCCATTGTATATGAATTATGTTTCGGGTAAAAACAAAATGCATTGGATCATTGTACAGGTAATGTATATGACACTGGTGGCTTTCAAAATGTTGGTGCCCTTCTATATGAATTTTGTTCATCTGATGTAACTTTTGTATTTCTTTCTTAGTCTAACCTTTAAATGTATTACCAGAACTATTACCATTTGCATTTTTATTGTGAATCATCTGTGTATTCACTATGCATATCTGATGATATGATTTATCTATATGTTATACAAAATAAGAATACATGGTTATTACTTGTAGATATGCTTGCTGTCTTTAAACAAAGTCTTGTGCAACTGAAACATGGCCTTTTGTTCAGAGCAAATCTTGCTGTTTGTAATATCAGGATTCCCTTTTGCGTCCACTTGTCGATAAAGTTGGGATATGGATATTAGTCTATTTAACTAATTCTTAGTCTATCGACAATCCATTCCTCCATTTATTTTTTAGACTTTTTGCCTGAACTGTCTATATCTTTTCTTGGACTCATTACATATGACCAGCAATAAATTTTTGGTTGTTATGATATATGCTTCTGGTTTTCCTGAGTGCTGATGAATGAGCTCGTTTGGTATCAATTGGATATTTTTTTCTTTATATTGGATGAGAGTTGTCGAATATGAAATTAAAAAAGCTACCTTCGTGATGATAGGTTTGTGGTGTCTCTTTGACTGAAAACGTGGTTGAGATCATCTTCCACATCTTCGACACAAATCACGATGGGAGCTTAAGCTCAGAGGAGTTCTTAAGAGCCGTGCAACGACGAGAAACTGATATTCGCGAGCCTAGCTCAACAGGCATCATGGGGCTCTTATCATGCTGGCTGCACTGCAGAAGGCACTGCTCCTCGTCGCAACTGTTTGGTTAAAAGCGGACCCGTGAACACAAAGGGGGATGCAGTGTTCAGAGCTGGCAGACTTTATTAATGGGGAAGAAATATTTGGATAGACACGATTCCTTCCTCTCGTGTGTGTTGCATATTGTGTCATGTCGATAATGTGTAAGGTTGTCGTCGGGATCGAGGAGACTAGATTTCTTGATCCCTTTTGATGTTCATTAGATTTCCTTAAATAGAATCTATGATTTGCACATAAACTTGTTATTTTTCTTAGTGTCTTAACTCGCGTCGTCGGACTGCTGTCAATTATGTAATGAGTTGGACTCATTGCACATAAAATTGGCATGGATATTTTTCTGGCAATTTTATGTGCAAATTTCTGTTGATGACAGTAATTGTTGATAAGTCTTTTAGTCAATGAGATTGCTGTTGGAAATCATGCCTTCGGATGATTGCATCAACCAAAGTTCAGATGTCTGAGTGAGGTTTTGTGATCCAACCCAGCTTGTTCGCAAGCACTTTCTTGGAGCCTTCTTCGGCAAAGATGGAAGAGAAACGTAAAATCCATCTTCTTGTAATCCAATTGCCTGTGTGATGGGCACAGATGTTTCGATACAGGAAGATTAGTTTCTTGTTTGGCAATTTTCATAATTATTAACATTATCCTTAGTTTGATAAGGGAGGATTTAATACTGACCAAATGACACCAAGAAACACAATACAATGATAAATTAAATATTATTTGGCACTTGTCAATATGATCCTCTACTGGTATTTCGTTGTTGTAATACTTGAGTTTTTGAAATGCCATCAAACACAAGATACTATCAAAATCCACCATCCTGCCTTTGACTTGATGCTGTCTTCTTCTTCACTATGGAGAAACAATAAATTAATAGTTTGACCTTTACAGGATGAAGTTAATCCTGACCGCTGTGCTCTACAAAGACCAGCCGAAAGAAACTTAATCGTACATGTTATGTTGACAAATGTGAAGCTTAATCATGCATGTTATGTTGACAAATGTGCTCGACAAAAGTGTTGAGAAGCAAGCAACATTGAAAGGATCAAACTTCATTCAGGTCCACTCAGTCTACAAGTAATTTATACTTTTTATTTCTATAAAGTGCACCAATCAAAACAAAAGAACGGCACAAGACTTCATATGTTTTTTCTTATCATTCAATAACAGAGTACCAAACAATGATATCACTCGAATCTCTACAGCAAAAATTAGGAATGCCTAATCATGTAAAGAAGCATATGTAATAGACCAGCAACCATCACAAGCATTAGTTCGGTCTATCCTTGTTAGCTTACATCTGCTCCTGAAACTTTGGATAGATAGGCTTCTGTGAAAGGAAAAGTTTGTGATGGATGTCGTGGTACACTGTAAGATGGGAGAATTGGTCACTTTAATCGGGGCTTCTCGATGTCGAGTCTTTCTGAATTGAGAGAGCTTTTAGAAAGTCCAATGCAAACTGTAAGTCCATTGTCAAAATGATCTTCCTATAGTGTCACGACAAACAACCAGGAAAGTATAGAGTCACGAAGCTGGGTTGCAACACCTGAGTTCCATTGTTCCTCAAGCCATGGAACATACTTTTTCTGGTATTCAAGATGATGAACAAACAAGATTAAGAACATTAAGCATTTTGTAGACAATGGGTTGAAATGTGACTTAAGAGATTAGTTACCTTGTCTAGAACTGCTACAGCAAAGATGATCATCGTCCACATATGTTGCGTCGAGACCAATTATCCAGGAACCTACTGATGTATCATCATGAGCATATGTCTGGAGAGATGCACTGCAAGATGGTGAGATTAAAAGTCAACTTTACATTCAAATAAATGCTTTTATCCTACTTCAGGACAGCTTTATCCTTCTTTCCAATGTGGGATGTCTGCATGGATTATGAAACACTCTCAGAAATTAGCATTTGTCCTTCCACTATTGTGGACCTATAGTTCATTCTACTTGTGACTGCCTATATAAGATCCATACTTCAACAAATGTAAAGAACAAAAATGAAAAATGACACAACCAATGCACAAGGCTCCTGCCAATGCAAGTCTAGGGAGGATCAATGTAAAGAATAAATCTGAGTAAGAATTAATGCAAAGAACAAACCAAGAATATCAAAGTGTGACTAACGTCAACATGGTGGTAGCTTCTGATTGTGATTGTGCAAGCAGTAAAGCAGAAGCCAGAAGGCAGCCTACCTTATCTCCATGTCTTATACAACTGACATAATTCATTGAATAATGAAACATTCTAAACCAGCTCCCGACCGATAAATTGCAGATCAGCTTATGATGACACATGGATAAAATATGAAGCATGATGACTTCTAGATTGCACAATCATAGCAACAATTTCAATAAAATACCAACAAAATTTAGGGATCCACACATGATCAATTTTAGTGAACAAATTTACATACATTGTTAAATCTGCAGCTTCTCCACTTGCAACATGAATCTTGTGATCACTTAAATAAGCAGATATAGGCTTTCAACATACAGAAGAACATAATAAGACAACTTCCTGCAACTGAAGATATGCCAATACAAGTATAAAAAGTACAATTCTCTATTTTTCCCTAAATTAGAAATTTAAGTTCTTATAGATAAAAGGAATTGCTTCAAAGAAACTAGGATGTCCACCAAGTAATATCAAGTGAACAAAATAATAATATTTAAGCTAGTGAAAAAGAAAAGGTCACTGATTCCATGAACTCACCTGTTTATGTTGATGTAACGAGCTAAATTATTTGATAATATAATAAGAGAACCAGCAGCATGACGGAAATACCTGAGCAGCAAAAAGCATTCATATAGAAAGCTAATACCATAAAAGAAGCACTATGATAAGAAATTGTATTGCTGCATAAAATACAACTTAAATTTTTTGCCTAGTGAATCTAAAAGAATAGCATGCAAAGGCCATAATTGTATATTTACATTCTGTGGTTGACTTATCCACAATATTTGACTCAATGAATTAGTAGTTATTCACTATTTCAGGTAGAAATTTGGCATATATTAGCAATAGCATAAACAAAGAGTTAAAAGCAAAAAATGCAAACAGTATAAAGGTACTCAGCTATTAGGATAGGAAGTACTTGAAAGTTGAAATGAAGAAGAAAACAGACTGTGTTACTTTTTTGTTCCAAGATAAGGACAAAACTGATTCTTGGTCGAAGAGGAAATTGTACAACCAATTTATTTGAAGTTCATAGATTATCTAATTTGACTTGACTTCCTGTTGGATTTTTTACAGAAATTAGACTCTTGAACAATACTTTGATCTATATCAGTATCACCACTGACCAATCCGGTATTTGCCGAATTTCTGCATCTTATAGACAGAAATCAGTGAGGATCAACTTAAAATCAATCAAACTCAACTGAACTTGGCTAATTTGGACCCATCTAACACCCACAAAAGTTAGAAAAGAAAAAAGGAAGAGTGTACGGGTAGAATGGAAAAAAGGAGAAGACAGCATAAAGACCAAGGAGTGCTTGCTGAGAAAAATACACACTTAATAATTATTATGTTGTTTAAACACATGGCTTCATTAAAAATATTATTTTAATTGTTCCAATTGGCAGGAACCTCATGCACTAGATATAGATATACCCTTTTACCTGATTGAAGCTTCAAATAATATTTGCAGTTTGATGACAAGGTGTTGTTTATGACTAAAGTTTGTATTATGATGTCCATGGCAAGAGCATGTCCATGTTTTCTGCGAACCAACTACAATAATTCAATTTCTTTAGTTTGGTAACCAGACCTTTCTTTCATCTTCAACATAAATCCATTGATAAATTCAAATTTCATATATACAAATAGATAGGATGTACTATAAATTGTAGTACTTCAAAACAAAAAATGAAATTTTGGATTACAAATGTGTATCGGTCGATTATCTGGACAGAACAGATAGGATGTACTATAAATTTTAGTACATCAAAGCAAAAAATGAAATTTTGGATACCAAATGTGTATCGGTCGATTATCTGGACAGAACAGGTCCAAAACATGCAGGCATACCGAAACATATTGGACCACAGTGCCATTCCGCTAGAGGAGGGAAAATGCAGGGGGAAGAAAGAAAGAAGAAGAATAAAGAGGAAGGAAGAAGAGAGGAAATGTAGATGAAGAAGAGAAGTAAAAGAGGAGAAGGATAATTACTGAAGATGAAGGTGTAGTGGGCTGCAGGTGATGCACGGACACGCATCAAGTTGAGCAGAGGGCGATGGCATGAAGACGACACAGGCTCATGGTGAGTCATGAGGACTAAGACAAAACACCTGCTGTCTTTAAAAAACACAACCCTGCTGTTTTAAGAAAAAGGAAACAAAATGCTGGAAATGGGTGGTCTAAGGTCTGGGTTCCTGCTCGAACCAGTATATGAGTCGACAAGGACCGGTCAAAGTGAAATTGGATTCCCCGCTTCAAAGCAAGGCTTCAATATCAGTCACTCCTATTTGTATCAACCATGTTTACTGTTTCAATCAAGGGCTGATAAAAAACTAGCAAATTGATATTTATTTTTAATTATTTTTTCCCAATGATACTGGGCAACATAAGCCAACATGACATCCAGAATATTAATATCATACTAGTCTAGTATCAAAACAATAATTAAATCATTACTTTGAAACATTATTTTTTAGTACAAAGGCAATAACTTTGAATGTAACCAAGTTTTGCTGAAATAGAAATAGAATGATATAACAAATGCACTTACGACTTTGCTTCTCCAAATTTCCACCACTCAGGTTCATACCACTGTCTTCCCCTGAATATAGAAAGATGGACAAATGTTAAAAATATATTGAAATTTTACATGCTCAAGATGAGATTGATTTACCCTAATAAATGCAAATTTAGTTCTATCGGACATACTCTAACGGAGGCCTGTGAGTAAAAAAAGATATACGTAGCCTAAATTTGTTGCATTAACAGTCTTTAGGAAGTGAGATTTGTAAAGAATGATCCACAAGTTGTCATGAGAATTGCACATGAAAACTAAACTAAGAAGAATGCAATGGCACAAAAGCCAATGTGCACAAGTTAATCAATATTGCAAATACTCAACTTCTAGCATGATTGAGTTGGAAAAATGTTCATATATAATGAATTCAATTAAACAACTGACATATTCGCTAGTGGTTATTCTGGAAGATAATGTCAAATGAGAGCAAGTGCACTGATAGCATTACAGTATTGGAGAATTTCAGAATTTATCACAAAATAAGTAACATATTGATAGATGCTTTCTTTTGTCATTTTCTTTTTAAAGATTTCCTCTTTCTGCCACTGAGCTTTATTAATTCTCTCTTTATCCTTTTCCCTCTCCTCCAGTCTAGTGTCCCTGAACACTTTCCAAAAATGCAATTCTATAGGTCAATCATGTTAACAGCATCAATTATTCCCATGTACCTCATGTTCTACAGATATAGTTACATTACAAAATACAAACATATTATAAGAGCTTTTACTCTTGAATTTTTGAATTTACATAATCCTTGTTATTATGAGGTCATCATGAGAAAATGTACTACTAATTACAACTACGAAATTATGAATGAGGATTTTATCACACATCCTCAATTGTAAATCATGTCAATTTGCTAATTCAAATAATGTACCCTGTCCATAAGGTTTTGCAACTCTGAATTATGATTGCAAGTGCTCGCCTTGCTAGGATTTTTATCTGAATGATGAACTATTATTTTGCAATTATGAACATAAAACTGAATTCTGATTTTGACTAGAACACAAGAAGTAGGCGATTTAGGTAGCCGTGCAGATCAACGGGTTTCTGATTTTGAATTGATCATGCTTCATATTTCAATTCCCTTTGAAATGAAGATTGTAGTAAACATTGAACACAAATTTTTAAGCATCAACTAAAAATAGTTAATATATTCTTAGGCAAAAACAAGACCAATTACAGCATGATCATACCCTTGCCAAGTTTTAACCACATGTACTTGACAAATTAGACAATTAAAGCTATAAAGCATGGATAAAAATAATAATACATTAATAATAGCACATACGGAATATGCTGATATGTATAACTTTTTTTAAATTATTTTCCTTGTTAAACACTCTGACTACATGTAATTTGCAACTCAAATGATTAAGGCTATGAAAAATGCATACAGATACTGGATATTGATATGACATATAGAGATTGAGTCAATATACACAACTTTATTTCTGTAGTTCTTTTCCTTGGTATACATTTTGACTACATGTACTTTGCAGATAAAACAATTAAAGCTATGAAGTACTTCAAGAATATACAGAAGATAAAAATTAATAATAACGAATGAACTAAGATCATAACTCATGATCTGATGCTTAATACCAACAACACGAAACAATGTATAATTATAGATTCACCTCATTGTATCTAAAAAAATCAACATTCATGAAAAAAATAAACTGCTCCCAATCAGTGTCCATGAGTTGTCCTAAAAATATTTGATATCTGGCATGAATCTAAGAAGTAGTGTAGGTACATAGTACCTGATACAAATTTCAAGGAATTTGAATTACATCTAATCTTTTATGTATATTCTCATTCTGAGTTGTCATCACTGAAAAGGACATTGATTTGTTGAGTTTCACCACCTAATGAAATTAAACAAAATTTAAACAAGCAGTCTGTGTAATACACTTGTTCTTGCATTAAAATAATTACTTAGGTTACAAACTAAAGAAAAAAAGTCAAATATAGGGAAATATTACAGATTGAAAAAACCATGTCAATGGTGTTATAGATATTATTAATAATTAATTATCTGTCCTTGATGCACACAACGCCTTTCCAAAACCAATTTTCTAGTAATTAGAAGAAGCTATATAGCTACAGTCTTCTGGATTCTGTAATATCATAAAAGAAAATAAATATTGGATCACTAAAGTAAACCAATAAGGTTAACAATTTAACAATGCCATCAAATATGTTATTGTCCATTAAAACTGAAGGGGAGCATAATTTTTGCAGTATATGAAGAATTTACAGATATCATCAATAATATTGTTCAAAAGTTGAAGAATATACTCTTCACTTATGACACCACCAGACTTCATGCAGCCCATGTACAAGCCATGGCCTCCACGACGTTTTTCAAGAATCTCTATTAATCCATCTGATAGACACAAACAGGAGCAAACATTAAAATGTTCATTTAAACTAATTGCAAAAAATATGAATTTTTAATCATCAAATAAAATTGGAGTATAATATCTTACCTAGATCAAGATTAATATTATCATCAACCTTAACATAGAACTCGGCATCCCATGATTCAACTGCCGAGCTGAAGAAGAATTTAGCTTTTCTAGGCAACTCTTCTGCAGCTTCCTCATGACTTTCCTAAAAGACAAATGAAATATCCTTATGGATATAAGAGTAATGACAATTGTAAATTAAGAAAACTAAAATGAGAGTAATGCACTAAAATGTAGTCAGATTACTACCATATATAAATTATCAGAAGTTAACATAGTAGATTTTCTATATTCATCGGTAATTTAGTTGTGAATATAGTAGTCTATGAAGCAGAAAAGAAAGATCTGGTAGGATAATTCACAAACCAGATTCCTTTGAAAAAAAAATCGATTCCATTTATGCTACAAATGTTACTGATGCATGTCAGACAACAACTATTGTGATAAGCATAAACCAGTTTATAAGAAACTCAAGTTTATGTTAACCAATCTGCAGATGAATTTATTTTTAGTAATAGTACCTACTCAAGTCTACAAATGATCTTAGCAAAACCATTTTGCAACATTAAGCATAAGAGCACATAGATATGTCATTGAAGTTGATATGATCAATGTTCACCACCCAATTGTTGGGTGAGAGTTGACGCATGGGCGCCAAGCTGTCAGAAAATGATAAAACAATCCAGCCAATCTCGCCACATCACCAAAAATTAGAACAAAAAATATTCTATGAATCAAGGATGACTAAGATAATGTTTCCCAATCTATAAACAGGGGTTCCACAAGGTACAGAGAGGTTCCACAAGATAATATTCTTCTTCTTCTTCTTCTCCTACCCCAAGGTTCCACCTCAAACCATTTGCAGGAAAGGCGCAAGAACCTGACCCTCGAGATTCCTGCCACCAAATCGATTCTCAAAGTGCAGGATAATTCAAGGCGGTCCAGGTGAGATTGTTCCATAATTCGGATTGATAACTGACCACCAAACCAACAGAAGTTATTTTTTAATTTTTTGTTCTCAAACACAGATTATTATGCATGATTGAACCATGACAGATGCATGCCAAACTTAATAAAAAAGGAAAAGGTGATAATGACAGAATCTTTTCTAGTCAAGAGTTGTTAAGAATATAAGGTAGTATAACACAGAGGAATATATGGAAACTGAAGACAGGTTATTTGTTAAATTAGAGAAGATATTCAAATACTTCATTCATGAGCATTAGCATTATCAAAAAGAAAGAACTTCAGTTTCCGACATCAACCTGCATAAGTATCCTTTACAAAATTATCCATTCATGAGCATAACAAAAGATCATAACTTACAAGAATCAAGAAATCCTTTGTCTGGCGATTTTCATCATCAATATTACGGTCTAAGCTATCACCTCGATTAGCACTGCAAATAGAAAGTTTGTGTTGCGAAATAAGATATATAGCAAAATCTTCATAACAACATGACTACACACACACAGGAGCACCTCGAGTATCACTCACAGCCTAAGCATCTTGCCAGAGAAAATCATAAGGTTGTAAATCAGAATCAGAAGAACAATCAACATATCAAGGAAATCTATAACTTAAGAACTTTGGAAAAGACCTTCGACCGATTACAAATCGGATGACAACACCCTTTTCCTCAAGCTTCCTCAAGGCATCGCCTGCAAAGGCATGAAATAGTACTTCACTAAAATATACACCGGAAAACTAAATTGTAAAATTCATATTAGTCACTGCTGTGTGAGCATCAAGATCCATGTCCTTACAAGATAGTATGCATTGAAAAGTAAGCTTCAACCCTTAAAGATACTTTCACCAAAAAACAATTGGAACTTTAACGCCCAAAACCATGATACGTGGAGCTCATTAAATAAATAGTGCATATGGATGTCAAGCCATGATGGAATGTATAGCTTTTTATCTTATTTATGCTAGTAGCAGCCACAAGCTTCGCGACGTTGTAAAAGACACTAAATAACCTGTCAGTTAGTGCATCCAATTGAAACCATCCATTAAAAAGGCTTTAAGGCACTAATGATTTAGTTGTCGATTACATCGAAGAAAAGCAAAACTATACTAATAGTTCATGGAAATGCTCCAACAACAAACCTCTAGGCATCCAAGAACCCCGGAATATGTTCCTTTTGATGCGGCTCCCAAATCCTGTATAAACTCCAACAACTGCGAGAAGCTTCTTCTCGGAAGAAGTCACATTCCCCCTCAAATATCCCTGACTCTTCGCCAACGTCAAGTCCATCTCGGCCTCCACTGTCTTCCGCCCAATTTCTCTGTACATTGACAGAACATTTCGCCAAAAATTTAGCTTCACGACAATAGAGTCATTCAAAAGAAGAAGAAAACGAAGAATACTGAAAGATCCAAGTCGGTGAATCAATTACTTGCATCCAAGATTCAGCAGTTTATCTTCGACGGTAAGGACCTTCGGCAGCTGGAATATATTTAGATCAAGATGAAGATCAAATCTCTGTTCTATGTTCATAATTACTCAGATCCCAAGGACGGAAAACCAACCGACGCATACATGGCCGGAATTCTTCTGAAGCAGATCTGACAACAGCAACCGGTTCTCCGCGTCTTGCCACAATCTGAATTCAAACGAAGAAGAAGAAGAAAACCAAAACACGTCGGATCAACTGGATCGAAGAAAAAGGAAGCCGAATAGCTGCTGCGGAGAAGACAAGAACGGACCGGCCGGCGACGTAGAGCCAGGCGAGGCAAGACAAGAAGCCCATTACGAGGGGGGCTCTGCTCGATTGCGAAGCGGATGAAGACGAGGAGGATTTGGGGTGGTGCGATCTCCAACGCCGCTCCTGCTTCATGGCGCTCGCCAGCGTCTCTCCGCCACGGATCGGGAGGCGATCGCCAGTCTCCATCGTTCGCCTGCAGAGAACTGAGACGAGACCGCGAGTAGGTTGGGTTTGGCCGACCCGGGGAAACGGCAGCCGAGACGGGTGGTGGAGTTGGGTCAGCCTTCGTTGTCCGAGGCCTGCAACTTGTACTTGGTTTGAACTTGAACCCCCTTTGGATTTTAATCGGGCCGAATTGGGCTGGGTTCGTTTGGACCGGGTTGGCAAATCAAATACCGATTAACCAAATTTTGTAATCATGATTAACTGTTTTCTAATTCAATTTAAAACGTAATCAAGATATAAAATTACATTAAAGCATGCATGATTTACTTAGCCAGACAAAACAATATATATTTTTTATATTATTTTATGTATATTATTTATTTATTTAGATTCAATATCAGTTTTATTGAATTTATGAGCAATCTATCTGATCCAAGCAAAACTATATATATCCTTAGTATTAACCAAACTACCAAAGTTAACTATTTTTATTTATTTTTATTTTATCTAAATTAAAATTAATTTAAGTATTAGAGATATCAAGTTGAGGATGTCATGAGTCTATGGGTTAACTGGTCTATCAACTTAATTTTGTTTAAACCACTGATCAAAATGCTTTAAGCTGAAATTGATAGTAATACACTCATCAAATCCTTATAAGTTAATCTTAATCTTATCCATCGATGGAGCTAGTCATGTTACAGAATAAGTCACCTAATCCAAACCTAGAGTGCCCACCCAAATTTATTAACCCAGCATTTAAATCATCCCTTCAACCATCTCTTATACATATCAGCTTTAGTTTTATTTTTTAAAATAACAATCGATAATCATAGTCAGTATTAGTTGACTTTAGTTTATCTAACTATGAAAAATAATAATAATATTTGGACGGAAATGATCTCAAACTCAAACGTGAGATCTATTAAATATGAAACGTCATTAAGGAGAATGATATGTTGTCCTGTTGTAAATATCATATTACTATATTATTTCTAAGCTTTGAAATGACAAATAACACAAAGGTAAAGGGAAAACCCAAATAACGAGAACAGGAAGACATGATATAGAAATCTAATTTTTTATATGACGTACAACAAACTAAAGCAAAAATAATAAAGGGATACTTAATCCCCTAAATCGCTTGACAGAACCCCATAGTTTAAAAGTTAAGATGAACTGATGTGATTCATCTTATGTTAATTTGGATTTAAATATAGTTTAATTGAATAATTATATGTATAATTATATTATTCTTTTTGTTGAATTATAAAAAATTGAGTTGAAATACAATCGAGATGAAATTAAGTCAAATTTGACCTATAAAAACTTATTTATAAAAAATAAAAAAAAGCCAATTGAGAAACCATTATATCATGTTTTTTTTTTGCCTTCGATTACTTTGCCCTAGCGGACGGAGTTCGTCGCTTCTCCCACTCTTGCGTCTCGAGGTGGCACCTAGCTGCGGCGAAACTGGCGGTATGTCTTCTCCTCTTCTCCTTCTCCACCTACCATAGCGGCTTACAGTGGCAGCTATCGTCCGTGACAGTCGTGATTGCTACTGACCTTGCCTACATCTCCTTCTCTGTCTCTTTTCTTTCGGGTTCTTGCCGTTCTACTTCTTGTTCATCCCCCTATTCTTCGTTACGGGGATGGATTTCTGAAAATTGGCTGGATACGGTGGATCCCGATCGGGATTGACCGATTTTTTGTAATGTAACCCAGAATTTGGCCCAAGTTGTGGTGTTTTGCGAGCCTTGGTTAGGGTTTTCCATCCTTACCCAACTAGTGAGTCCAGAAGTGCAACGAAGATGTCTAAAACTGAACTAAAACAACTCTAGGTGCCTCTCGCTCTTTACTAGGTTGTATATTGCATCAACCGTTGCTTGTATGTTCAGATGTAGAATCTAGATTCAGAACACGTTTGTAATAGACAAACGACTGATATATTTGTTTCAAGAGGAAGATGAACTTCATAGTGAACTGAATATGTTTTTCTAATTACCAAGTTATGCAGATCAAGATCTTGCAGGTTGAAAGACGAAGCATTGTGATGAAATCTCTCTATGTTTTCCATTTCTGTGATTCCAGAATGGCAGATGATAATGATGTAAAATTCTGCATATAGCTGATAGTTATTTTAGGGAGGAAAGGAAGATATTAAGTGAAGGTTGATACCATGAGTCACATACAGATTAGAGATATAGTTAAAGGATAGAACTGCCAATTGGCCTAAAAATGATTATGCCTTTTTTCTCTGATAAAATTCCATCTTAAATCCTTTACGGTGATGTATACAACTTTGCATGTGATTCTGAATAACAGGTTCTATTCCTGAATAAAGGGTGAGGGTTGTGCTAGGCTACCGACGACTTTCGTAGAACTTTTTCTAATTTACCTCCGGGAAATTCCTGTCATTTAGTAGTCTAAAAAAAATCTCAAATTGGAAGCTGTAGTCAAAAGAGCTTGTTTGACTGTCATTAGCCCTTTCCACTTTGCATTTGCAGTCTCTCTAATTTGTCAATTGAAGCAGCATAACAACATCTAGCCTTTTAGTACAATCATATGTTTTCATCTTTTTTCATTATTAACTTTATTTCATTGTGGACACTTGAGAAGTACGTTTCTGTACAAACTTCTTTTCAAGTGTAACTATTTGTCAGATGATTGATTCAACCATTGATAAAAATAATCAACGTTGGTTTTATTTATCATTTATTTAACAATTTTAGTAATAAACATAACCACTATATTATTCTAATTGAGAGAAGAACCTCTTGTTAGCAATCCCCAAAAAAGTCTGTGCCAGCTTTCCTAAGATTCAAAGAGTCAATTTTCTCCTTTACCCACTATGAAGGTGCTGCCAAGTTCTGTAAATCAAATATACCTAACTCCTAAGTGCATCCGTTATACTTCAAATCTTTTGACTGAATTTAAGATGGAAGATATATTGCTACTTTTTACCCAGTTGAGATCCCATCATTTCCATATGATGGCATTAGTTTCTTTGGTTAATGAAACAAAGGCATAGACCTCTTTTAATCTCTTTTTTAAAGGAAATGAGATCGAAACCAGTAGGGAGATTATAAACTTTGTAGTATTTTTAAGAATATAATGCTAGAACAAAGGTTATTGTGCTCATTATTGGGATTTCACTTCTTTAAGGAAGCTGATGCAATGCTCCTTTGACAGTTTCTTTGTCCTGTTAACAACACTTCCACCATTTCATTAACATTGTAGAGCTGCATGAATATTAGTTTCTATTGTGGAGTTATTGTTACTAATTAATTTCTTGAAGTGACTTAATTTTGGTTTCTTTTAATTTTTGTGAATGCAGGAACAGTTGCAAGGTTTATTTTAGTTTGGTAGCATACAGTAGGATGGACTTCTTTGCTGGTGAATGATCCTGTATATAAGAGTTCACAAAACAGGATTTGATATTTTCTGGTTAAAAGCATGAACAACAATCATCTTGGTCCTGATGTCCCTCTCAGGAAGTTGTTACTATTGGCTTCCAGAAATGATTCAGAACTACAATTCATGTCTGAAGTATCTAGAAAAAGAAAAGATATGGATTCACTTCCTGATAATAAGATATCCAATATCGTGTTCCATCCAGGAAATCTGAGTCGGCACATAGAGCACCTGCCACCTACAGATTCAACATTGCCACTTCCTGGACTTACACCTTCATTAGGGGCTTCTCAGTCCAGAACTCAAGGATTTCCTTATGACAATGAGTTTATTTCTTCAAGACCTACCAATGCACAATCTCACTTTGGTGACCACCCAGTTTGTAGTATGACTAGTACATTAGGAAGCATATATATGAAAGGCGCAACTTTTATGGAATCTGCAAATAATAGTTCTGATTCCTTTGCACTCCAACAAAATGAACAATTTGTTATGGCAAATGTAACTGCTCCACAAGTTTCTGTTTCAACTGATGCAAGAAGTTCCACTGATGGTATTGGCAGGCAAGCAGAATTAAGTAATCTGCAGTCATACGTTGGGATGAATCTGGGCCATATTAATCAAAACATAAGTTGCACGGAGGCATATCTGACTGCTCAGGGATCATATACTGGCATGAACTTAGGATATGAGAACCGTGATTTTACAAGTAAACCACTTTCATGCTCTATGCCTTCTCCATGTTTACAATCTGTTGAACCATCCAAAATGAAGCTGTTTAATAAGTGTTCTGACTTGGATGGGGAAAGCCTTGTTAAGGATTTTAAGGAAAGTGAAATAACTAGAACAAATGGCTGTTGTCAGTATACAGATATTGCTGATGATAGTAGTACCACAAAAGACACTCCAAATTCTGCAGAATCATATTCAGTCAACAAGGGAAAAGAGGATCGTGGTTCTCACCAGAATCCTAGGACCTACATAACACAAAGTAATCATCTTAACCACCTAAATTTTAGCAATAAAGAGCAGACCCAGAAAGTCATGAATCACACATCTGTTCCTGTAGATTCTTCTAATCGTGAAAAAAAAACATTTATAAGATGTTGATTAAAAACATATTTCTGTGGCTTATGAATAGTTTTGAAACAATAGTTCTAATGGTTCAGTTTTGAAACAATTATTTCTAATAGTTTCTGAAACAATAGTTTTGAAAGATACTGATGATTCAAAACGCAAGAATAAAAATTATTCCCTAGAGAGCCAAATTTCAGTAGTTGAGTTTTCTGATGATCTGCCTTCTCATAATTCAGATGAACAGATCAAGTCTGTTGCTGAAAAGAATTCTTCAGTTCATACTGAAAAGCTGTGGGATGGGTCACTTCAGCTAAACACTTCCACAACTGTGTCTACAGTTGCCTTCTTTAAGAGGTTCCTTAATTTACTTGAATCTTATCTTACTGTGGCATATGAATATATTTACATATACGTTCAACGATTTGATTCTCTTCCATGGATTGTCATGTCTATTCAACTCATTTGTTTATGCTAGCATAGTCTTTCTCTAGAAACCAAAGTTTTTCGTAGAGTTTGTACTGAGTTTAACAACTAGTTTTGGTTGATGTGGTAAATTTTGGAGTGATATACTCACTTGAAATGCAAAGAGTCATCAGAGAGGGTATGCACTAGTTGTTATGATGTTAGTTTATAGGCTCTTGCGACTAGTGTTTTTAAAAGCGCCAGGCGCTAAGGTCCCGAAATGTTTGAGACGCTAGGCATCCACTCGAGTAAAGCGAGACACACCGGAATATTAAATTTTAAATAATATATATTATGATTGATAAATATGATCATAAAAAGAAAAATGACATATCAAATTGAAATCATATAAACAATGACACATCTATGTAATGTTTTCATATCAATGTGATATATACGGCTAAACAGAAATATGCTAAACAGGTTTCTAGCCAATGTTAACAGTTCTAATCGGTGCTAAACAATTCTAAAGAGTGGATCAATATGGTGCTTAACAGTTCTAACCAATGCTAAACTGTTCTAAAGAGGGAACTGAGAAGAGGAGCATCCGGTGGTTGTGGAGGAAGATGGGGGAAGGGGAGGGCTGCGGATGAAGTTGTGGATGAATGTAGCGACGCACCGATGACGGACATATGGTTTCACTTCGGGTTTGTCTCACTAGGTCGGACGTGGGTTTTGTGTTGTGATACATTAGTTTGTTCAATTGAACTAACTTGTTCTTTCAATCAAACCAAGCTTGAACCCAGACTCAACGTCACTTGGGTGCTCGCCCGAGTCGCCCAATGCCTGGGCTTAAGTGAGTGCCCAAGAAACACCATTGAAATGCCTCGCCTGGAGGTTTTGCAAATTGCTTGGACCTTGCCTCGCCCGAGTGCCTTTTGAAAACACTACATGTGACCCATATCACCACTCAGGACATTTCTTTGTCGGTTCGGAGTTGGCTGAGGGTTTTAGTTTCATCTTATGGAAGAGATGAAATATTTATGATTGGCATGGGTCCGCAAGAGTTGCATTTGAGCTGGTATGGACTATGAGCCATGCTGGCCCTGTGTTAGTCTGAGTTCATTTTGGTACCATGTCAGTAAGGAATGTGCTGGATAGCATGAATTGCAATGGCCAAACACATGCATTCCATGGGTTGGCTATGGAGCAATTCTGCTAATCAAGATCGCTTTTGGGAGGATTTGTCAAAATACATTGATGGCTATCAGATGGCTAACTATGAAATTGGTCCTATAACACTAGGAAGAGAAGCCTAAGCTGGTGAGAGATCTGCATGGGAACCCAAAATACTAGTTGATGGCTTGAAGGATTTCATCATGTTGGTTACAATAAAATATAATGCAACAAAGGAAAAAATCATATAGAATTACCAGAATCCGGGAAGAGTGCAGTAGGAAATGACAATCTTATTTTGAGGAGACAAATTCATGTGAATGCTAATTATCCAAGCACCACAAGAAGAAAAAAGTTTATATGTAGTCATCTACAAAGGATGTCATACATACCATGTAATTCTAGTATACAAGTAGTCAATAGAAAGTCTGCTCAAAGTTCAACAAAAGATTAGTAAAAAAACCTTGTTGTGAATGATGAGGGGAGGTAAATTGGCTAATCTCTAGATTGCTGTAACCATGTAGCGGCAACCAATCTGATGTCTTGGATTGTACACAGCCTAAACAAATGAAAAAAATTGCCTATTATATTGCGCATGGAAGTTTGTTGCATTGATACCTTTAATAGGCAAAGAAAGGTTAACTAAGAAGGATATGAAGGTTTGCAGGCTCATATGTTCCATAACCACTAAACTTTCAAATATATGATAATGGTGTCTAATAAAGAAAAAAAAAAAAAAACCTAAGTTATGCTTCTGACACCACATCAGGCCACAAAAACAGAACTAATGAATAACCAAGGAAGCAGCACAAGAATCTGCAGGTACATGAAGAGTAGCATTGTTAATGTTGACCTCACGATCATCTTAATATGCACAATGGTTGCTGGCAGTCTGCTGCCATAAAAGTGTTCCAGTTCTGCTAAAGGAAGAGGAACATTAAACTTTAGTGACCATTCATATCAGTAACTTGATGGTTAAGTAATAAAGTAGAAAATAAGTTTCGATTCACCATATTAAATAAAGACCTCGAACCTCAGAGATAAGCACTCCCATCTAACAGGAGTAAAACTATAATTCATCACGTACACTATCTTTCATTCTGCAATCAGATGTATACTGAATTCAGGTCTTAAGGGAGTGAAGGCTTGTGTTAGAAGAGGTCATATTATAGGTACTTTATGATAAAACTTAACATGGAATTTGTTTTTTATGTTGGTTTACTATCTAGACCTCAAATATTTTATTGATTTACTAACTTGTCTCACTAGAGTTTCTTTTATGCTCTTATTTGCACAAAGTTGATTGATGGAATCATGGAACTAAAAGATATCCGTGGAGGCTTGTAGCTCTTAAGTGATTAGATTCCCTTAAGCCATATGCATGTCCAAGAACAATTAAGAAAGGCGAATGTGGGTGTGGCTCTCAAAGTATCATATAGGTTTAATTATAATCATTGCTGAAGGTAATCTTAGTTATTAAAACAAGCACAATTCAGGAAAGCAAACCGTTGAGTAACATGAATGCTATCAGTGAGATGAATTATGAAGGTTAATTGTTCTCAAATATTCAAATTGAATAACATAACTTCTTCCTCTGACTCTTTTTACTCTAGTTTGGAGAGTAGCCTTGCTTCATTTCAACTACGAATAAAACTAAGTTGCTTTGAAAACAAAGTCATTCAAACTTTGGTAAAGCCAGAACTCAAAGAATTCAGTTGTTTTACAGCATCATTGCCAATTTCAAAGATTAAATTATCATGTTTTGAAATCCCTGTTAAAATTTCTGTAGTACACTCTTCAATAATGAACTTAAGAAGGGAATGTGGCAGTTAACTGTGCAGGTTTGCGACTTTGCGTATATGTTTCGCTACCAATGATTAATCCGAACCGACTTCAGAGACTTGGTTTTTCATGTATAAATCGGAGCCTACCAAAATTAGGAGAGTTTAAAGTAAAGGCACATCAAAACAAGAGTTAAATTAATAAGTGATTGTGGTCTTAGTAGTTTAAATATGCAGTGATTTTTAGATCATTGTGTATTATTTTTTATTTGTTTTACAAAATTTGCTCTTTGGTGGAGGTATATTTGGGACTGATAGAGTCTCTGACTATAGTTTCATAATTGCTGGTCGTGTTCAAATGTGTTTGGAGATTCAGTATCTTGTGGCCTATATTTTTGAAGGATTTAAACATATTTTATATAAGATTAAGGTTCAAGAACTCACCTTACAAATTAATTGGATTTGTATGTTAGACTTAAGATAACATAGGTTTGACTTCCAAATAACGAGTTCTGGTGAAGTCAGAGCATATTTGAAGGCATGGTTCCACCATTAGAATAATTTGAAATGACTAAAATTTGAAGTAATAAGATGCTATTGTCTACTTTTATCAAATTACTTATCATGGAATGAACTGAAAGATTCTGCATTATCTTCAGGCTCTCGACTTACCAACAGTTGGTAGGCCTAGGGAAATCTAGTATTCTACCAGCTTATTGAAATGATAGCTCTTTGTTCTTTAGGCAGTTCATCTAATCAGCACAACCTTATGATTCTAAATCTTTAATCAATTAACGTGCCAACTGACTAAGTTCAAAATTTTAGAAAACATTTTAATTTTTGAATAGCTCTGAGTATACAAACATATGGGTGATTGTGTTGCCTCATATTCAAATTCAATCAATCAAATCAGTTTTAGAAGATCTAGAAAGGTCCAATGAAGATTAAATTCAATGAAAAATGAAACATTTTGAAAATTTTTTTTATGGGAATTCTGATGAGTCATTTATATATTTAATCCAATTTGAATAACAAAATAAGGTTTATTTTTCAGGATATTTAGACATCTTTATTTGGAGCAGAATATTTAAAATAGTTTGGCTGAGTTATACAAACAATGTAGTTTTAGCTTTAATGACTGGTTACTTAACTGCTCGTGTTATAAAGAACTAGTTGCTACCAGAGGCAAATTGTTTATAGATCATATTTTCAATAGAATTCAATGCTTTAAAACAATTTTTCTTCATTTTAAATTAGTTCCAGTTGCTTAAATCCACTCTGGAAATTGGATTGAATCTCTCCAAAGGTTCAAGAAACTGAAAAGTATAAGATCTGAAGACTAATTTGAGATCAATAGCCGTCAGCCATCAAATTAAAAATTTAAAGTTTAATAACAAACTTAATAACAAACTTAATGCACTCAAAAGTTAATCAAATTTGTTCTGGAGGTTGTGTAAACATCATAGTTTTATACACAACATTTAATTGGATTATTGTGCCAAAGTTTAGGTGCTCAGGAATTGGTTTGAATTAAGGATTGCTATATAATGGCATGGGAGCGTGCTAATACTTCTTTGGCATGGTACAATTTCATATCTTCAATCAACACACCCTTGTACCGGTCAGTACAAGCTAAAAGTTAGCCTACCATTTGTTGGCATCCATGACACAAATTGTCATGGTGCCTAATGACCATTTTAGATCATTACGTTTTGGCATGACACTCCTCTCAAGCAATATAGGAAGAAGTGGGTTTATTTATCAGCTGCTTTGGTCCAAGTTAATCTAGTTAGAAATTAGAACTTTACATTAGGTTCCACAAAATAACCAATATGATACTTTTAATTATGATACTTTTACAATTTATTTTGTTCCTTATGTTAGATCCCTTGTTTTCTACACAGTCTGCTGGTTGGCCAGGGCAATTTGTTAACTTGCCACTTGGAATTTATTTAAAGGGCCATTGTAACACAGAATTGTGTTGGAATGATAAACTTGATATTTAGGCCCTCTCAATTATTAAAGGAATTAATTCAAAGATTCTCGTACATTTAATTTTTTAAATATGAAAGTTTACATATCTGCATCCCGGCATTCATACTTGAACGTTCCCAACCTTTAGTTAAAATTACTACTTAAGAAGTTGGCCAGAAACAAACTGATAAAAAAATTCTTTGAATCATCTGAGTTACTTGAGCATTGCTCCAAAGATCTGCCCAAGTTTTGCAAGTTTATCAAAAAAATCTGTCAATTTAAATTCTTCTTCAATTCTCTAGAGTCATTAAAATTCAACATCATGCAATTACCTTTGATTCCTTTCATAGGAACTGGAGATCTGATCAAATTGGTAAAAAAACAACCATTACATTGTTTACCTGATTGATTACTTCTTGTCTTTTAAAGGTTGCTGGATATTATGGGTCAAGTAACTCTGTCAATATTTGGTGAACATGTGCAACTTAAATTTTGAACTTCACTTTTCCCATATTGAAGGGTTAACAAATATTTAAATCAAAGATGATTAAGAAATAAAAATTGATAGGTTTTGCAGATTGATATCAATTTTTCAAAAATAATTTCACTCACGCCCAACATTTATGATGAGCTGTTGTTCTGCAGTTGTAACTGCACTAAATTCAACTAGTCTCACTCTTTGTGAAAACCAAATGAGCTAACTTATGAGTAATGAAAATCTTATAGATCTTAATGCTTTATGCAGCCTTCAGGCTCCCTTAAAGGATCAGAAATACCACCATGAAAATCAATTTTTGCTCAACATTGAAACATGATATCAAGGGCCATGCCAATTAATTAGATAAGTCAGAAATCTGAGAACCATTTTATTTTTTTAAAAAAATCTATGAATATATACAAAGAGAAATTATCAACTTTAATGCCCCATGATAGTATATTTGCCTCAAAGAGACAGTTACAGGCATATTATAAACATCGAGAAGTATGTGCTCCTTTAAATGTATTGTTCATATGCATGTTCTAAAAAAAAAGGAGAAGAGCAACTCTGTGTGTTTTTCGAACTATAGTTATGTGGTATAAATCACCAATCATCTCCCTTCATTTAACCCCATAAAGGTACTGTCAAGAGTCAACAAATTCTATTGGAATCAAGTTGTTCTTGGTGCCTACTTCTCGATGGTCCATGCAGGTTACTTTTAAGCTTTTTGGGTTATATGTTATCTTTCATCTAGTATATTACTTTTCTAAATCCATAAGAGTAAGCCATGTGAATCTTAAAGTCACCAATGCAAATAGTTTGAAGATGGAGTGGATCATAGTCATTGGCGGGCATTAAATTTTAACTTATTTCAGAGTTCTATGCAGCAACTAAAAGGAATTATGATCAGTGAATTGTAACCAAAATGTGTGTTCACACAGGATAGTGCAAGAGAGAGGCCTTTGTTATACCAGACAATTTTAGATGGAGAAAAAGATATCCACAAAACAGAACTTTTACATGGCGGCTGAAATCATGCCCTAATTGTCCCTAGAAGAATCTTAAGTTCCTTTTTGCTTTGAGTTTTTTTTCAAATTAATGACCTTTTACATATAATCCCTATTTTTCTCTCTTTGATTATAAAAATCTCTTTCCTTTGCTTTATTTGCAATTTGAAACATTGATTTCTCATGAAATCTAGAAAAAGACTTTGCAATTGCAATTGCAATCTGCTACTGTTAATCCGCTACCTTCAACGAGAAACTGTCAAAATTTTGTGAATAGTTATTTGCTTCTGTTATATCTTTTTAAAATTAATGACAATTAATTATAATATTCTAATCATCTTCATTTCTTCCATCTCCTCTTCCTCCATTGTTTCCATTGCTGCCTCATGTGACTTGCTTCATTATCAGTATCACTTCAACTTCATTTCCATTGCTTTCCCACCTCACATGCATGCACCATCTTCAGCAATGCTGTCCGTCCTCCTCGACCTCAACTATTACCACCTGGCTACCTCCTCTGTAGCCACTAGTTGCTGGTTCTCCTATGCTATCTTGCATGATTGAACCTTTGTGGTTGATTCAAAAAAAAATTGTGCTGAAAGTTCTGTTCATTATTTGTCAAATATGCAATGCACAAAGCATCTGTAAGTCGTTATCTAGCAAATAAATAATATCAACCGAAAATGGTTATACAAGAACATGATAAGCTACTAATTTGATCAAAAGTGACTATTTATCGGACCTAGGAACGCAAGTTGCATCAGTGTTACACCCAAAGAACCTTAAAAGCAAAATCCTTGCAATAGTTGTGATGATCATAATTGGTTGTAGATATTAGCTATTAGCTTCTCAGAAGTTTTATATGCTTCTTGGTACTAAACCATGCTATGTGCAATTTTTGTGATAGGTAAATACAAAATATGGTTGAGACCCAGAAGTCTAGTAACATGTATAGAAAGGTATATAAAAGTCGAATCAATTGAGTTGTTAATCACTGTTATCCTCATGTTTTGATCTTTAGTCACTCACAAGCTTTTCAGGGTACTCTTAAGCTCGAAAACTAAAACTCAGAAAATTATTCAAGAACTTCCTTTACACACCGAACTAATCAGTATGAAGAACTTTCAAAGAAGTTATATCTCCATATAAATTAAATGTGAAAAGAGTATGTCAAGGTGGTTTACTTTATAAGACTAATGCCTCTGCAAGTGCATGACATGGAGGCTGTGCGGAGTGTACATGTGCTGCATAACAGCATATGCCATGCTGGCCAAGGACCACTGACCGTTATTGGATTGATACAGTTGATCTTTGTTGTCCTCTTCATGCTCAGTATTGCACAAATTCAGTGAAAATCTCAGTGGAGCATTCAGTCCACTTTTTTCACCTTGAATATTTTGTGAAGAAAAGTGTTCCATGTACTTTTCCATGTTATTTCTTCTCACTGCTCCTTTTTTGTAGTGGTGAGAAGGCTCAAGATATAAGATGGTGCGACCTTTTGGAAGTTAAAGGAAAAGTGAGACTGCAGGCATTTGAAAAATTTATTCAGGAGCTTCCTCGCTCTCGAACACGTGCTTTAATGGTGGGATTTTTTTTGAATAATCAGTAAATGACAAGAGCTGGCTTGCAAAATGATCTGTAGAATCTACCCAATTTGCTAAATTTAGTGTGCCTGTGATAAATTTTGCGCAAGTTACTAATTTGGAATTTTGTTATAAGCTCCATAATGACTATATTCATGCATTGTATATACATGCATTTATGTAGGAGTTTCTTGGTTTTGTGAATAGTCTGATTTATAGATCATGTAGCTAATGCATGGGATTTAAAATGAGTATGCCTGGTAAAGAAATCTTTCATTTAAGTGATTGATCAAGAAAATCAAGTTCCTTAAACATAAAGTTCCTTAAACATACTATTGTATTTGTAAGTGTGTGTTGAAAATTTATAGATCAATTATCTAATTTGCATATTTCTAAGACCTATTTGCTATTTGATTCTCAAGGTTATGATATTACCACCATCAAGCCATGCTTGGAAAGAATAAGCCAGTGAAAACTTAAAAGTCTTGTCAGCGATGATGATTTTGTGTCTAATCAAGAATTTTTAAATTGCTCTAATTAATTATTCTATCTGGTGAATGCTGATATCAGTCTGCATTCTTCAATATGTCATGTGCTTCAGGTGATTTCCCTATGTTGGAAAGCTGGGTCATCCATATCTGGCCTGACAGGTATGAAGGAGGTAATGCCAAAAACCTTTGTCAGGAATTTAGTTTTTCACTAGCAATTTTGACCATATTAAATTGTTGGTACTGCAAAATTTTATCTGATTACAGGTTGCTAAAGTTTACCAAGAGAGTGAGAGGGTAGGGTTTGCACAGATCTGTCCTGGCATTGATCTTTATGTCTGCCCTCGAAGTGAGACCATAATAACAATACTTGCAAAATTTGGGTTCTTCAAGGGCATGGCAGCAGTTGAAGAAGATCAGAATTCTCTAATTGGTTGCGTTGTATGGCGTAGAGGCTGTCAGTCTTTGGATTCTGCTTCAAAAGCATCAGATAATAAAATAAATTCTTTAGTAGAGAAGGCACTTAGCTCATCTGAGGAGATTCTAGAAACAAATTCTCCAGTACTAAAAAAGCAGGATGAGCATAGTAAACAAACTCTCCTAGGCACAAGACAACATGATGGTATGCAGTGCCAACACTTACCTGAAACT
Organism: Musa acuminata AAA Group; assembly: GCF_036884655.1. NCBI lineage: Eukaryota > Viridiplantae > Streptophyta > Magnoliopsida > Zingiberales > Musaceae > Musa > Musa acuminata. The sequence goes on from NC_088356.1 coordinate 44,543,303, forward strand.
AGGTCCAATAATGCTGACAATGCAAGTCATATGAGAACTGAAATCAAGTCAAGAGAAAGTTCATCTGTTGATTGTAGTTCAAAATCAGTTAGTGTTCTGCATATTGCCTCTTCACTACCTTATAACTCTCCTATTGCTCCAGTTCAAATTTCTCCTCCACAAAAGCAGGAATTGAGGTCGAAGGAATGCTTAAAGAATCCTCTATTGTGTGCTGTCGAAGGAAGACAAACTGTCCTTGGTTCAGAACCAGCAAGATCACTTCTCTTGCAATCATCTCAAATGCTCCCAGATAGTCATCAGAGGAACATTACATGCAGTGAAAGTTCAACTTATCCTAGTAGTTATCCTGATACTCTTATGCAGTCAGCTCCTTCAATGCCGTCTGGTTCTATTCCTGTTCGACTACAAACAACACAAAAACCTTTCTCAAGTTCTCAAGAGGACCCTACATCAAGTGTTTCAAAGGATGAAAATTATATAATGCACTTCAAAAAATCAGAAGCTCCTGCAACAAGTTCTGAACCAAGCCAAACCACTCTTCCTGGACCACCTCCTTTGCCACCAGAAGTTCTCAAGCGAATCATTCAAGCTAGAGCAGCTGCTGTGGCTAAGGTTAGTACATCTAAAAGTACACACTTAAGCTTTTTCCTTAACTCTCTTTTATTCTTGGATTGCTGCCTCGCATCCAGCCTCTCTTTTATTCATGGATTGTGTACATCTAAAAGTACACACTTGAGCTTCTCCTTAGCTCTCCTTAACTCTCTTTTGCAGGAAACTAATAAAGGTGTTGTCATGGTTGAAATCCCTGTTGGGCATGTTTCTGAACCAAAGAAATTTTCCATGGTTATTGGGCCAAGTCCTGTTCTTCCTGGACCACCTTTGTCGCTGCCACAATCTTTGAGTGTCTGTCCAAGCCCTGTCGATGTGGATGATTTACCAGAATTCGACTTCAGTTCAACATCCAAATTTATAGAATCCCCAGGAAACAAATATCCTTGGTCCAGTTATCCTATCTCAGAAGTTCATCCATTCAATAAGCAACTCCCAAGTGATATGGGCCATAATTTAACACCTCATGGATCAACTACTATGCAGCCTATAGAAGCTAGTCAAAGACATCAGTTTTCATATTTTCCGGGAGAGGCAACAAACTACTATCAAGAGAATCCCAAACGAACAAAATTTCAGAAGCCCATTGTAGATAACAAGGTTGTAGTCAGGACTTCACTGTCATGTGATCAACCATCTTTAGATGCTGATCAGGGTTCAATTGACCCAAGATATAGCAGCAGTTCTCTAAGAAAGTATTGCTGGGATGATGATGATGATGATGATATGCCTGAGTGGTGTCCCCCAGATCTAGAACATGTTGACCGAACCCAAGCAACCACTGCTGTCAATCTGTCATCCCCTGTGCATAATTGGGACTTGGAATTTGCAAGGCGGCGTTCCTTCATCTCTCCGCTCTCAACATCTTCATGCCCCACAGGAATCCACAGTCTTCCTCGTGGTTACCTGCATGGAAGACAAGGTTCTTCTCCCCTCAACCACAATCCCACTGCACCAGTTCATACGAGATCAGCTGCTGGATTTGATCATTCCATTCAAAGGACACCTTTAGTGCAACATGTAACCAATTTGTCCGGCTATCAGACCAGCATGAGCAACAAGATACCTTCAGATATCGGCAATAGGTTTCGAAGGCCTTGACGATTGTCGACTTGGGTTCACATGGCTGAAAATCCACCTGTCAAGCTCTATTTTGCGTACATATTTAACTTGTAGAAATTAAGAGATATCTAAATTGTGCAGACATGCGAGGATGTGTTGTGCTGAAAGCCTTGTAGAGTTGGTAATGCTGTTAAAGTTGTTTTAGGATCCTTCTGAGCTTGGCTATAGTTATATATATCATTAGATGTTATCTCAAAGGCTCCTTTGAGATTGTTCCAAGCAGCAGCCTACATGTGCACATATGCATCTTTTATCTACGGTTGCAAAGAACATACCTTTTGCAATAATTTGCAAATGAAGTTCTCGCAAATAGAATCTCTGATGTGATTATCACTGCCATTTGTGTTTTTGTTTTGTTATAGCGAGAACATTGATGAAATTGAAGGGATTTGCTGATACAGAGATTGGGAGAAGGAAAATGACTTCTCTCTTGAGTGCAATTCTAAATTTTTTTTTTTGGTTAGTGGCTTGAGAAATCTGTTTCCAAGTATTGCTAGTGTTGAAATGAATCAAGCTATTGGCATCCTGCATCTGATTTGTTCAGTCTATTGCTAGGGTTCCTCTGCATCTCAAGTTATAGGACTGCTCACCTATTACTGCTGCCTCAAGGCACCCCCAAAGGAAGCTAACACACATGGATATATGGCAATCCTCCACTTGTCCATTTTCCCTACTAGACATTGATATGATAAGAGAATCGTTCAACATGGTAAAAATATGTGCTTATGAGACCGTGAATGTGATAATTAGAAAAGGTCGACAGAAACTATTGAGACCTAAAAAGATCTGAATAGAAATCATAAACAAATATATATATATATATATATATATATATATATATATATATATATATATATATATATATATACAAATATATATATATACACATATATATATATATGTATTTATATACACAAACATATATATATACACACATATATATATACACACACACACACACACACACATATATATATATATATATATATATATATATATATATATATATCTTTGTTTTGCCCGAGTGTGATTTCTCGATCGACTGGGCGATGACGCCCAAGGGCGTGTTGCTGTTGCCGGTGTCTAATCCGCCTCTGTCTCCGCCGCTACGGGAGGGCTCCGCATGACCAGGCGTAGCGCCTTCGCCGCCTTCTCCTACGTGGCCGGCGCGCCGGTATGTCCCCTCTTTTTGTCTTGTTCGATTTGGAATTCCTTTGCGTTGTGCTCGAATGGTTCGTTCCTTAATGCTCCTTTGCTATGGATCCTTAGAAAAGGGTTTGTGTTGTTTACAGTTGAACATAAATCTTTCTTGGTTCTGTTGTTGTCGTCAATCTGTTCCAAATGTAGAAACGCCGGACCTTCTCTTTGTTCGACACCTTTGTTCTCAGTTCCAAGACTTTTTCTTATCGTGGGTGTGCGCTCTTGCGTGGTGCTACAGAGTTGACGCTCGTCCGCAATTTGATCTGGCTTCAGAAGAGATTTTTGGCAATGATTGTGTGGATTCAAGTCTCAAGTTAATGATCTTGTTCATGATTTTGCAAAGCCACCAACAAATTAACGGAGACTGAAACGGAATCTTTGTACTGTTTAGAACAATTGAATCGTTTCTGCTGATAGAAATACAATAAATATAGGTTGATCTTTTCTCTTGTTGTTGTCAAAAGATACTGGTCTTGTCTAAACAGACATTACTGAGAAACCATTGCTTAGTTAAAGTTAATGGAAAGGTGTAAAAATATACCGAAAGGTGGATGATAGAAAGAAGTGGATTTTTCACTCTATAAGCGAGCTGGCTGACCATGTCTGCCTGGCACAAAATTATATTGCTCATGATAGGGTTAAAGATTAAGGACTCCCATGTTCTAATCTTTGAACAGATTTGGAGTCGGCACAGATACTGTATGATGTTGATGAATGCATTTGCATTATAAAAATAGGAACAGGTTTAGCATTGTCGCATGTTATTCTCAACAAAAATGTATGTTAAAATCATAACATAACAATGTTTCTTATTGGTTTAGCATTGTCCGTTCTCCTATGTTTATCATCTCATTTACAATTTGTTTCGTTGCACCTTTTGCAGTGCTTCTGGTTCCATTCATCAAAGCTGCTCTATCCTCGTATGGTTTCCCCTGTGCTAATGTTATTACTCTTTTGAGGTATGCTATATCTTCTGTAATTTTGCCGAGTAGTGACTTGAGCATCTTAAGCTTTATAAAATGAATATTACAAGTCACTTAGTGCAAGTAACACAATAGGTTTATAATATCATTGCAGGTTGATCTGAAACCCTACTCAATAAAGATAGAAATGATAAGAAACTAATCGATAATAGGATGACATTGACTGGGTTTTACTAGTTAATGATGGCAAAACTGCATTAAATCTAGCTGAAAGGAATATATGAAGTAAAAGTGAGAAAGTTGATGAAACAGTGAAACAGGCAGAAATCATGGACGAGGCTAAGCCTTTGATGGGTGCTTAAAAGCATATTTGAAAAAGAAAATTCTTTATTATTTACCTTCTGAGAGACCTATGATCCCTCTATTTTACAAAGATTAACCATACACCTTTTTACTCATCCTAGGCCCACCAAACCTTCAACAAGTCCTTAAGTAATGTATTTTAATAACCTTGAACTGCTCATCAATTGAACTCCTATTCCAATTCAAATAATTTTAAAAGTGCAATGTGTTGGACCTTCACTAACACTAAGCAGTATTTATTAAAAGGTTTCTTCAAAAAGTGTATAAAATAGAGAAAATTGAACTTAAACCACATATGATTCAATTCTAACTTCTAAGCATGTATGGAACTCGAACCAACCCTTTCTAGAAATGGTTGCCTCATTTATCATTTAGACTGCCACATCTTAGTTGGATATAGATGTAGGACAGGTTCTTTTCGGGTTTTAGTTGTGGCCTGGTAAAAGTTCATCCTTGTCAAAATTGATATGATTTTTTTTGTGTTTTTTATGTATTCTTATCATTTTAATTGTTGTTTCAGAATGTCTTTAGAGATTATTTTAGCATCTTCATGGTAAAGAGCCCGCTTGTGGATACAGCTTGGTCTAAGAAAGTTATTAAGCTATAAGGATATGATCTTGGACAGAGATGGGGCCCTTGACATGGGACTTAATGGGGGATTGTTAAGTTTCTGAAAAAGGTAAACTCTTGTCTCATTCCCTGTTAGATACATCCATGCATTATAGTTCATCCAAGATGGAATACTTACTCTTCATTAGATACTTCAGTCTCTGGAGTACTAGTTGTTTAAATTCTTGATTTTGATAAAAACCAAGTTAAACCAAGTCATTTGGAGGTCCAGGATTTCATAGCATAGCGATTAATGGCTCCCCTTGACATGCATGCTTTAAGGTTTAAGGTTCTCAATAAGCAGCTCGGGTGAAGATCTAACCAGGTTCTCAAAAAGCAGCGAGTGCAATTAAATTGTTATTGGTGTAGATCTAACGAGGTTCGCAGCAAAGCAGCTCGGATGCAATTAACTGTTCTTGGTGAAGATCCAACAAGGTTCTCAACGAAGCAGCTCGGATGCAATTAATTGTTATTGGTGAAGATCTAATTAGGTTCTCAACAAAGCAGCTCAGGTGCATTTCACTGTTCTTGGTGAAGATCTAACGGGGTTCTCGACAAAGCAGCTCCGGTGCAATTAACTGTTCTTGGTGAAGATCTAATGAGGTTCTTGACAAAGCAGCTCGGGTGCAATTCAATTAACTACTGTTGGTGAAGATCTAACGAGGTTCTCCACAAAGCAGCTCCGGTGCAATTAACTGTTCTTGGTGAAGATCTAATGAGGTTCTCAACAAAGCAGCTCAGGTGCAATTCAATTAACTGTTCTTGGTGAAGATCTATTGAGGTTCTCGACAAAGTAGCTCGGGTGCAATTAACTGTTCTTGGTGAAGATCTAAGGATGATCTCGACAAAGCAGCTCGGATGCAATTAATCGTTCTTGTTAAAGATCTAACAAGGCTCAGGTGCAATTAACTGTTCTCGGATAGGTGTAAATTCTTTGTTTATATGATCAGTGCCTTCTGAAACAATTGATATTTATGTATGAGAAACAGTACATTAGCAAAATATTGGCCTTCTGCTGACCGTAAAAATAAATCGATGATATTGAGACTTCGACTATAATTAAATATGGTTTTTCGATCTTGGTTGATTCAATCATAAAGCAAACTATGTTACCAAAGACATGGGCTGATCACTTAAAATCATTATTGTTATGAAATTTAATTTACAACAATTTTCTCAATTATAAATTTGATTACAGAAAGATCTTAGCATTGCCATTTATGTTTGTTTATCCGACCTGCGTATTGAAAAAATCTTAAATTGGATCGTCGACCGAGTGGCCTGAGTTTTGGATAACCTGCAGAACTAGATCGAACTGGACAGTCAAATCGTAAAAACGTATCATTAACCAATCCAATTCAATTATTAGATTGGATGTATTAAAAGCCAAAATGAATTGATTGACTAAACGGATTTTTGGATACATCCGATTTTATAATATAATAAAAAATTACTAAATATATTAACAAAAATCCTTTTTAGCATTTATTAGTTGATATTATCATTCGTATACTATTTTTTACTTTTAAAATTAGTTTTCATATTTTAAAATTTTATTATATCTACTTTTAAATTATTTAATATATTTTAAAAATATGTTTTAATCAAACAAACAATCCTACCTGCTGACCCATAGCCTAATGACCCAAGACTCGACTAGGGTTCCCAATTCGATTCAATGTACATCAATCTCGAGCCAAGATAACACCCAACATTGATGAATTTGGCATGTGGACAATATCTACCTAGTAAGATGATATGACAAATCCAATAGATGAATCGAGTGTCATACAACGAAGATGAAGCAGTCGAATCGACAACACATGACGAGATAAATCTTAGACACGTAGGCCATGCAAGACATGGTAAGGACAACACTCAGGGAAGAAAGCAACAGGAAAATGGAATGAACTATGAACTACTGATCCAGTATTCTACCAACGCAAACAAGTCAATCCACAAGCAAAGACTAGTCTAAAACCCAAATCCCACGAAACATGTTCTTAGCAAAGAAAAAGCAAAACCGAGCTCCACTATAAGCTACTAGTTCCTGCCTCGAGGAAAATCTAAAACTAAGTCCGTCGCCTCAATGAATGAGGCTATCGTTCAGTATGCCGACTAATCAGCCGGTGCGTTAGCCCTGCTGCTGCTGTGCGACACTCCTCAGAATTTCCATCGCTTCTGCAACTTTTGCTCTCAGAGCATCTGGAGATTCCAGCAGATGCAGGACTTCGGTTTGGTCCATCTCGAGCAGCATTCCTGTAACTTTGGCTGTATCAACGGGTTCAAGTTGCTTAACAAGTGCGTACAGACTATCACCGAGCATCTGCACAGGAAGAACATGTGAACCATAATCGGTCGACCATAGATAGAGTTGATTCATTGCACTTGTAAATACGAGGACATGTTAACCGGAAAAGGACACATCGATGAGAAACATACCAGCCTTTGTTGCTCGGGAGGAGCATTTGCAAGGGCCGAAGGCAATGCAGCGATGGGAATAGGTTGTGGCACGGCAACATCTTGCATATGCAAACCTCCCATCTCATTAGGATGGAGCATACCACCAACTGCACCTGGTGTGCCAGGAGGGTAGCTGTGGACATGAAACTTTGGAACCATCTGTTATGCATTATAAGCAAAATAAATAAATAAATAAATAAAAAGTTAGATCAATACTAATATTGCATCACATTGAACATTCTATAAAGCTATAATCTCAGATAAAACCAAGATGAGAACATATTATTTTGCCCTTCAAATTTAAACTTTAACCCTTCTGAATCTTTCACCCTAGTACTCTTTCTACTTTCAACCAATTGCAATTTGCTGTGGTTGTTAATAATAGTTAAACCCACCAAATGGTAACCATGATTGTAAGAAGGCACAGAAAGCTTTAGAACCAAGCGAGATGATCAAGGACCTGTTACAGAGTTAATGGTTGGTGTACCTTCCGTCTTTGTTGGACAAGGGCCGGTAAGAAATTTGGCATAGGTGCTTCTGCAGGTTGTACTCCAGGGATGATCTGTGGCTGAAATCTAAATCCTGGCTGTAGACGAAATTTTAGAAGTTATAGAATGAGTTAAGCAATAAAAGAATTAATAAAGCATGCATAGTAACTTATAAAGCAGTAACATGCAGATTCAATAAACAAAATAACTAAATGCAGCGCACCACAGACAACACATTTCATAACAATGTACTTGAAATGCACAAAAAAGATCAGTGATGCATTTCAGTTATGACGTATCGTTCATGTGCTTTAGGTGCAGGCAATCATACAAGTATTTGACTTACTGTCATACTGTATGTATGCCACACCATTCATCATGTAAGTCCATGACAGATGGCATCAGCAACTAAGAGTTCAAAAAAGAGAAGGTAAATTCTATATTCCACATATAGATAATATAATAATGAAGATTGAATTAAAAATAAAAGAATGCAAAAGTATCTATTACAATTACACCTGAATCTTACCAGTCATTATTCTAATCTTTATAAGGGAGCTCCAAAGCTAAGACTGAAATAATAGCTTCTGTACACTAGTTAGCTTACACATGCAATGCACATACTAAATTTGCAATTTCCCACTTCACATTTCCTTTTCACTAATGAGCAACAGCATGCTACAACTACCGAAACTTCTTCCACTATAATATTAAAGAAATATAATAATGAGCAAAAGGATAACAAGCATTATAAAAAGTTATTTCCCATTATGACAGTCGTGATAAAGTATGTATATCAACCAATATCCAGTTTGACCACCGGCCATCAAATATGATAATACCTTGACTGATATCTATGCTACATGGCATGTTTGAATATTTTGGCCAAATATAAGCTTCAACAGTTCAAACAGAGATTGAAGGACATGGAGATAATTGTAAGAGTTTCCACCTTAATATTGAGCATCACAAAAGCCAGGATATTATATAACTAATATTGTCCTCGACAGTCAATTGACCAACTAGTATTGCAGTAAACGGTTATCCGAAAAACAGGATTTTTTATGATAAAAAAATTGAATCAAACATAAGAACCAAATAGATACCTGTGGTGGAATAAGGTTAGGAGGTGGTTGACCATAAAATATTTGTTGCCCAAGGCCAGGAGCACTGGGGGGGTACATGGAAACTCGGGGACCAACACTTGGGCCTAGGCCCATTGCTACAGGTCGCACTTGTGAAAAGTGTGCCTATATATTAGACAAAAAAGTTATTGAAAAAAAAACAAAACATAAATGCCAGCAAAATTTCAGAATTTTGTTATGGCAAAATACATTGCTACAAAGAGACATGACTATAAAAGAGACAATTTCGTTATGACATAATCCATTTCAGACAATGGACCATCAGAAAAGTACTTTGCCAACACAAATTACACAGTTCATCATTTCCAGGTTGGATTGAGTAAAAAAAGAGGACAAAAAAGCAAACGATTATAGGGTGTAACCTAAAGGCTAATTGTAAAGCACTTCCACTATTTTTGCAAAATTAACACCTAAGTAGACATGATATGTAACAAGTAGGATATGAAGCTTCTAGAAGCTTGTTCATATCCTTTCACTTCAAAGCTAGACATGAAACATCAGTTGAAGGTACCACACTAAAACCTAGCTGACCACATTACCATTGTAGCTGCTTAAAGTAACTTGATTATGACCTCAAAAAATGGTTGGGATAAAGTAGATACCTGAAAACTAGCTCTTCTATCTTCTTTCCGTTGCGCAGGTGCAACATAAAGTGGCTTCCCGCGAACCATCTTTCCCTTCATATCTTCAAGCTAAAAAAAAAGAAAAAAATTCCATTTATGAATGTTCCAAAAGATTTTTAGAAGAGAGTGTATGTGTGTGTGCGTGCGCGTGAGAGGGAATGAGATTACAGCTCGATTTGCTTCTTCAGGTGCAGAGAAAGCAACAAAACCAAAACCTTTACTTATACCATCAGGGTTCCGCATAATCTGTAACATATATATACATCACAAGAAAGCCATTATGACCAAATCAAGAAAATTAAGAGAATTAATTGTACCAAAACTGGACATCCAGTACCTTGCAAGAAGTAATTGTACCAAAATCAGAAAATAGTTCTTTCAGCTCATCATCCCCAACGCTATCATCTAAGTTCTTCAAATATAAGTTGAGTCCTTGATCCCTGTCCACTGTATTCCTCGCACTCTGATTATAACTTTTTCTCAGTGCTAATTCTCTTTCGGATTTCTTCAGTGCCTTTCCAACATACCACTCCTTATCGTCAAATTTCTGCTCATTGAGTTCTTGAACTGCTCGAGCGGCATCATCTGGATTCTCAAAATTGACAAACCCAAAACATTTAGATTTTCCATCCTCCTCCCTCATAACAATGGCACTTGTAATTTTCCCATACTCGCCAAAGATATTTTCTAGATCTTCATTTGTAGTCGACTCTGAGAGGTTTTTGACAAAGACATTAGAAAACTTTGTCTTGTCTAAGGAGTTCTGTCTTTCTTTTTTGCGAATAAAGGGTCCAACAAAAACTGGTTTATCATTTAAAAGCATTCCATTTATCTCATTGATTGCATTCTGAGCTGCCTCCTCTTGTTCAAATTGAACAAAACCATAGCCTTTTGACTGTCCAGATGCATCTTTTGCAATCGTGCAGGAAACAATTCTACCAAATGCCGAAAAGATATCAAACAGCTGTCCATTGCATATTGCTTTATCTAGATTCTGAAAAACACAAAAATAACAACTTATGTATGTACAATGCAAACTTGCAACTGTCAAAAGAAATGAGTAACATAAATTATCCATAATCTAATTGGAAACTGACATCTTCACCACAGCAAATTAAACAATTCATTACCTTAACAAATATATTTGCTGCCCCATTTCTATGCATGCTAGGGTCCCGGTTTGAATCCAGAATGCGAATAGGCTTATTGTTAAGAGGCATAAAGTTCAGCACCTCCAATGCCGTTGTAGCTGTCAATCATAAAAAAAAATCAGATAAAAAAAAGACATTCTTACACTTATCATTTGGCAACTGCTCCAAAAGAAACACTTTGATTCTCATGGTATTATGATGTAGAATTTTCATTCCATCAATAATACAGCCAACGCAATATTTGCTTCCAGAGAGTTACCATTTATTAAAAGTCCTTGATGTCCAAGAAGAGAATTCCAATACTAATAGCAATGAAATAGTAAATTGTTCAAAATCAGAGAAGGTTTCAGTAAATGACTTTTATGAAAACATGTGTTGATTTATTATAAGAAATCACTTTCGTTATTTTAAATATTCCACAACAAATACTGGGCCATTGAATATAATACTACTTCATAGACTTGATGCAAGAATGGATTTGATATCTTGCAGAAAAGATAGAAATAAATACAAAAAAAGTAATTTGGGAACATTAAACAAATAATTTAAAAACATCCCAACATTTGAATCCTGGATAAATTATGAGATTTCAAGAGATTTCTTTTTTTCCAATTAGTTTCTCTTTCTTGGTTCATTATCTCTTCACACAGTGGATATCCACCAAAGAGAAATAAGTGTTAGGTTTGGTAGAAGGGGTGTCACCACAGTTTGTCTTAATCAAGTTAATATCCAAATAATTCCCCACAGCTGTTGAATAGAGGTACATTAGGAAGATCATCTCTTGCACAGGTATGGTCTTCTATAAAAGCCAACACAATAACCATTTGTGCTTCTATACCAGCAACTAAACCAGGAAAATCAAGGGGCTAACATCAGCACCCACTGTCTGGAGCTCACCACCACCAAAGGTCCAACAAAACCTATGGTAAGCATAAGGGGAATCAGACAAGGGGAGATGTTACAGGGCAATACTTGGCACTGGCGCACTCTGCATGACGAATTTCCTGCCCATACTTATCAGGCGACATGTTCCATGCTAATTGTAATTACCAAATATTTTCATTTATTTCCTAAAATAGAAATTCCTCAAATAGTATCTTTCCCTTGATAGAATAATTTATTTCCTAAATTCGAAATAAATTACCACCATTGAAATGGTTAGTTAATTTGATAAGTTAGTTTAGACTGATATTATTAATTATTTACATATTAATTACCAACAGTTAAAAATTAGAGTTATGTCATACATGGTTCCCCCTCCTCATCAAACCCTCTCCCATTCACTCTAACTTGAAGGTAGATGGGAAGAATCTAATGATGAGGAGCAAACCGTTCAATCCAGGTTGACTGGGCCAGAATCGACATGATCCAATCTAGAATCACCTAAGACCAGCTCAATTTAACCTAAACCAGTCCATAAATAGCCTGAACCAGTTAAAACCGTTCAAAACCATTCCATTATCACCAAGAACTTGCCTGAATTGAGCGAACCAATTTGATTTGGTTCGGCCCAAAGGGGCTGAGTGTTGGGCCTCAACAGTCCATAGGCATCGAGTGGAGTCGAGCCACGTGTGTTGGACCTCATGGTGCAAAGGGATGGGTCATGCTGGGCTTGACCCAATTGAGTCCAGTCCACCTGAGCAGACTCAAGTTGAGTCTAGTCCAGGCCGAACCTGAGTAGACCAAGCCCGGGCTAGCCACACTAGACCCAAGAGTGGTCCAATAGTTAGATTTTTATTTTTTATATAAAAATGAGTAACTAATATCCAAATTAAACAAATCTACATTGCATAATTGATCAATTAATTAAAATCTCATTAACAAGAACTTCAACTGAATAAATGACATGATACAAATTAAATATAACCTATGAATAAAATGTTGTAAAATCTTATAAAATAATGTGAATGCTAACATAGATTTTCAAAGAACTAAAATTAATTAATTTCGAAATATAAAGATTCTATCAACACAAACTAAATGCTTAAAAAACAAAAGAAAAGTAGGAGACCTTACGGTTCTCCTTAGGGATGATCACCAGCCCTTTCTCCTTGCTCCTTGTTGGTAGACTCTTTTTGTCTCCATAAAATAAATGAGCGAGAAGGGTTTGAGCAACTTAAATAGGGGAAAGGGGTAAAGCCATATATGGAATAACTATATTTTTTATTTTTAAAATAATTTATATTTAAATAATTAATAACATCATTCCAATTTTATTTATTCAAATTAAGAAACAATCATAATGGCTACAAGTTATTTCCAACCTAGGATATACTTATTTAGGAACTAAATTATTCAAATAAGAAAAAATACTATTAGAAAATTTTTTTACTTAGGAAATAATTAAAAATATCCAATGGTTATGGTCACTGCTGGGTTTCATAGTACTCAACAGTTGATGGAAACCAAACAAGGGATTCCAAGGCTTCCTAATTTGCCCAACCCTCTAAACCCATTGGAGATCATATAAAATAATATAGGAGCTTTGATCGATAGAGACACTAAGACAATATTATTATTCATGAGGATAATATCCTTTTTACTCTTTTTATTCGAAAATTAAAAAATAATACAAATCAAAGTCCTTGCATCTCTTCTATAGTTTTTTTTTAATATTTTTCAACAACAATATTGGTTTATATTAAAATACTATTAGAAAAATTTTTGATTTAGGAAATAATTGAAAATATCCGATGGTTATGGTCACTCTTGGGTTTTATAGTACTTGCATAATCGATAGAAACCAAAAAACGGAGTCCCAAGATTTCCTAATTTGCTCAATCCTCTAAACCTATTAGAAATCATATAAACTAGAATAGGAGCTTTAATCGACAGAGACACTAGGACAATATTATTATTTATGAGGATAATATCTTTTCGGCTCTTCTTCTTCAAAAATTAAAAATAAGTACAAATCAAAGTCATTGCATCTCTCCTATATTTTTTTTCATATTTTTTAACAACAATATTGGTTTAATTTAAAAGCTTTAATCCCTACTCAAAAGTTGTAATGCCATAATCGCATCGTGCATACAATTCTTCACAAAATTCATCATCCAGAGCTGACTGTTTATATGTTACATGTTTCTCATTAATACATAATGCTCATTAATACATGTTCCTCATACACAAAATTCATAATGCTCTGACGATTTATATGACATGTTCCTCATTAATACATAAAACACAAATACCAACTAACTAAACAAGCAGTCAATGAGACCTTTCATCCAACTACCTAAATAAACATCACCTCAGCTCAATATGAAAAGAATCCTCCTATTGTACTATGATCTAAAAAAGATAATAAACACAAATGCCCAGTAGAGGAATTCAAAGGACAATGAATAACAATATACGAAATAAATACATAACATTTGTGAAAATATGTTCATAATAAATGTTCATTCATACAAGACGAATAACCAAAGTACCAACAATAGGGAATTTGAAAGTAACAACTCAGAAAGATGCATATAATAAAATATCATTAATAATGCGTCATAATCATCCAATGATACACCATCATCAATAATAGTGTCGAACAAATGGACATCCAAACTCTCAGAATCGATAGCTCTCCCAACAATATATATAAACAATTGATATAAAAAAAAGACATCAACATCTGCAATAGTGTTTAAAAAAACGCTTGGTACTAAAAGGTAACAAAGTTGCAAAATGCTCAAAGTGTCGATCAATATGGTGTTAACCAATTCTAACCAATGCTAAATAAAGAATTGAGAAGTGGTGTATCCAACGGGTGTGGAAGAAGGTAGGGGGAAAGAGAGGGTGACAAATGAAGCTGTAGATAAGGCGACAACAATGGACAAATCTGCAAACGAAAGCAACGACGACGAATGAAACTACGGATAAAGGTGGTGAATTCACTTCGAAGACAAACTTTTAGAGGGGTTTGGGGGAGGGTTGTGTTAGGGTACATTAGTTGGTTTAATCGACTCAGGCAGAAACCCAAACCCAACTTCACTTGGGTGCTGGCTCGAGGTGCCCAACGCTTGGGCCCAGGTGTGCACCTAAGCAACACTTCATTGAAACACCACACCTGGAGGCTTTGCGAGGCACTGAGGCCTCGTCTCGTCTCGCCTCGCTAGAGTGCCTTTTGAAAACATTGATCTACAGATGTTGGGGTTCCATATTGCCCTTTAAACTAGAGTGGTCTCACACTAGTCATGATGGAGACATCTAATCATGACGGAGTCATGATGGTAATACACATGTTGCTCACCAAACACAAGACCATCTAGTTGCCCCATTTGATGATCCGCTAATTCAGAAGAAAATCGGTCTATCGGTACTAGTTTATTTGCCCATCATCGATAGGGATAATGACCATAATCAACATGATACAATTCATGGTATCATATAACGTGCAAAATATAATATCATATAAGAATGCAAACCAACATAATACCATCACCAGTAGAGTATCATCCAATAACAAGCAAGAACGTGAATGTAAAATAGAATAATATCTTAACCAACTTAAGAGGTTCATCATTCATATTATAAGGCTAACAACAATAAACAACACAAGGTCAAATAGAAGTTGACTTGAGTATATCCAAGACCCACTTAAGAATGCCTATGTTATTAGATTAGATAAATTCAGCATAATTTAACTATTGAACCCATCTTGACTTTTCTAGACTAATAAATCCAGATGAGCAAATTATGCTAGTTCAAACTAGCTTCACTAAGTATGCATCTCATTAACACTTACTATGACCGTTAAATAACTCTAGCTTAAAATGATACATTCAAATTAAATTGGGTCATTAATCATTTGTTTGTGTTACTAATCATTTTGATTCCCTTTGCATTGTTTGTTAGTGCAATATAATATACATAATGACTACAAGGTATCCTGAAAACAATTTCCTCTTAAATTCTCATTAAAGATCTCACCTACATGTGTAATTACTAATAGTGATATATGCACATCACCTATGACCACATAGATGAATATGTGCATACATGCATGACAAATGAATACTGTTGTTGGAAATTACACTTAGGTACATACCATGTACTACCAGGCCAAGTGTAGGAAATGTAAGTTGTGCTGAAAATGGAGATTGGATGATTCACGTGGTTAAGGTCCAGCATTAATTTGGCCAACTCTTTCGTGTACAATAAGTCCATTCAGATAGAACATGGGAAAAGGTCTTGCATTAAATAAGGATTAACAAGTGCATGATGTTATTGCTAATAAGGCACAAAATGAGTCATTCACATTAGGGTCATTAAATATCACTTAAATTCCACTTGACTGTCAGAGGGCCACTATATAACCATCACATATTTTGATAGGTTAGTCACAAAACAATAGATTGACTAGCAATCTAGTAATACATGCCATGGAATAAATGTGGTTACAGTCTAAACATTATGCTTCTTCCCAAACTATCTAGTTTTGAGTAAGAAATTAGCAATGAAGCCATGACCTAAAGGTAATGGTTGGGTTGAGGCTAGGCCATGGTAGAACGGTTCATGCAAGCTATGGCCTCAAATATGCGGAGGGGCCCATGGCTTGCGTTAGAATATTACTACCATATCCTATAGCCCTATGGCCAGAAGACTTATGCCATGTGGTCCTTGACTTATGGTGAATTACAACAAGATTTCCTCTTTCTGATCACTAATTGGCCTACGATTGGAGGAAAGCTCCAAAATTGTAACAGTGGATTCAAGTTTATCAGTGTAACAGAACTGAAGCATGGACATAGATTTACTCCAAGTGTCGAGTCATTATCACGAGCTATCTCCCACAGTCCCACTCTAGGATATTGGCTTGGAAATCAGTACACTTATGAATGTGTAGAGCAGTCATCATTTGAGACATCTGAAATTACTCATAGGATGTTAAGCATAGTGCATGCATATGTTACAAGAACGCAAAAGATGTAGTGATTTTGATTGTGCTATCACTTGTTTTGTCTATTCATTGGATTATGCAGATGACAACACCAAAAGGTATTGCAACCTCAACTAAGATATGCCTCTGAGTTGTTTGTCCACACTAGACCTATGCAAATGTGGATTAACTTCCAACTGGTTCATATCCAAGTTCATTTCAAGGATTGGTTAGTGGATCAGTTAGAGCATGAGATATTAAGTGCATCGGGGTGACAATGAAATTCCAATAGTGATGCCTTATGACCATGATTCTACCAGTAACCTAGTTAACCATTGCACATGAAGTGCAAGGAACATATACCACAATTGAAACATGTTAATCAGATTAGAAGAATTAACTACCATTTTCTTATACATAGATATTATCGCTCATTGTTATTTCCTTTTCCTTCTTAGGGAATTTGGTAAATAACAAATGACATGCATTTTCTACTACACTCACATGGATACAAGTAAAAATATTTGAATCATCTACTGGAAAATTGAGCCACAATCATATTAGAAAATTTGCCATAGATATCATTACGCTTCATATGATAATTTAAGCATCGAAAATAGCATTTTTGGATGACAAGGAACGCTTTTTATTTCAATACAATCATCTACATCATAGAAAACAATGAGATAGAAGGAAGGAAATCTCTAGAAAAGATCACTACCAGGTTTCTGACATGGAAAAGAAAAAAAATAGAATCCTACCACAATCCTCAAGGCAATGCATGGTCCCCCATCACATTCCTTCCTCTCAAATATATTTCCTCCTAAATTTGTTAGATGAGTGAGGACAGACAAATAAAAAGATGAGTTCTGTATTATTCTCAAAGAACAGTACTCTCTCCTCATTCCACACCCCAAAAGCCATCAGGTATTCAGTAACTGAACCCATCACACATCCCACCCTTTCCTAAGTTCCAATTTAAAACTACTATATTACCCTTAAACCATGGGGTTATAACAAATGCTCTTCAGGCTTTTACTTTCGCATAAATCAATATATCACTTGTTCAAAGCATGATCTAAGAAAGAAGCTAAGATTCCATTTTTGTAAATTTTGTTGCTTGGTCATTGATTCTGTCTAATTGAAATGCATATTGGTCGAACAGCATAAATGTATAGATAAGTGCAACAAGTACTTCATAGGTGTGACTCGGCCGCCATTTTATATGTTTTAGAAAATGAACTGAGACATGGTCACTCAGGTTTATAGTTTGAATTATGCTTCCTTGCGAAAATCCGTGAATAAGGAGCCAGATTTTGATGGCATAAATAAACCAAATAGTATTTATGGTTTTGATTAGCAATTAGCAGCCAGCATGAAGCCCATGCTTGTGAAAGAAGCTTGTTCTGCTATACAAGTGTATGCCTCATTGAACACAAAAGATTTTGCTAAAAAGCATATGTAGCATAGTTCCCAGAGTATTTTGTAGGAATGCATTATTTCACTTTATTCAGAAATCCTTGTTTCATATGAACAGTAGAAGAATATTATTCACTTTGATTTTTTTTTTTCATACAGATCAAGATAGTTTAAGGGCCACTAGCATACAAAAAACCTTTTTTTCACTCTATTGATGTACCAAAGGCACCACTCCTTCAATTGGATTAGTAGGAAAAATATGCTTGCTTCTTGACAGGAGACCAACGTCAAATGGCGTTTTTCAATCAGTTTAATCAAACAAGGATAAGAATCCTCCTTAAAATTGGGCATAGCTAATGAACAAGAACGGAAAAGAACGAAAATAGTATGACACTTAGTTTCCAAAACTAACATAAATGGGCAGTTCAAATACATCAAATTAATTGTTTCCAAAACTGACATAATTGGGCAGTCCAAACACATTAAATTGGACTCCTAAAACCAATTACGGGAAAAGGCACACAAAGAACTTGAAGAAGAAGAAAAACAACGAACCGACTCACCGTTGACTGGGTTGCTGTAGTTGGCGTAAGCGTGGCCAAGCGATCGTCATGTTCCGAGGTCACGGCAAACCCGGACGGTCACCACCGGGCCGATTTGGCTGAACAGATCGTACACCTGCGTTTCTGTCACGTCGCCTGAAAGTCCCCCACGTACAGCGACGTGGACGGGAACTGGTTTCCCCCGGAGCCGGCCACGCCGCCTCCGTCGTTGCTAACGTCCCGTTCGGCGCCTGCTGGTGCGTCAGAGCCTGCGCCATCTCGCGAACCCGATATAACCTTCTTTTTTTTTTCTCTCTCTTTCCTCCCCAACGACGACGACAAACCTTCTCTGGTTTTTAGGGTTTTGACTGACAGACACGGGAACAAGAATATTGGATCGGGGAGACATCTCTGCTCTTTTTAGGGGATTTCCGGGGTTTCTTTTGGGTTTTTTCTTGATCGGAGGAGGTGAAAAAATTAAATGACTTGACTCTCCACTATTATATCTTCTTCATTCACCTTCTTGGCCAACCCAACACACCCTCACTCGCTGGCTCGCGTTTAGACGGTCTTTGGTTCCACTTCGCTTGTGAATATTACCGCTCACCCCAACCGTCGCCTAGTTGCCGGATCAGATCTCGACTCCCTCTCGCTCTCGGTCACGGAGCAGCGAGCGAATCCGATGGGGAAGATGAGGGCGTGATGGACCGTTCTGGTGGTGATCGTGGCGGCCGGCTCGGCGGTGGAGGCGTCCAAGTCGAAGACCAAGGCGTGCGACAAGGGTGGGAGTGCAGCGGCAGCGTCTACTGCTGCAACGAGACCGTCAGCGAGTACTTGCACGTGTACCGGTTCGAGAACCTCTTCAGCCAGCGCAACGCCCCCGTTGCCCACGCCGTCGGCTTCTGGGACTACCAGTCGTTCATCACCGCCGCCGCCCTCTACGAGCCCCTCGGCTTCGGCACCACCGGCGATAAGTAGACCAAGATGAAGGAGGTCGCCGCCTTCGTCGGCCACGTCGGCAGCAAGACCTCCTGTAAGCCAAAAATGAAATCCCATCCCTTTCTCCCTCCAATCCCTCCCTCCCTCCCTTCCGTTCGTTCATGCATCTAATCTAATTGCTGCCAATTGTCTCTTATTCCCTTCTTATTGACGATGGAAATTGCATCACATAGAGAAGGGAAATCAAAAAATTGGATCAATGATACTCAATGCTTATGCTAACAATTTGATCAAGTTCAGATCCTTGCCTGCACAATCATATATCGAAGATGAGTAGCGACTGACTGTCATGGACTCGTCATATAAAAACCTATTAAGACTACTGTGTATCTGCCGAGCATCTGTGTTGCAGGTGGGTATGGTGTTGCCACCGGTGGTCCGCTTGCATGGGGATTATGCATTTATGCTACAACCATGAAATGAGCCCAAGCCAAGATTATGCATTTATGCTACATTTATGCCCGTCCTGTGAACTGGTATGTGAATGGTGTTTCAAGTTTGCATTGGTGTGAGGATGGTTGAAGTAAATTGAGTGCTTATGAACTTAACCGATGACTACCAGTAACTACAACTACGGACTTATTGGTGATGCTCTAAAGGTAGATCTGTTGAACCATCCAGAATACCTAGAGCAGAATGCTACCCTAGCTTTCCAAGCCGCCATCTGGAAGTGGATGACACCGACGAAGAAGAAGCAGCCTTCAGCCCATGATGTTTTTGTCGGAAACTGGAAGCCCTCAAAGAATGACACTTAATCAAAAAGGTTGCCTGGCTTTGGGCTCACCATGAACATTTTGTATGGTGAGATGGTTTGCGGCCAGGGCTACATCGATTACATGAACAATATAATATCTCACCACCAGTATTACTTGGACTTGTGGGAGTAGGGCGCCAGTTCTCTGGAGACAATCTGGATTGTGCTGAACAGGTACCTTTCAATCCATCTCACAAAGCTACCACATCCTAAGCCACCCCTGCATCTGTGAAGTATCAGGTGAATGACTGCCCCAGAAGATGGTTGTGTCAAATTAGTACTGAATTGTTTGTTCAAAGATGTGCTGCTGCAGTTCAGATGGCTCCACTATTCTTTTATGTGGTGTAAATGTGATTGTGTGTTGGGATCTATGGTAAAAGAACTTGTAAAGGATACCTATTTTTGGCTATGGAAACTATGATGTACTTGTGTTTTCAGAGTGATGGGTGATTTGGTGATTGCATACTGCAGTGCAATTGATTCAGTTCCTATTCTGCCCATAAACCTTCCAATAAGCCAAGCAACCCTGCAGAGGATGTCCTTTGTTTATTTCATTCTCCTTGATCTGCAACAGCACAAGTTCACATAAAAATACTTGCTGCAAGGTTAATTCAATGGAAGTTATCTCTGAAGAAGAATCCCATTGTAAGTGCTGCAATAGTATCTAGCCTTTACAATTGTGCATACTCGAAAACATACAAAGATTGATATCAACAAAATTAGGATACTTGAAACCAGAATAATGAACAAGGAACTCTTGTTCATGTCAATTTTACATATTCAGGAGGAATTGAACCTGGCCAAAAAAGCACTGAATACTTTCACCACAGCTCCAGCAGTCAAAACCCAGAACACAGCACCCAGTCCCACCAGGAATGAGATGAAAAGGATCCCACCATTGCGGCCTCCCCTTCTTCCCGATGCAGCATGGTGCCCATCTGCGGTGGCGTTTGGACCATGAACTCCAACCTGCCCTGCTCTAAAACTCGATACTCGTTCAAACGCCCTGCTAATGAAGGTATTCTCTGATGCCAGCGCAGGACGGCTTGGTACTGAATCCAACAAGGTTGAGAGTGCAGAACTGAACCACGATTCTGAGGTGCTGTTTTGCCGTTGGACCATCTCCATATTGGATGATGTAGAAGCATATGCAGCACCTATGTATGAAGTAGCGAAAAATGAGAACTAGCACAAGCAAAATCTGTGTGGCTGAATGATTTGTAAGGAATGTATACTGGATCATGCAAATGCAAGATTTTTAAGCACCTGAAGCTGGTGATGTCATGAAGACCTGGTTTGGGTCCGCATTTGAGGCACCGAAACCCTGATTATGTCCCCAAAGTTCAGTTGATACGTGGTATGACTCATCTAGTGCTTCATCACCACCAAAACCATCAAGGTATGAAATTGGTGCTGCAAGGCCCAGAGAGTCAAAATCATCAGAGAAAGCCACAGGGGCATCAAAATAGTCATAAGAATCATATAACTCGTTAGGGCCATCGATCTGGTCCCTGTTATTCAAATCGTTCCAACTCCACATGATGGATTCTGGGTCATTGAAATCTTTGATTTCTAAAAACTCCTCATCTGCCTGCTCTAGAATCTGTTGGGTGTTAGAGGTTAATGAAGTCATCTCAGGATCTTCAACAGGCTGAACACAAGCAGAATCTGGTTGTGTGACTTGAAACTTTGTGTCTGAAGTGCTCAGCTCATAACAAATGCCACTGTTCTCAAAAGAAGTAGCTTTCGTTAAGGATGGGCAAAAATTGTGCTTTCCAATTTCTGTTTCAACATTAACCTGCACCAAAGAGACAAGCCAATAAAGGTCAGCCAACTTTCGTTGCATTCTTTGCTTGAGGATAGAGGATCTAAGGAAAGATGGATCAGGAATGTGCTCTTATATTTCATTTATTTACAGTTCCAAATGAGTTCAGGAATGACACTCTATGCAACTGTGCGTGTGTTGCATGTCTACATGCTTGCAGTATGCGTGGAGCATGAGACGTGTGAGTGAATAATGTGTATGCTTGTCAACTCTTGTGTTGGGTCCATGTGTATTGATGTTGGTACATTTGTTTTCACATTTGGACATCAGTAATCTAAAATTGTTACTGCAAACCAGATTGTGGAATTAGAATGAAATGAGCAACAAAGCATGGAATACAGCAATACCTCTGAAACATATGCGGAATGTTCTGAATACTGGCCAACCATGTTCTGCTCATTAGACAATTCTAGCAAAATATCCTCTAACTCATCCACTAGTTGATTGCTCCCAGCATCGCATGATGTGCCAGCAGAGACCAGATCATGGAGAGGCTCGATTGTTGGTACTTCAGTGTTCCACGGATTCGTTGGTAATTCACTGTTATCCTGGCTCCTGAAGATCTCATCCACTACATCATCATCCCACTCCTCTTCCCTGAAGGGTGCTCCATACTGCTCCCCATTCTTAGGACCAGGACCACTCTTCCTGAACACCTTGTAGAGAGCATAGCAATCCTGCAAAGGATGACAGATAATGATGAAAAATTGATAACAAAAGATGGAGAACCATCAAAACTATGAAACAAAGAGAAGATATAGATGTGTTGGATGCTATAATCAGAGTTGATCCTTTCCAGCGATGACTTGCCTGTACATTGTTGCAGCTTAAAAACACCTGCTCATCCAAGGTGTACTCATGCATCACCCAGTTGGTGCGTTCTCCCTTGGGCGCGCGTCCATGGTAGTAGACAAGTGTTTTCTTGTTCCCCATAGCCTTGGAGTTCTGAGAGATGGTCCGGTCCTTTCCGGTAGTCTTCCAGTAGCCAAATTTGGTGGCCCGATTCGATCTCGACCCATTTGGATACTTCCTATCCCTCGGGCTGAAGAAATACCACTGCTTATCGCCACTCTTCAACTCTGATTTGTCTGCAGATACCACGAGAAGCCACAGTTGTAAATTTGAGTCAGCAAAGAAAGAGGGAATAAAACGCTAAAAGGCGACAACTTTAGAGTGTTCTAACGTAGCAATTCTTGTTTGATTTGGAGGTGAAGTTGAAGCAATCTATATTGTTTTGACTTCAGATGTTTAGGCAATCAATCAACCAAGGAGAGAACCTAAGCTGCACAAAATTGAGCACCTTCACATAATAGCAGAGATAACAAGATTAGAATCCAATGAACTGTCTAAACGAATTAGATCAATTGAAATGGGTGAAAATTTGCGTTCAGGATTCCAGGTTAATCCGGCAAGAACAAGAGGAGGACAACTGAGAAGCGGTATCTAGTGATCAACCACAAGATTCAAATGCGAAGGAAGAGAACAAGGAGGAGCTGCGGCTCAACAACCAAGGGAGATGCCGAATCATACCAGGGAGTTCCCATGGCTCCCACTTGTAGACGTCGACGTCGCCGATCATGGCGAGCCTGAAGCGGCGTCCGCAGATCTTGCGCTTGAGATAGTAGAGGACAATCTCCTCGTCGGTGGGGTGGAACCGGAACCCCGGCGGCCACCAGTTGGAGTTCCCCGGCCATGCCCCTGCCGCCGACCCCGGAGAGCAGCGATCGTCGACGGCCGCTTCAACTCCCCCACTGCGACCAACGCAGTCCTTCGCCACACCCATACCTACAGCCTATTCGGCCGGTCAACGGCAGCGGCAGCAGCAGCAGATAGAGAAGAGAAGAGGGGGAACATAGACGAATCGCTTACGGCAGTCTCGTGTTCCGCTTTAAGGAGGAAGAAGTCGACAAAAGGAGGATCCTCTCCAACAATATATTTAAATAAAACCATTCGGTCTAATAATCTCAACCGTTCATTCACGAGCCGACGACTGTCTCCGACAACGAACGGTTCTGATCGAAGTCAGACACAAGGTAAGAATTGGAGGGGATCGGCGCCCAACTTATTGACCGGTCCTCTCCATGACTCTTTTAATGTCCCCTCCGTTCCCACCACCCACAATCTTTACTCTCTCGACCTCGATCCTAAATGTGGGGCCCACGCCACAGTGAGATGGATCTCCGGTACATGTCGGGTGTGCTCAAAGATATGGTGTTAGAAGGGAGAACATAGCTCTAGTGACTCAGAATTATATCACGGATCTCATTATATACATATATATATAGGATTATGTTGCGTAGATGAATTGAAATCATATTAGCATCGACAATTATTTCCTCGTGACGCGTCACGTGGGTGAGACGGGTGAGGGGGCAGTGGGCATAAAAAAACCGCGGCAACTCATGTGAAGAGCGAAGCTGGCTTCACACTTGTTCAACACCAAACTGTAACTGACACGTGGACAGACTCTCCCGGGGACGACGAGGAAGCACCGGAGGTAATTCCGTGATTCCCACCACCCTCATGTCACGTAGTGACGCTTCCTTTTCCTTCGTCTCCAATGTAGCGCGTGTGATTGTTCGATGAGGACGGGTGTTGATGGGAGAAACTTCGCAGCAGCTGCCTTCCCTTTGAATGTGTGTTGATTGTTCTTCCGTATGGACATTATTATACGTTTGTCCTGCAGCACAGATCAGAGTAGTATACGTAGAATAATATTCAAAACAGAGTTACTTATGTGTGAAGTTAAAATTTAATTATTCGAGTTAGACACTTATTCAAAGTCAATCGAGGTTCTTCATCTTTTATCTTGAAATAATGATGATCGGTTTATTTATGGTCACTTTTAAACTACTTCAAGACCTATAAAATTACATTAGAGTATTTTGGATAAGATCTTTATGTAACTTAAGTGGGATTCAAAGGATTAGGTTAGGCATTTTAGTAGAAAACGATCTTTTCTCCTAGAACGCACGTGAAGAGCTCTTTTATAATAAGCTTTGAAATGTCTTTGCTCAGTCAATGTTTGTTGGTTATAAAGAATGTGGTGTGTTTCTTTTGGATTTAATTGAGATTGTGGTGTGTCAAACTTGGGACATGGTAAAATCGGGCCTATTCAATTGTTTTAATCAAAGGGGGAGGTTAGCGTTCGCCCCTCTATCATGGTCAGTGCCCGACTTACCAATCTTGAATAGAAAAAGGATTGGCTCTCGAGTCTTCTACCTAGGGTGGAAAGGGTGTTGGCACTCAACCCCTCTACTGTGGTCAGCACTTGATCCCTCCACCTTGGGTTAGCCTTGAGGGAGTCAGGTTTTCCTGACTTTTATATCTAGGGCAAGTCTCACTTTAGGTGGGTTGAGGTTTTTCGACCTGACATGTGTCTTTAAGGACTCTCTTCAGGTATAATGAGTTTTTTTCTAACTCACACACATCGGACACATTTTGTCTTGTGTCTCCTATCGTAACGAGTTTCTTTTTACACGAGTTGAGTTTTTCAACTCATATACCTCCAACACATTTTATCTTTGCCTCTATCATGGTAGATTTTTTTCAATGTAGGTTAGGTTTTGTCGACTCACATATCTTAAACACTTTTTGCCTTGTGCCTTATACTGTGACAAGTTTCTTCCTATATGGGTTGGGATTTTTTGACTCACGCACCTTAGGTATATTTTGTCATATGCCTCCCACTATAATAGATTTCTTCCTACACAGATCGGGATTTGCCAACTCATATGTCTTGGGTACATTTTGCCTTATGTCTCCAGCCATGGTGAGATTCTTCTTGTATAGGTTAAGTTTTGTTAACTCATACGTCCTGAGTACATTTTGCCTTATGCCTCTTACCTTGACGAGTTTCTTCCTATATGGGTCAGGTTCCATCGGCTCACGTGCCTCAAACACATTTTGTCTTATGACTCTTGTCGTGACGAGTTTCTTCCAAGGTGATCGTCACACATTGATCACCTTTATACTTTTCAATATACGCCTTCATTAATTAGCATCTCTTTATATTCAAAACAAAGGGACATTTATCTTCAATATGGAAAGAGAGATCGATCTCCTCCCTATAAATTCTCCTTAGCCATGGGAGTGAGGCTCATTCTCTCATTTGAGCTGCTGGGTCTTCCTTAAGAGCTTCTTCTTCTTAGCCTTGGCTCATTTCTTCAAGGTGAGTTGGTTATTGGTCATCTTTTTAAGGCGGGTCGGTTCCCAGGTGTCTCATCCTTTATGCACGTCGACTCTCCAGTACCTTGGCCATCCAGCATCTCGATCCTGAAGAATTTATTTCATCTTTGCAGACTGGGATATCTTTCCATTATCACATAAACTCCTCATAATCTTATAGCCACTGAATGGTTAAAGAGGTTGTTACTCCATCCTTAGACAACCTAGGAGTTGAGGAAGTTTGACCTCTTCTTCGTTAAGAGAGTCGATTCCAATGAACCCAATGATTATTTGGGATTTAGAATCCATAGAAGGCACATATGATAGGGACTCAATGATAAGCACATAACTCCTAGACTGCATCCATACCAGGTATTATATTTCAACTGAGTTTGAGCTACCAGTCCCTCGGCCCAATCACCATTCATATGATCCAATATTTAGATTCCTTTATTTGTTTTCTAACACTCTAGAGGTAGGACTTTGTTTTCCCATTCATCTAATGATTGCGTCTTATCTCTAACAGTGGAGGTTATCGTCCTCATATATGGTGCCCAACTCATTATGTTATTTGGTAGTGTTCACTAGAAAGTGTTGTCATGCTAGTATTATCCTGACCTACAATTTTTTTGCTGCTTGCTTTTGACTATGCAAGATAAAAAAAAAAAAAAAAAAGACTATTACATAGTTGCTCGAGAGTGCTTTAAGGTTAGTGGTATCCCTTCCAACAATAAAGGCTGGAAGGAGAATTTATAGCTCATAGATAAAGGTAGGGATTGAGGGTTCAGCCTTGCCCGGTCTGCATGCTCTATAAATAATATACTTTCCTTTCTATCTAACAAGAAGATGGATCAAGTGCTTCTATTAGAGATATACTCTATTCTTTCGAGACTATTAGGAAGATAGATGAGGACTAGTCGATCGACATGGGTCTTGACTCGGCTCCTTAGGGTATAGATCTTTTTGCATGCGCAACACCACCCCCGTCCCCTCCCCCTCACTTTTTTTTTAACTTTAAGAAATTAATATGTGTAGTATCGTAATTTTAATCTTTTGTAGGTATGGATCTTCGAGCCTTGAGGAAAATGGGAGTTGGTTCCTCTTCGGATACAATAATGGTTTCTTTGACTCCTCCCTCATCCATTCATGAGCCGTCACCCAAGGCGTTGGCCCTAACCTAGTTTGACTATCTTCTATTATCGGTTAGCAAGGAAGAAAAAGACCATGAAGGTGTGTTATTCTCGACAGGTTATGGAACCTGAGTAGAGCAAATTCTTGAAGAAGAATCAAATAAAGTGCCTCCTGATTTTGAGTAATCAACATTTTCAAAGGGTCCCCGAAGCTTAAGATTCTCCTTGGGAGGAAGAGGAGAGAGGTAAAGGTCAGTATTTGACCTATAAAAGGGCAAGCTCTAGCCCTTCACAATGCTGAATATAATTAATCTATCTAACCTAATTCTAGATGTGACACTATAGCCAAGATGAGAGGACCTACAAAAAGGTCAAAAAATATAGAGCAATGCTAAAGCTATAAAATAATACTACCGAGGGTCCCTATACTTCGGGACAAAGTAGATTTATTGTTCCCCCTCAAAGGTTTTGCTTGAGCAAGCTACCATAATTAAGTAATAGTAAGTCATGTCATCACTAGCCCCTTTAGCATCTTCTTGTTGTATCATTATTAGCTCCTTTGTCTTTTACTTATAACATCATTATTACGTCACAACCCTTCTTGACTATATATAGGACATCAATTCTATGATTAATCAGTAGTCCCTTATGATTGATATTTTTTGGGAGGAGATAGAGGGACTGTAGAGGAAGAAGAGAGACCTAGTAATTGTCAATGAAGCAGATGCTCAGGGAACTGAGCTACTGATGTAGTTGGAAGAGGCCGGGTAGCTCCTCGTTGATTAGTTAAACAATTGAAGATGGTTCGAAGCAACAATCACAACATGGAGGATGAACTACTGTAACTTACTCAAGAGTTGGACTTAATGAGGAACTACAACTCTGAGCTGGTCAAGCAGATTGCTACAACCAAGGAGTAACTCATGAGTGTGACTAAACAATTGGCCACCTAAAATAAGTATATTTAGAATCTAAGCAATGAGCTGGGGGCTTTGAGGGAGATATTGGATGCTAAGAGGACCATGATACTAAGGTATTGTGAGGAGGTAGTTATTGACCACAAAGCCTTCGTTAGGTTTAGGAAAGGTCTATAGAGGTCAGGGGCCATCTCATATCGATATAGATACTATATCACCTTAATCTATTTCAAGATGAGGTATCCCGAGGTAGAGATTGAGGAATATCCATTCATCAAATATCTCGAGTACTAGAATGTTCCAATAGCTACCCATGTCTCATCTAATGATGACCCTAACTCACCACCTCACCCTGATGCTTAGTCATTGTCTTGTCACGTTATGTTGACTTTCATTAAGTCATTGGATCTATCTACCTGATTTAATCCTTATTTCTTTACTTTGTCATATTATTAGGTTTATCCACCTGGCCAGTCTTCTATTATGGTAGGTCGAAGTCTCATTTTGGATGTAGAAGCTCGATCTAGTTAGTATAGTCTATTTAAAGTAATAAAACTTTTTTTTCTTAGCTTGCAACATCTATACCTTTGTAATACTATTTTATTACAACTAAAGCCAAAGACATAGAAGATCATGGCTTGATGCTTAAGGGATAGTCATCTTGACTAACCTTGAGAGATGTCTCAGGGTTAGAATTTCTTTAAGTTAGTAATGTGTCAAGTCCTCGGTAACACTATACCCTTTGTTATTTTAAGGCAATAGGTTTCATCTTGGATGACCTCGATAACTCGATAGGGACCTTCCCAATTTAGCATTAGCTCATCCCGGGATCTAGTTAGGTCATTGACTTTAGCTCTTCGAAGTACCAAGTATTTCAATTTAACTCCCTATGGGCAAACACCTTGGTTGTAAAGCTTGGCTGTCGTTTTCTTGTGTCTTAGTGCCCTCATGTGTGCTTCTAATTTAATCTTGCTAATTAGGTCGAGCCCAGCCCAAAGTCCCTTGAAGACTTTCTTATCAAAATTCTTAACTTAAGGTGTTAGAAAGATCATCTCAGATGGTAAGACAACTTCAATATCGAAGTTTAAGTTAAATGACAACTCTCCCAACCCAATCTTTAGTGTTGTTTAGGAGGCCTATAAGATACTTAGTAGTTCATCCACCTAAGTGTCTTTTGCTCCAATGACTCACTTTTTTAACCCTTCAAGAATGGCTTAGTTGAGAACTACGGTGAGAACCGTTAATATGAGGATGAGCTACTGACCTGAACTTTAGCTAAAGTCCATAGGATTGACAAAACTCATTAGATATTAAATTAATTTATATTATTACTGATTATGACTCTTGGGACTCTGAAGCAAGTGATAGTGTTATTCCATATGAATCTCTTGGCCTACTTCTTAACGATTAATGCTAGTGGCCTAGCCTTCACCAAGACTATAAAGCATATGCTTGAAAATATGGGTAGAGCTTCCTTGCTACCAAGACTAACAGCAAATGCGAACTTCTTAATAAGGGGGTACCACTCCTTGGGTCCATTTAGAATATGATTGACATAGTAGATTGGTCTTTAAACTCCTACATTATGTTGTACCAATATTGAATTAACAATTAGGTTAGTGACACCGAGGTAGAGACTTATGGTTTCATCCAAGATAGAATAAGTGAACTACAACAACTTGACGAGGTGTTGATCTATTGAAAACCTTTTGGGTTCTTTAATAACCGAAAGAAAGATAGACACCTATCATAGAATTAAGATAAGAATTGACTAAGTACTACTAGCTTACCTATTATCTATTTAATCTCTTTTACTAACCGAGATGGGTGTATCTCTAATATAGATCGTACATTCATATGATTTGCATGTATTCCACTTTAATTCATGATGAACCTAAGGAACTTCCCCGAATTAACTTCGAAGATGCATTTGGTTGAATTGAGGTACATGTTAAACTTTTTTAGAACTTAAAAAGTCTCATCTAAATCCGTCAAATATGAGTTGGTCGTCTTGCTCTTCCCTATCATGTCATCCACGTAAACCTTCACATTTCTCTCGATTTGATATTTGAACATTTTGTTTACTATCATTTGGTATGTTGTTCTCAAATTTTTTAACTTGAAGGGAATGATCTGGTAGCAATATGTGCCTTGATCCATGATAAAGGAGGCATGTTTTTTTTATCTTTTAGCACTATTTTTTATTTAGTTTTACCTTAAGAATGCATCCATAAATGTAAGGAGCTTGTGACCCGAGAAAACATTAACCAACTAGTCAATACGAGAAAGAAGGTAATTATCTTTTGGACATGCTTTATTTAGAAATATATAGTCAACACACATTATTTAGTTTCCATTAGATTTTTTAATGAGTGTAACGTTGGCAAGTTATTAGGCCTACTACACCTCAATAATGAACCATACTCCTAACATTTTATCTATCTCCTCACTAATTATTTATTTTGTGGTCAAGAACAAACTCACGAGACCTTTACTTGACCAGTTGCACTTTGGGAGAAGTGTTTAAGTGACGTTGAGCTACGTTGGAGTCGATTCTCGGTATGTCTCTTAGCGACCACACGAACACCTAGGTATTCTCTCGGAGAAAGTTGATAAGCTACACCTCTCCTTGAGAAGGGTCACCTAAACCTTGACGATTCAGTTGGGTCATACTTTATCTAGGGATACTTTAATTAATAGCTTCATTGACTTAAGATGTGGGATGGACTTAGCAAAGTCTCTAGGGTCTATAGGTGGTTACTCGAGTCGAGCTGTATTCGGTATGGAGACCATTATTAGGTAGCACCAACGCGACTCCTTTGAGTTGCTTCTTAACTCTCTGATGTAAGCCCTTATCGGGAACTTTATCACTATGTGGTAAGTTAACATCGCCATCCTCAATATATTCAATGTGAATCAGCTCTATGATCACGTTGTACATCAAAGGAATATCTATTATCATAAATTTAGTCAATATTCTTTTGGAGTATGGCTCATCTCCGAATATGATATGTAGGTTTATAGTCCCGGGAAGAGAGATAGAATCATTAGTAACCCTTGCCATCAAAAAAGTCATTAAGGTAAGGTCATTAGTTGATAACCCAAGTTTTTGAAAAGTATCAAAGTAAATGATATTGGCATAACTGCCTATGCCAATCAAGATCCACTTCACTTGGGCGTTAATAATCTTTATAAAGACTACCAAGACATTTTCATGATTCTCTATCTCTTTCTCATTGAAAGTTATTGCTGGGTCACTCTCCATCCTTGGGCACTTTTTAATAGTAGTTCGTGTATAAGTCTTACAACCCGAGGAGCTCTCCCGGCTTCTGAGGTTGAGGTGAGGGTTCCCGATGCTTTTGAACAAACTACTTAAGGTGCCCTTATCATATGAGCTCTTTAATATACTTTTTCAAGTTACAACATTTTCTAGTGTTGTGGCTATAATCTTGATAGAACCGATAGTACTTAAACTTATCTCTTTTCGATAACAAGGTCTTTATTGGATGAGAGTCTCTTAAAAGCTCATTTTCGTTTATTTATAGAAAAACTTTAGTTCAAGTCATAAATAGATGGGTTAGCTTGGGCCTTGGGCAAAGTAACTCAAGTCATTCATTTCTTCTCTACTATAATGACCTCGGGGTTGGGGCCGATTGTGGCTATTTCTACTTTGACCTCTTGCATGACTCCTGCTCAAGACCATTACCTCAATGATAATGTATTGATTAACCTTTTGAAGTGTCTTAAATATAATTATCATAGCTTCTTTATCGATGACCAAAAGAGGCAAAAGGGCTTGAGCCCTATCATGAATGTCTGAATTATGAGTGATGGATGAGCATATACTATATCTTGGATCTCATTTGTGAACAGAGGATAAAGTCTGCAAGAATTTCTTCCTTCCATTTCTTAAGTTTAAAGAGTAATTATTGTTGGAAGTTGAGGGCATACATTCCTAATGAAGTAAAATTTGAACTCCCTCGCCAATTGGGCAAAAGAGCATATGGAAAGCGACTTCAAGCAAGTATATCATTCTCATGTCAAGCCTTTTAACATGGTTGGGAATGCGTGACACATTAGGGTATCTAAGATGTCATATAATGACATCTAGATATGAAATGCTACAATGTACTTTATCGAGTCAATGCTACTATTGAATGCTTCCAAAGATATGAGTCGAAGTTCGCTGGAATTGGTTCATCCTGTATTTTTTAAGTGAATAGGGACCGACCTAAAATGGGGTCGGCTAGCGCCTTCTTTTTTTATTGTTGTAACTCTCATCATATCTCCTCCAAACGTCAATCCATCTACCATAGTTGGATCTATAGGGAATCCTTCATCGAGTCTATTGATTGGATCTCATATTCAGGTGGGGGTAAAGTGAGAGTGGTATAGTTCACTAAATTTTATGATCAGGGACTAAAGTGCCCCCTCGGTCAATGGTTCGACAAGCCTCAAGCATTCCTAAGATGTCGGTATCGCGAGGTTAGAGAATCTTTATGGGTACCGATGGTGGTCGAGCTAGAGAGTGTGATTGAATTGGTGGTATCACTTATTGAACTAGTTGAGGCAAAAATAGAGCAATAAACTATATCATGCCTATTAACATCTATACTTGTTGAATAAGATTTAAAAACATCTCAGTAAGAACAAGGAGGTGGCCCGAGGCCATCCCTGAGGATGAGAGACTTAGGTCATTAAATAGGCGTCAGTATTGACGTCAGAGTTTGCATCAAGGTGGATGAACTAATGTGCGGAAAGGGCGACTATTGCTTCTCTTGAATGAAAGTACTATGGGTTGGGAGCAAAGTCTTTTTACTCGAGTGTTCATTGAGAGAATCAATGAATGAGTATTCTTGTGATATTGGATTCTTCTTTTACTATCAAAAATATTACGGAAAGATAACATTGATGTATGGGTCAGCCCGACGTGGTTTAGACCCGTGTGCAAAGAATTGTCTAAGGTGCCTCCGAGATAGAAACGTCAAGTTTCTAAGGAGGTTATTCGAGGTAATTTTGAGGTACAATTCCAAGCTCTTGAGAAGGTCATCTAAGGTGTCATCGAGGTGAAATCCTTGAGCTTTCGAGGAGGTCGTTCGAGGCACCGCCTACATGAAGACCGAGGTCAGGAGAGATTTCTCAATTCAATATATCTAATGCCTAAGTTAGTAACCTAACTATGTTAAAAATGAGCTTTTATACCTTGTAGTGAAAAGATAATATATTTTATAAAATATTCTTTGAGAGATAACTTTTAATCGTATTTAACAACATTTTGATCTCTTTTTCACGTAGGCGATAAGGGCGGAGACCAACTATAATTATTTGTCTTGGACCGATATCCATGTGGGCAGATCATTGAGAGGCAGCTTTTGCCTCATTCTTATAGATTGGATGTCACATGAAGAGTACATGTTGAATATTGATTAGTTGATAATATTCTTCCTAAAATTGAAAGAAATATTATTAATTGCTTAACGACGTCCTTTAATATTTAAGCTAGTGAGTGTTGTATCATTAGAGAGTTAATTTCAAGAGCTTGAAAATAAATCGATAAGGGTGAATAAACCAATATAAAGATATGTCAATGTGATAGGGAATATTCCCATACCAATCATAGTTCGCTAACTAGCAGTTACCAAAGAACTGATGTGGAAAACAATGAGGTATCTTCCTAACATAGAAGATGATTGGGTTGGCAACTGGCACCCCCTCAATCATCCTCTGCTAGTGTGGTGCCACAAGGGGGCGTATGACTCGGTATCGCACTACGGAAGATTGTACTAGTTGACTCGCACTGCAAGAGGCCATATTGAGTAGTTGTCCAGGGTCAAGTTGAGAACCCTCACCTGACATTGGCCTATTGTCCAGGGCGCCGGAGAGGTTGAGCTCACTCAAGCCCCCATCTTGGGACAAACTCGAAAATTCAGAGACCACCTTAGAGCAATCCTCGTTAGCCTCTATTCAACTCTCGTCTCTCAACTTGCCCTCGGGAGGATCTTCTAGGATGATTCTACGCCTTCGAGATAGGACCAAACCGTATCGATTCTCAATCCACGACGTCAAATTGTTAACACGATGCTAGAGGATTAACAGACATACTAAAATATATATTCCTACGTTAGAATGGATCAAATATTTACTTGAATATATTTATATATGGATTAATATTAATCTCAGCTTAATGCCCAACCGAACCCCACGACTGCACTCAAGCAGCAAATAACATATATTTTCAAAACAGAAAATTCCTCTGCCTATTTACATCAAAACTGATCTCATCGCACGAATTAACCCCTCACAATATTTGCTACATTATAGGTCGAACACGTTGTAGGTATGATTAAATCCCAGCCATTAAATCCGCCCACGGCAACACATGAAGTCTAAGACACGACTTCCGTCGATCACCTTCCTTGCATCCCTGCGACCTGCGCAAACAGCTCGTTGGCCATTGCCGTGCTCGAGTTCTCCAAAAATCGGCCCGCCACCGGAGTCGTCGCCTCCTCCTCTGGAGCTGCCTCGTTGCAATCCCTCTGTGAACTCTCCGCCACCACACTGCTATTCTTTGACTCGGTGACGTTCGCTGCCTGCTGAGGCGGAGGCTCGGGAGGACTCGCCTCCTGCAGCCGGAGAGCGTACTCGAGATTCCACAGCACGTCGCCCATGGACGGCCGGTCAACCCCGTGCTCCGCCAGGCACTTCTCCGCGGCCTCCACGAACTTGCTGAGGGAGTCGTTGTTGATGGTGCCGGCGATGTTGGGGTCGATGATCTTCTCGATCAGGCCTTTCCGCTTCCACTGCATCACCCACTCCGCTAGGTTGACTTGCTCCTGCGGCAGCGCCGGGTTGATGGCTGGCCGCGCGCAGAGGGCCTCGAGCAGCACCACCCCAAGGAGTACACGTCCGACTTGTCCGTCAGTTGCTGGCACCGGAAGTACTCGGGGTCGAGGTAGCCGAAGCTGCCCTTGAAGGCGGTGCTGACGTGCGTCTGGTTCATCCTCGGCGCGTTGTTGGAGAGGCCGAAGTCGGACACCTTGGCGATGAAGTTATCGTCGAGGAGGATGTTGGTGGTCTTAACGTCACGGTGGATGATCCCCTGCGCGGTGCCGGTGTGGAGGTAGTGCAACCCGCGTGCGGCCCCGATGCATATCTCTAGCCGCTGCTTCCATGAAGCGGCGGCAGGTCGTGCCCGTAGATGCGATACCTGAATGGCCCATTCGCCATGTACTCGTACACCAGGATCATCTCCGAGTTATCGTAGCAGTACCCGATCAGCGACACCAGGTGACGGTGGCGCAGCTTGGACAGCATCTGGATCTCGGTCTGGAACTCGTTGATACCCTGCTCCGACTGCGGGTTCCCCCGCTTGACCGCCACCTTGGTGCCGTCCTCCAGCTCGTCGAGGTACACATTCCCCAACCCACCCACGCCGTCCACCGTGTTCTGGTCGAAGTTCTTCGTCGCTGACTGCAGCTCCGAAAGGGAGAGGTACCGGCCAAGCTCCATCGTCGAGGAGGTATAGCCGCTCGTGTACGAGCCATGGCCAGACTTGCTGGTCATGAAGCTGGTGTTGGTCGTGTGCACGGGGAGGAGCCACGACGAGAAGCTATTTCGCCTCTCGCAGTCTTTGGGTCTCTTGTGCCACTTCATCACCATGGCGCCAAGGCCCGAGAAGGCGCCAAACATCATGGCGAACCCAACGGCAGCGACCACGCGCTTCGAGCTGCTGCCATCGCCGGCCCTTGAGCCATCGACCCCGAACTCGCCGTCCAGGCTCCCCACTGAGTTGCTCATCTTTAGATCTCCACGTCGTTGAGCAACGCGTCGATTCTATCGGTGTTCTCCTTCATGGGACCGATCTGGACGGTGATTCGGCCCGTGGCCACCGAGGCGTTGAGCACCAAGTCTTTGTAGCAAGGCATGACGAGGCCGGAGGTGACGATGGAGAGGTCGAGACCTGAGATGGCCATCAGCCCGTTGATATACACGTTGAAGTAGAGGTCGTTGAGCGACTAGCTAATGATGTCGCAGAAGTGCAACCGGATGAAGTAGTCGAACGAGCCGACGTCGAAGGACCACGTCACGTTGAAGTTGGGGCTCCCCACGTCGGCGTCGGCCATTTTCACGGCGGTGGCGTAAACGGAGTCGGGCGCGGCCAGGGGCGAGGTTCCGTCCGGGTATTTGATGATTTTGGGGGACACGAAGGCGTTCTTGGCGGCGGACCTCGATTGCAGGAAGGGCCCATCCTGCTCCCACCCGCACCCGAGGGCGTCGTTCGCGAGGGTGATGACCGGCCCGCCCACGTTGATCCCGGTAGGCCACCTGGTAGGCGTAGAGCAAGAGGCCGGCGGCCTCCCCGACAGGCAAGACCGTGGAGGCCGTGTCAGGCATGAAAACATCAGGGGCAGAGACGACCTCGACGCCGTTGACGAAGGCGACGGAGTTGCGGAGCGAGTAGAAGTGGATGGTGAGGCGCGGGGAGGTAGTGTTGATGAGGTACTCCTTGAGCACCCACTTGGACGGGTCGTCGACGGTTAAGATGTGGAGACAAGGTCGTCGGTGTTAACGGAGAAGACGACGCTGGTGAGGTTGAAGTCGGTTTCGACGAGAAAGAAGTGGCGCCTGATCTCCAGTGCCAGGCGGGACGGGCGAGGGTGAAGCTGTAGGCAGCATCCTTGTGGAAGACCCTAGCGGAGAGGTAGAGCGGGGAGGGGATGTCGGGTGCGTCGGAAACGGAGGCACGGACATCATCGGCAGCGGAGAGGAAATGGGCGGACTGGGCGTCGATCTTGAACGAGCGACCGTTGGGCATGGTGACCGTGGAGGTGGCGCCGCAGTCGATCAGGAAGTTGTCAGCGGGGCTGAAGGATGTTGGGCAGAGGTGGACGTCGTCAAGGCCAAGCAGAGGAGGAGGAGCCGATTCATTCTTATCGGAATGATGGCCATCTCAAGCTCTTTTTCTCTATCTACTCCCGGTCGAGCATGTAGGTTGCCTTTCCGATCCCAAAAGGGGGCTCGGGAATGTGGAAGAAAGAGAGGCGTAGGAGGGAGCAATGGACATAATATACTTGTAATGCGGCCTCTGCATCTGCTCCATGGTCAGCGAGATTTAGAGCTTCAGGGTAAATATGGAGGGTCGAAGACCGGGTCAAGCTGCAGAGAACAATCTGATGCAGTAGTCTCTTCCCCTCTCAATTCCTCTTCTTCTTCCTCCTCCCTTGTTGCAGTCAAAATCTTAAATCAACAAAATAAATTGATACTTTCAACAAATCTGGATACCATTCATTTGCATGAAAGGTAGTTCATTCATGGTAATGGAATCTGAATTCAAAGGCAATAAAGACTAGTTTGATGACTGCATCTCAATATTGACACTTAAGCTATGAGACCTAAAAATGAAGAGGATACTTGATTTGCAACCTTGTAGGGTGATGGAATCTTTGGAAGAGTTTTCCTGAACAGTATAATGATTCTAGAATTAGCATTGTTAAATTTCAAGTACAGGACATGCTCTGAGCACTAATAATTGTCAACTTTGATTTGCTTCTCCTTGCTAAAATAAATATGAAGATCACAAGAAAGTATCAAGGTTTCCTGACCTGATTATTAGGCTTGGATTTAATTCTGATAAAGATGTGCAGAACAATGTTAGCATGCATAATGTTGCTTGATGTAACCATCATCATAATGATGAAAATATCAAATAATTGAGATGGATGTTTCTTTTAGGTAAAGAAGTATGCAAACTTCCTGTCAAGTCATGGCAATGTTTTGCAGTACATCTCTGCATGTAAAATTCTGAAGGTTTTGGATTACAAAAGAAGTAAAATTCATATCACAACTTCATTATCATCGGCTACTAATTAATGATGAACAAGAAAATGTTTTGCAGTTCTGTAAATTCTAAAGAAACATATCATGACTAATTCGGTCATAGCTTGTCTATGGTATTTTTAGATCACAAGGGAGATGTAAAGAATAATTCAAGATAAGATTCAACAAAGAAGCTATGAATATTTTCACAAGTTTGTTTGAGGACCTCAATTTAGCTATGTTTTTGACATAATTGATCCTATTATGTTTATAACTACAGCTTCATCAAAATTGTTGTTGCTAATATGATCATAAACATGCATCACTTCACTAGCACCAACAGAAAATTTACTTGCAAACCTACTAAATTATCAGCGAACAAATTCAAGATGCTCAAAATCAACAGTGGGAAGGAGTTGCAAATACCAATTATCTGAGGAAGAGATTGCAGAAGGTCCTCACAAATCCTTTTTTCCGGAGATGGCTTCGAAAACCATTGGCGAAAAAGGTCCTTTCTTGTCCAAATGCTCGCTAACAGCTTTTAGATCAAGAACAAAACCTCTCTCCCGCAACCTTTTGACAACATCTGCAGCTTCCTCCACCCCTTTCTCTCTGCAGAAACCATCCACCACATCAACTACAGTCGTCACACTGGGTGAATGCCCAGCATCCAACATCTCCATGCAGAACTCAACCGAATCATCCAATTTCTTCCCTTTGCACAAGCCCTGAATGAGAACCTTGTAGCTAAATGCATTAGGCGCAGTTCCGTTCTTCTGCATTTTCCTGAAGATCCTCTTTGCATCGTCAAATCTTGCAGCCTTGCAGAACCCTTCCACGGCAGCAGTGTAAATCACAACCTCAGGCATCGTGCCCTTCTCGCGCATTGAACCGAACAGCTTCATGGCTTCTTGAATTAACCCATCTTTGCAGAGCCCATCAAGCATGGCAACAGCATTGGGTATAAGCCCAGTCTCTTTCATCTTCTTGAAGATCTCATCGGCATCTTCTGGCGGTGCCTCCTCTGCTGCAGACTTGGCTACCGTCGGAGGTGTTTGATCCACTACATCCGATTTGTCTACCGTGTGTCCATCTGCTGATGGTGGCCGCGCTTTTTGTTGTGGCGACCCAGAACCTTCGAAATAGTCCCCACCGAAATCCTTGAACTGCGACTGCGGCGACGGACCAAAACCTTCTCTCGGCGGGTCTCTCCTCACACTGTTGCGTGTATGCCCGGGAGGAACTCTACCCGTCCTATCGGCCAAGTCGAAGTCGACCAAAAGATCATCCGCAGCGCCATCGCTGCCGTCCTCCTCTCGCAAAGGCGGCTCCTTTTTCCTTTGCTGGGCACCGCGCAACGATGGTCCATCGTAAGGTCGATCTGGAAAGGCTTCCCGGTGCGCCCTTTGCGGCCCGTTGACGCCGTCGTCGTCTCCGAAGTTAAGGCCGCGAAGGAAGATGTCCTCGGAGCGGTCGTCCCTGCGTCTGTCGCCTCTCATTGGTCTTCTAGGGTTGTTTCTCGTGCTGAAATCGTTCGACGGCACACATCTCTCCAATATATAAGCTTTATGT
The DNA here is from genome assembly GCF_036884655.1 of Musa acuminata AAA Group. NCBI lineage: Eukaryota > Viridiplantae > Streptophyta > Magnoliopsida > Zingiberales > Musaceae > Musa > Musa acuminata. Next base: position 44,583,015 of record NC_088356.1, read on the forward strand.
TGGTAGCAGATCCGCCTCCACGGATTGGAAAGGAGAAGCTTGGAGAGCGCAGTTCGCATCGGTCTTCAGCTCGAGATGGAGATGGAGATGCAGACGATTTCCGGTACTTTCCCAAGGCTTAGGGTTTTATTGGAGACAAAAGAAACAAAAGCAATGTCACTTTCTACCCGCCTCCCGCGTACCCATCCGATACCCGTGTGGTAGTAGGAAAGCTAGAGCGGGGTCCACTCACTATCGTGAGATGACCATCCATATAAAATGACGAAAATGCCCAGTGGAGAAGACACAACAGAGAAGGGCGCTTTGGTCACCAGCAAGATTTATGTCATCAGGAATAGTGTGGACACCAATTTGATATAATTAATATCTAAGAAAATTCAAATCACATTTTTCATGAAACAAAATTATACTTGTCGCATCCAACAACATCATCGAATGATTTGAGATTGACACTTCTATTTAACAGTCATTCAATCAATAATAACAGGAATAATATTTTATTGTCTGCCAACATCTGTCATAAACATTACTTGAATGATGAATCATTTTATTCTCCAGAATTTGATCAATTATAATCTTCAAATTTTGTTCATAGTATAGAATGAACTGTCTTTTACATATGCACAGCTAACCTTTTCTTCTCCCTCCTTGCCTTGCTTAACATAAATTCCTCACCATGAGTGTGTGAAGATTAGAAGATTCTTTATACATACCTTTAATCCATTGATGAAGTAGGCACTGTAAGGCCATTCAGAACAAGGAGTTGGCACCTTTTGTTTGGCACTTGGCTAGAAAGAGATGCAGCAAAGAAGATGGAGATGAGAGTCATGCATCAATTGCCAAGATTAAGGCCTGGAGAGACTCACCATGTACTGTGCGCTGATGTTGCTTGAACAAGAGTATATCCATCTGTTGATCCAACTATCCATCTCTTACCGACTCCAAGTTCCTGATGCCAGTAACAATGCTCCAAAGTTATTTCAGACAACTCATGAACATTTATCTTGTACTTCCCGTAGACATATACACCACCAATGTAAGCCAGAACCACAATATATAAGCAGCAGTGATACTTGAGGAATTTCTCTGAGTACAACCAATGGTTTAGCTCCACAATCTTTCTCTTCTTTGCCCCGTCAAAGTTTGGGGGATCCACTCTTCCACTGAACAATTTTCTACTGCAAGATCGATCCACAATCCGATAGTTCATGCTGCCAAATCAACACAAAGTTCTTCCTTGACAAAATACACCCCCAAGACGTTGCCGGTTACCACCTCTCCCAACAGAGCTGGCATCTCAAGTAAAAAGAGGTAGATAACATGATCAGTATCTTCATATCTAGGCTAGGCACTTCATTTGCACCATTACTATTCCTTTAAAGCTATCTCTGGCCGAAGTCCACATTCTCCCACTTGAATGGCTCAACAGAACCAGTATGTGGTGAACCTTGACAAATATGCAGACGCAAACACCAGTCTGTTACAGTAAAGATTGTTCCTCGACACAGTATACATATAAGGGGACTGATCATTCTCATCCACTAATGAATTCCAGCACTTCAATCCAATCTAACAAATAAGAGACAAATAAACTAGTGATGTTACCTTGTAAAGGTTAAGAATATAATTTGTGCAGCAACATCTATGACAGTTTGAAAACCACATCATTCTGAGGATAGAGTATGGAGATGCAGTTATTTAGTTTATACACTACGTACTACATATTATTGGGCTAGGAATATAAGAGGAGCAGAATTTATCTGGCTACAGAAAAGAAGTTATAGAACTAGAGAACTAGATTTACCTGTTGTGGATCATTAGTGAGTGCATCAACAATGTCCTCTGAATCCTGCATAGATGCTGCCAAATGCAATGGGGTCACCCCACCTAGGGCTGCCACAATTGGAGAAAAAAGATACACCTTTGTCACATCTTTTCCATGAGACACACAATAATGGAAAAGAAGATCTAGAAGATCTACCATCTTCCTGCACCTTCTATTAACCGCTCTGTTCAGGAGGTGAATATCTGAAAGCATTTCGAATGACTTTTGTACGAAGGCATCATTCCTTAAGCTTCTCTCCACCAGAATATCCAGAAGGGTTTTGATAAGACTGCGCCAATCTCGTTCAACCGAAAATGTAAGCAGGTACTTAAACTGTGCACTAGAGAAATCAGGCAAAGACAGGAGGCTGCATGGCCTATGTGTCCTCTGAAACAGCCAACCAAGTTCATTTTAGAAAGTGTCAAACAACCTCCCTCGACATAGGCCCTGCACTATTAACATGTTCCTCGGCAATGACATTTGTTGTCTGAACATCTTCCTCAAATTCTGATTCAAGGGCTCTCAATTCCTGACAGATGCTAGTATCGGCAATAATAATTGGAAAACTGTTCCCTTTGAAACTATTTTCCACCTGAGCATGGAATTCAAAAGTTAGTTGAGAGCAGGCCCATCCTACCACACCTATCTGGAAAACAATGAAGTCATGCTTTTGAATGATTTGCTGCCACGTCAACTGGAATGAAATGAAGGTGACCACCTCAATGAAACAGCGACCAGAGGCCTTCGGAGATCCTCCTGGAAAGGAAAACCTCTCCACACAGGAATCATCACATATGGTGCCCGGATATGTTGAGAAAAGAACTTCCTTTAACATATATTTACCAATATAAATGCAATGGGTCTTGCAAGAATTAAATTAAAATTTATGAGTAACATAAGTTGGTAGTATAAGAATTTCTTTGGATAAACAAGGCACTGCAATGCTCAACTCACTTGGTGCCAGGAACAATCAAATTGCGATCCTTTTAGGACAAGGGAAGTTTCCAGCTCACCAACAACAGCAATAGGTGATACAGTCAACTCTGGAAAACTCCATGCCCTCCAAGTCTTGACAAACGGATCTTCCCTGTAATGGCTAGCTATTATATAATCCATGATAATTGCGATATAAATATTTCAAAGCTTCAAAAAAGATAATTGGGACGAGCATCCAAATATCTAAAACTAAAAAGTGGAAAAAGATCAGTATGTAAAGGTGATATGGAAAAGCAAACCATCCTTTATGTGATACCAGCTGCCTATTTGTATGAACTAAAAACCTCCCATTTAGCCAAAACTCAGCTTCGGAGGATTGAACTAGTGAGGTGGCATGCTGAAGAAGATCATTTTCATGCCGCAAACCAACATATATTTTCAGAATACTATAATCCAAACTAAAGCATAGAAACAATTGAAAATGTGAAAAAATTAGTCACTGACTGCCTTCCATGCAATTGACTGCATTCTTAAATAAATTGATAACACGACCAGGTCGAATGTAACTCTCCATCTCCGAAGGGCTGTTTGAAAGCCAATTTAATATCTGAATAACAGGAAATATGAGCACCTAGCTGATTATTCAATGAAGCAAATACAAGGGAGCATATATATAACAGAATTTCTACAATACCTGTGAACGGAGATTATCAGGGAAGCTGCTCGGATCCTTGCCAAAAAGCTTGAAAATTATCCGCACAGTCCGATCCTGTTTCATCATGTTGATGTAATAGCAAATAAAACACACAAAATGTTAAGACAGAGGTGCACGACCATATCGTACATTACCTGAGAACTCAAACTGGAAGTGGAGTGATCTGAGGCTGAAGATTTGTAACCAGCTTGATATGGTAAACTTTGAACTACCCTGCTTTCAGCTTGTGTTTCTGACCCCTTAAAGAGCTCAATCGGTGCACTCCCACCATGACTAGTGCTTAATTCAACAGTAGCATTTTCTTCCCTGCTCGTGCATATTTCACACTCTCCAACATTGAATGTAGAGGGAATAGCTTCTTTGTAACTGGGGGAGAAGATGAACGAGACCTCTCTTCCACATGGTTGCTAATTTCAGAGAAGAGATATTTCATTGCAGAACCTAGCTCTGGAGGACTGCCATCATCAGCAGGACCAAAAAACTGCAAAGGTAAACTTGGGCATACTTGCTGAACTGTCTTCTGAGGTACATCTGCCGGAGATTGTCAGATGTAGTTGTCTCTCGATATTCCAACTGAAGGATAGATATGAGATGATTTATTATGTAAATAAACATTAACTTGGGGGCTCAACGCTTTGGACCTTGGTTCTATCGTTGCCACTACTTTCAGTGCCTCCTTGTGAAAGAGATGCAGGGGCATCAGGAGCAGATGCAGCTAGCACTGCCAAGAGAACTGTCAGCAGGTTTGTTGTGGCAGATGTTGCATTTTCGTTTCCAGTTGCCTTTGTTGACTGTTCAAGTGAACCTAGTGGTGGAAGTTGTGATACATCCAAATCAAAACCTCCAGGTACAGATGATCTTGAGGAAGTGTTTACCTCAGTCGAAGCACTTAAACTGCTAATAAATTGGACAAGATGATCTCTATCAGTCAAAGGAGGGATACTGGTCTGTTTGTCTTTAGTGCCACCTGCAGTTGCAGTGCTAAAAGATGAAGCAAAAGATCACACTATATGTCACAGATTGATTATCCAGTAAGCAACATGCATTACCTTGCAAGCGTGCTAACATAGGTAACAAATTGACAATATCCAAATTCCGACTCCTTTTTTCTTGGTTTCTAGGAAACAATAGTTCAGAAGAGGCATCCTCTAGTTGTGTCTTCCTTCTGCATCGATTATGTCCAGCAAGACGCCTCTACAGCTTCTCTTCCCCTGTCAAACTCGGAAAGGGGATGAAATCTGAATTAAATGATATTGCAGATCGAAAGACTACATGATTGTTATCAGATCTGAGATAGTAGAACAACTTAGAAGACATCCAGATTTCTTTGTAGGGAAACCAATTGATGCAAACTCCAAAGATCTTAGCAAAAGCCATCTACCTCAGAGAGACTAATTTACACCTACTCGTGCCAGTCTTAGTTACAATGACTAAATACCGAGCCTTGATTGTGATCAGCCTATTTTGCATTCGACAAAATTAATTGAATTAAAACATCATATAGAAAAAGATCAAGCATTTCCATCATGAATAGGCAAGGGTTCCAATTGTAAGCTGAAAGGACAGAGGCTTGAGATCCATATTACCTGCTGCACTGCTGGCAAAACTTCTGCATCCGCTTTCCCACAAGTGCCTTGGCGGTCTTACTGTGCACCTTGCGCACCATTTGTCGCCTGTGATAATCCTTGGCGCTCGACATATCCGCCCGGCAATCATCCACCTGACACATTGGGTAGCTGCTGCCACTCCTTGGAAGCCAGACCTGACCCTCTTATAAGGCCTAGCCGTCGGCTCCTCAACCACGGAGTACGCACCGCCTCCTAGCTTCAAAGCTCGGTTCTTATTATCCACTTCCAAATTCCTGCGCAAGACCGAACCTTTCGTGCCCTCATCCCCTTTCTTCATCTGATCCACCATGGGAGTGGCTGCAGAAGACGGTTGGAACCCCAGAAAGAGGACCTCCGATGCATCAGACGAGGGCTTTGCCATTAACCGCACGCTAACCTAATCCCACATCTTGGGGTTCCAATTATCCCTGGTATTCGGAAAGGAAGCGCCCATCAGCCGCTGCTGGCTCTGTAGCTGCTGGTTGAGGTCGGGAAGTCTCGCTTCTTAGCGAGCAGCGGGGCCTGGTGGAAGAGTCCGGGGAGGGCCCGTTGATGGTGAAAGAAGGTGGGAGTGACGACCTGCGCACCGACCTCTCCCTCCATCTCTCCAGTCTAAATCGGACCCTCGATTCCGAGACCGCCAAAAGCAGAACGACGTTCTCCTCCTCTGATCCATCTCTCCACCAAATTCCAATCCGAAGAACACCCAGGAATTCAAGAATCCATCAACAGATCATCATGGTGATAGCTTTCTACATGAAGTCAGTCAAACCATACCCAGCCAATCTCAGAACAAAAAAAGAAAAAAGAACATCTGCTCATCTTCTCCATAATCTCCAAATCTCAATCTTGGACAACGAGCGGCAAAACAACATAGATCGAGACAAAAACCACAAGAGAGACTCGAAACCGCAACGTCTGACCACGAAACAAACCAGATGCGAAAATGAATTCAAGAAAGAACAGATCTGGTGGAAGAACAGTTCGACAGGAGAAGACGCCGAGAAGAGAAGTTTGCTCTCTCTTGAGATCTATTTTAATAGATCGACTGATAAAGAAATTAAAAGAGACAAAACCTTAAGAGGATAAATATGAAGATTATTTGCTTGCAGATTATAATCGTAATAATCTCTTTCTTTTTGTCACCCCACGGTGGCGATTCGCCGTACGTGGCATACTCCTCGTCACGTTACGCCCGGTGAAAACAAACACCACCCTGACGTACTGTAGTCGCTTTCGTACCTTGACTGCCAGCGGACAAGGCCTTGAAGCGATGTGGGGTCCCTCGCCTTGTCGCTCACCACCTCCGATTTCTCACGGACGAATCGGGTCGGTTCAATTCAGGTACGGGATTAAGTAGTTGAAATGACCCAAAAGCCCATGGTTATTTTCCATAACTACGGTCGCGCCATATCAAGTGCATGGGGTCGGACGGGGGCACGATAACCGCGAGGGGAAAGCGTACCCGTTTATTTGGTCGTTGACGGACGTGATCGCCTCATCAGACTCGTACACGAACATTATTGCACGTCTTCTTAATGTCCTATTCATGATGACGACCGTTAGGGGTCTTTGGGATATATATATATATATATATATATATATATATATATGAAAAAATAAAAATTCTTAAATAAAATTTAGAATCAAAATTACACTTGTTTGATTGATTTATATTGAATTAGAATGCTTGTTGGTCAGATTTGAGATGAGTTTATAAATATGTCATATATTATTTATTTATGATAATTGAATCATCAACATGCCCACTTAAAACTTTATTTAAAATTAATATTTTAAAAAATATTGTACTATAAATATGCCATATGGTGTTTGTATATGTTAATTAAATCATCAACGTACATACCTTAAAATTTTATTTAATATTAATATTTTAAAAATATTATACTTAGTTAAAACGATCATATAGTCGATTTTAAATAGTTAAGATTTTTATTATAATATTATTTAAGCGGATAAAATATATTTTAAATATTTGATATTTAATATAATAATAGTTAATATTTTAAAAATATTTATGAGGTGCTTATATGCTATTCCAAAATTTGAAGGGGACAAATGTGCTATTTCTAAACATTTGAAGGATAAGGTTGTAAAAGCGCTTTGAGATTTATCCTTGTAATAGTTGGCAATAATATAAATAATATTCTTCCTCGAAAGCGATCGATTCGTTTCGAGGCTGGAGCCTGATCCCATCCTTCCTCTCTGATTCTTCGATCTCTTTCTTGGATTCCCTCAAATCTCTGAGAAAGATCTCTTCTTGGTCGTCCCTGTTGCCCGGTCTCCGCTGCAAACCCTTAAAGCTAGGGTTTTTCCATGCCCTAGCTAGGGTTTCGGCGGTTGATCCGGTTCCTCCTTCCAAGTTGCCTCTTTCTGGCTGGAATTCTGGTTCTTGAGGGTGATCGTCCGATGGCCTTTCACCACGCGGGGCCTGGTTCGGCATCCGGATCAGCGTCGAGCTCCAGCTCCGGGTTCCACTTCCCGAATTCCCTTTTCGGGGACACCACGTACACGAAAGTCTTCGTTGGGGGCCTTGCGTGGGAGACCAAGAGCGAGACGTTGCGCCGCCACTTCGAGCAGTTCGGTGAGACCCTTGAGGCCGTCGTGATCACCGACAAGAACACCGGCAGGTCGAAGGGTTATGGTTTCGTGAGTATCGCTTGTCCTATCATCTTGTGGAGGAAACTCACTTTTCTTTGCAAATAGAGGTTTTGAGGGAAGATTTGATTTTTCTGTGTTATTTTGTATGAATCGTTTGGTGTTGATTTCTGTGGAGGGGTTAGGTGACTTTTCGAGACCCTGAATCTGCAAGAAGAGCATGTGCAGACCCTAGCCCAGTTATCGATGGCAGACGTGCGAACTGTAACTTGGCTTCACTTGGGCGATCTCGCCCTTTTCTTCCATTTGGCGGTACGCCCCTAGAATCTCCGCTTCTGTTAGCGTTGCCAAAAGTTGCATTACAATCTTAGTATCAGAAAACAATGTTGCATCTCCAACCTGTTGAATGGCTTTTTGTTGTCAATCCCATTTGATTGTTTCTCATCGGTACTTGTGCAGGCTTCACTTTGAGGCAGTAGTAATACTTTTAAACATCTTTTATCATGTTATAAGTAGTGTACTTGATTATCTTGTATCTGGTTGTTTTACCCAAGAATCTCATGAATTTGGAGATGACATATATATTTAGTATCATATTGAGTTGGTTAATGCACATATTTGTGCTATTTAAGTAATCATAAAGCATTGGCTATGGACTCCAAATGTTTTAGATTAAGTCAAAGGCATTCAATATGATTTTTGGGTGCCAAAATTTTGTTTTTTGTTTTTCAAATTACATTCAAGAATTCTGTCTGTCCATGTTCGCTCCTTTGTTTTTTGTTTTTTTGACCTTTATGTTTTTCACTTCAAGGGTTCATGGAGTCATAAACTTTAAATACCTATTACTTTATGTTCTGGAAAATGCTGAATCATGTTTCTGAGCATGAGGAAGCATATTTAAATGGATTAATGTAACAATGATTAAGGATCAAATGGATAAATTCCACTACATATTAATAATTATAGGCAAATCAAGGGTTGCCATGCCAATCTGTACGTCTTGGCATGGTCCAAAAGTTGTGCTTGAAAAGAATTGGTATACATCATGTTGATCCGTGCTTGAGATGCCAACATGTGGCTAGTCCAATTTTTGGCTTGGGTTAGACAATGCAGAAGGTGTACTAACCGACACAGCGTGGAACACATCATTCCAGAATTCTTGTGCTGTGAAACAACTAGCTATCGAGCAAACTAATCTGACATTTTTTTCAGCTTCATTGAACCCTTTTTGCCCACATTATCTAAACAGCCCTTTTTTACTACTTGTCCTTATGGAACCCTGTAAATTTTTTTGTCTGCTTCACTAAGGTTATTGCAATTTTTCACATTTGACTGACATATCTCAATCCATGTGCACCTGCTTCTTTAAGGTCTAAAACAGCAAAATTTCCTTGACAAGAAAGCTCTTATCTTCCATACTAATTTTTCCTTCTTTTTAACCACACTAACTGAATGGACCTCTGTTTATGAGGCATATGATACACTTTCTAACTTCTGATATTAAGTCGGTGTTTTGTTGTTCCTTTCCACCAATAAGCTCCCTGCAAGATAAAGCCAATAAGAAGAAAAAAGAAATTGAAGTTTAAGAATATGAAGTATAATGGTTTACATCATTCTTTATGTTTTTCACTGTTCTTACCTAGCCATATTATGCATGGCATGTTAGACACATGTGACATGAACGGCGGTCTGTTTGGATTTTTCTGTTCTAGTGCGCCCGAGGTCAGGCCTTTACCTTGGAGGTATGTCAGTCCAGCGAGGGCCATATGTTGGAAGCCCCGCTCATCAACAACCTGTTCCATTCAGCTACCAAGAAGGGTTACCATATGCTGCATATAGGTTAGTTCATCTCCTGGATCTTTTCAAAACAGTCGTTGGTTTTGGTTTAAGAAACAGAGAAATGAACCTTGGATTTGATGCCTATGTTTTAATCTTATGCTTAAGTTTATTCCCAAATAATATGATTGGTTTGAGAACTAAGTAATTGGATGAATGAGTAAGAAGCACTGAAGCTAAGAATCCTGTGGAGCAGAAAGATGTTTTGTTGATATTCAGTCTCTGTTTGCACTTTTGAATCAGAACTGATATGATATTAAAGCTGTAATTTTTTAAAAGTGATCCATTACTGAGAGCTCTTTATCTGGTTTACCTTTCCGACTTAGTATTTTATTACTAGAAATGAAAAAAATAAAGTAATGTATGTTTTAGTTTATTTATTGTTTGTATGATCAGGTAGGTCGTGGAAGTTTGGCTGAAATCAAGCTAGATGTAGCCTGAAATGATAGTACTATTACTAAATTTATGGTTGCTTTAATTTGATGGGCATGAAAGAAGGCATCAATATTGATCAAAATGTTATGCCCATATAGCTAAAAGCTATGAGACTAATAAGTAAATGGAATAAGTTAAAAGTTAAAAACATTTTTTTGAAATGTGATCCATATTCAGATATACGTTATCTGAATCAGGATTTCATTAAGACATTGCTTTTTCTATTTAATGGCTTATACTTTAGAAATAGCCTTTCCACAGTTGATGTATGGATGCATATCTGAAACCCTTCTCAGATTAAGGCTGGTTTGGTTCGTAGTTTCTTACCTTAAAATGACCTCGAGGAACCCTACCGTTGCTTCTGCCTCCGCTGCTGACGCTTTCTGCCATTGCCTTCGCTACAGACGCAGCGGACCGAGCCTTCCTCTGTTGTCGACGGACGAGTACAATAGCCCTCATAGTTTCCTTCCGTTGTCACTTCCTTCCATTGCCGAGGGAGAGGACTACAGGTTCCTCTGCCACTGACGGACGGCCTTTGGAGCTTCCGTCGCTACCGCTGCTGTTGTCCGTAGCTTTCGTCGTTGTCGCCGTTGTTGTTCGCAGCTTCCGTCGTTGCCACCGCTGTTGTTTGCAGCTTTTGTCGTTGTCACTGCTACTGTCCGCAGCTTCCCTCGCTGCCTGCTATCCACAGCTTCCGCTGTTGCCGATGCTGTTGTTCGCAATGCTGTTGCAACTATCTTAAACTAATCCTCCGCTGCTATTGCTATCTCCTTTTGTTATTGTTAACATTTTTTTCTTCTCTCTCTAACTTTAAGTAATATACTGTTAACAATATATTTTTAATTTAATATCATATTTTAATTTTAATAATTATATATATTTTTAATTATATAATATATATCTTTTTTTTATTTTTAATATTTGAGAGAATTTTTTTTCTTCCCCTCTAAATTAAGTAATATACTGTTAACAGTATATTTTTAATTTAATATCATATTTTTTATTTAAATAATTATATTTTTTTAATTATATTATTTTTTTATATTTTAATATTTCAGAGTGCCTTACGTTTTGGGACCTTGGCGCCTTTTGGCGCTTAGCATTTTTTAAATCACTGACTTGTATATATCCTGCACGTTCTACTCAAGGAAATTTATGCAGTTGGGCAATAATTATCATATAATTGCTAGTACTATCAATTGATTAGCCACTTATGAATAAGGATGAAGGCATATTAATTAATGTTCCATCTGATTAAATGAAAGTTAATATTTTAAATGTATGGTTTACTTGAGACAGCGGTGGTGATACTGTTTGCACCATGAACATAAATGTTGTTCTCATACTAGTATCAGCAACTGGGTGGTATACAGACTGGTGCATTCCTGTAAATTTGGAAAATAAATTAAATATTTAATACTGACTGTTACTGACCTATATGATCTTGTATCACTCCTTGTTCAGACTGGTAAAAATCTGTTGGTATGTACAGATATTTGAATTCTTGGTTTGCACGTCTAAGAATATGGTGATTGGATTAAAAAAAAGGGTTATCTTGGCCTCTGATATTCATGAACTCAGCTTGAAAATTTATGTATATTGCATCTATGCTTCTGGTACATATAAGGTTTATGTTTCATGATGGTGAGAATACACTTGTTCATTGAATCAAGTGCCATAGGTTTGGTTAATCATTCAATGCTTTGGTTTCCTTTTGCAGTTACAATCTCTATGGGCCGGAGTATGTCTATCCACAGGTTCAAGACCCAAAATCATGTCAATCCTTTCTGAATTAGAATTTGTTTTGAAAATATGCAACCAACATGCTAATTTTGATGTCTAGTCTCTTTTGCAGAATGCATACAATCCTTATACAGGGCAGCCTTATGTTCAAGTTTATGGTTTTCCTGGAGCTATAAACACATCTATTTACCCATTTGATCAATTTGGCCAGCCTATTCCACCTGGTTATACGGCAATGCATGGCTACACACTGCCAACTCAACCAATTGTGCAATTGGGTGGACCAAATGTCAATGGAATGGCAAGTGCACCTCGACCTGTTATTCAGTCACCCTATCCAGCTGGTACATTTTCATCTAGAGATTTCTTTTCTCTTTAATACTCTTACACACATTATATTTATCAGGTACCGTGATAGGTATGTGCTGGATAGGCTTTTCCCATGTTGTCTGGGACATTGCTAATCTAGCACAGATAGTGTAGTATTAATGAGGTCTATAGTGAAAGAAATTAGGTAAATGTTACGAGGTGATACAAGTCTAGTTTGATGCTTAAAGATTGGTTATCGAATGACGTTACCGAAGCTCAATTTGGTGCCTATTTTTCTCACTGTAGAACTTGCCTGCAAACATCTGTGATTTATGTATAGTTTGTTGCGTTTTGCTTAACATCATAACAGATTGGCTATTATCTTATTTAGGTTGATCAATTTAGATTACGATTTGTGCCCTTTACGTTTGTCTTTGTTCTCAATAGATGTATCATTTCTATCTCAAGGGAGGGCAGAAGCCTCTAATGTGTTTTTCTTTCTGAAATTTGTTCTTGTGGATGTGGTTCTTTTAATATTCTACCTTATGTGCACAGCAGCCAGTAAAATATTAATCATATTGGATTTCACAGGATTAGCAGCCCCAATTCCAGCACAACCACATGTCATAGTTCCTGCTCAGTCACCACAGTTTATGCAGGGCAGCAGTTCAGATCAAACGACAGTTTAAATGTGCATCATGATATCATCTTGAGGTACACCACCAGTCCCACTCCAATTTTTCTTGATGGTTTTTTTATTGACAGAGATATGTTTTCTCTATCTTTAATAGATACCCTTAGATTGCAGCAGGACCAAGAACCGCAGTACTGCCATGTTAATGGCTTGCATTCTTGCCTTGCATTCTATCATCTTTGCATTCTAGAGGTTAGTTCTATTTGATATCCACTTATACATGTGGTGATTATAGAAATTTCTTATTTTGGAGGTTATGATCTTGGCGAGTAATATATGACAATATGTCACTGCAGCTTATCTCAATGTAGTACTTTTGCTTTTAATTTTATACGCATGTGGACTCAAGTATCTGGTATGATGTACCATCCGTTTGCCAAGCAGGTGCTATGAACAATACATATTGCATCCTAATGTATCAGTCTAAATACATGCTAGTGTGATGCTGGAATGTTTGCAGACATCATACTTTGGCATGCATGGATGTGTCTGGTTTTAGCTGTATACTTGTTTCTTGCTAGCACACTATCTTCTTGACAATGATTAGTTCTTTTATGGCATCCAAGTTTTAATTTTCCATATCTACTAGGAATTTATTGTTCAAAATCTTATGACCATTTTTTCTCGTGCAAAACCGTTCTTTGATCATCCAATTTGCAAATTGGTCATCTTGTTCATGGCTACATATATAAAAAAATCCTTCTGACTAATATTTTCTTGTTTGCCAGTCCTAAAATAATCACCCTAGTCATGGTTTGTTCATCTTTGGCATGACAGTTATTTTTTGCATCAAGTTGAAATACTTGGATGCCTTCAAAAAGGACAATTAATTATTTTGTTTGGAGATTCCACCTGGATATTGCAGAATTAACTATTTGTAATAAACAAACTTCCAGGAAGGAGGGTCATCATTGATTGTGCATCATTTGACTCTATTTAGAGAAGGTTCCTCTGTTTCCCTGCTTTTGTTGTAACTCTTTTCAAGTTGATTATCAAGTCTATGTAGCAAAAGTGAAAATTTCTGCTTGATAATCCCTTCACACATTTTTCTTTGTCCTTTTTGTGGTTCATGCATATAAAAATCATATCTTAAGCTTCAAGAGAGTACCTGATGTATTTCCTGATTAACACAAAGGAGCATGTCAGTTCCTCGTTTTACTTTTTGTTCTTTCTTTTCAGCATCAGCGATTCTTCTTATATTAGCTATGCTGCAGCCTTACTCTGAAGAGAATCCATTATATATATATATATGTATATATATATGTATATGTATATATGTATATATGTATATATATACATATACATATATATACATATATATATATACATATACATATATATATACATATATATATACATATATATATATACATATATATATACATATATATATATATACATATATATATATATATATATATATCGCTTCGATAGAGGATGAGAAAAAATCATTTAAAATGGTATGGGCATGTGCCGAGAAAACCTCCGGATGTTAGTGATACGAGAAAAGATAGTGGACGACCTAAAAAGATTTTAATAGAAAACTATAAATAAGGATTTATATGATTTTTTTACAAACTCAATGATGGCAAAAGTTCCATGTAGCCGACTCCAAATAGTTGGGATATATGGTTTTATTGTTGTTGTTGTTATATATATATATATATATATATATATATATAATTTCTTGATGTGTTATTCTTGATGTCAGAAAATCTAGAATAACAGATTGATATTATTTTGCTGTTTTTCTAATATGGTCAGTTGCATATTTACTATGAACAGGGGATTCTATATGTTACTATCAAGCTAACATTTCCTTGTGCTGTTTTCGATAGGAAATCTAGAATAACAGATGAATCTTGTTTTGCAGGTTGTCCTAGTTATGATCAGTTGCAAAAAGCCATTAAGTTGCTCCGATGGAGGGAGCTGAAAGCACAAGAGCATGGGTTGCTCTTTGTTGCACAGTGTCTGTAAAGTCTCTTGCCCTGCTGGAAGTTGTGAAGTCTGGTGGAGCAAGAATACCTGGATGTCAAAATTGCATCCTACAACCTGTATGATAGATTCTGGATGTCAGAGTTGGAGTCTGACAACCGAGAGGGAAGCTAAATTGTATCATGGGATCCAAGTGTTACTGCCACATATATAGACAGATGAAGACATGTTGCTCATGCAAAGTTCAACTTCAGTGTAATGAGTAACGGATTTGTATGATTCGCAACATTAGTTTCCTACAGTGTCCTTCATTAAGCAGAAGAACCCTAATGGTACTAAACAGTACATGATCAAATAAAAGGTCTCAAAGGCATGGCAACAAACCAGATGGTTCAGTTCAATTTCCAACACATTTCTTATCAGCAATATCATGTCATGCATCCACTCAATTGAAACCAAGCTTTTCAAGGCATATATAAATGTAGTCCCTGAAACAATATTGCAGTGCTGTTTTTTCGAGTACATTTCATTTCTGGTGTTTGATGTCGGTGATCGTCTTGGCGAAGACGGCGGATTTCATGACTGACCTGCAAATCAGGTTTAGTATGTTTAGATCATTGCTAAATGAACTTCTATGTAGATTTTTACTGCTACATTGAATCATGGAGCATATAAACTCTGTTGCACTTCTGCATTTGTTGTGATTATGTAACATTTGAACAGCGTTGCATATGATATCACCAAGTTCGACTGTGAAGAGTAATAGTTCAGATGATTGCCAATTCTTTGTAAGAAAATGAAGTGTTCTATTGTCAATACAGTTGACTTTTTTTCCCTGAGAGATCACTAAATGAACAGGTCTCAACCAAACCGCTATTTACACAGCTTTTTTTACTTCCATCTGGAAGCACTTTTCATGCTCAAGGCACAAAGTTTCACACTTAGTCAATCAGACAGCCTTCTGATTCACTAAGCCTGTGTTGGAGATAGCTCATCGAACTACAGTAGTCTGTGTCGGAGGATAACTTCAATGGCTACATCACAAGCCACCAGCAAAGTCATCGCAGTCAACTTATACAATATGGAAACGGACGACAGCAAAAGTGGCAGTGGGGTGATCTCCTGCAGCTTGCTTTCCTACTCCACTCGGATTCATAGACCAATAGATACGTGACCTACAAACCCGGAAGTATGTCGAATCATGCAAGGCCAAGTGGGTTCTTCTTTACTGCACTGTCTTCTTTTTCTCATGAAGTGTGAATAAGGAACAAAGACGCTTCAATGCGCATGTCATGGACGCATTTACTTACCCCCTGTTGTTGATGATGAACACAGTTTCTGAGATCGACATCAACCCACATGCGTTCATACCAAGAAAGGACATTGAAAGATGATCCTTTTCCTAAACGAGACTTAAAAGTCAGATAATAGATGAAGAAGACGAAGTCAGTTCGATGTTAGCCTCATCTTGATGGTCAGATGGGAGCAAGGGAACACGCTGTTTCCTTTCTCATGTCTTGACTGCTTCCTGCTACTTTATGGTACCTGCCAACACATGCATACTGCTTCCTTCTCACCCTCAGCTCCTCCTATATAAACCCCTCCAATCCTCCCTCGACTGCAGCCATGGAGTTCGAGGGGTGCGTTGCAGTGGCTGCAGGGCGGCCGACGACGGTCAAGAAGCCGAAGCCGAAGCCGAAGACAAGGATCTTACACGTGTTCCCGCCGGAGATCATAAAGACGGATGCTGCAAACTTCCGCGAGCTCGTGCAGAGGCTCACCGGAAAGCCGGTGACGCGAGCTAGCAGCAACAGGAGGAAGAAGAAGAAAGAGGACGAGGCTGGTTGCGTGGGGCTCGAGGGAGAGGTGGCTCCGAGCTGCGAGCAAGTGGGACTGTGGAGGGGGACGCAGGAGCCCGGAAGTGGGGGAGGAACGAAGGTTGAGTTGGAGGAGAAGGATTCCGGTGGCTTCTCCTGGGAGTTTGGAGAGATCGAGAGCTTCCTCCATGAACTCAGTGATGTCTCGTGGCTTCCTTCGTGTACTTCCCCGGCTAATAACAGTTAGATCCTTTTTCTTTTTGCTGTGTTTTTGGTGGCTTTGATGTTATCCCCTGGGACGCCACGTTTGCTATTGGGTTCGGGTCGTAGATGGATCCGATACTAATTCGATCCGATAACAACCCTGTGAAAGCCATTCGAAATGGCATCGTCAACCCTAGCCGGTGGTAGGATCGAGACGATGAAGGTATCGGTCAGGTTCCCAGAGGACCGGCCGGCCCTGGTGCGGGCCAAGATCCCCGTCGGCGTTCTCGGCCTGCCTTTCATCTCTGGCGCCGCCGTCGCCGTCGGCGACGCCCGCGAGCTCCGGCTCGACCTCTCCACCGCCTTTAGCGCCGGCCCCTCCTTCCGCGTCTCCTACCGCCCCAACGACCCCCACAAACCCTTCTCCCTCGTCCTCAAGACCGGCGCTGGCCCCCTCGGCTCCCCCGCCGGGGGTTCCCCTCTCGCCATGTCCGCCGAGTTTGGCCTCTTCGGCGCCCGACCAACTTTCTCCCTCCTCCTCAAGCCTCGCGTCGGCGACTTCACATTCAAGAAATCCGTTGCTGCCGCCCCCGCGGCCGCCTCCCCGGCCGTGGAGGTCAAGGTCGCACCCGTTGGTGACGGCTGCGGGATCGAGGCGCCGGTTGTGGAGTTCCGGCCGGGTGGTGGGATCCACGCCGGGAGGAAGTTGAATGGCTTCCCCATCGACGTCTCCGCCTTTTCCGCCGGCAGCAGAGGCGGGATTGATGGGCTGCTCTCCGGGTTTGAGGTTAGCGCCAGGAGCGTCCTTCCGCTCCCGAATCGCACCGCTATCCACTTCAAATGGGGTCTGAGAGTGCCGCCGGAGCTCCGCACTGCCTTCGATGATCCGATGGCTCGGATCTCGCTGAGCAAGCTCCCACTCCTCGCCATGAGAAAGATCTCGATCGAACGTTTGACGGATGACCAGGATGCGCAGAAGAAGAATCCCGCTGCTGCCACTGAGGCAACGGATGCGTGCGCCTTGGTGAGGCAGGAGATCGAGGCTCTGCAATCTGAGAGCAAGCTGCTGAGGGGGGCCGTGGAGGACCTCAGGGCAGAGGTTGGAGGCTGGAAGTTCACTGCGGCAGGGACCAATGGGCGTTCACCAAGTAACAGTGGGAAGCACAAGGGCATCAATGAGGAGCTAATGAAGCCTGCATTCATGAGTTCCTCCACCACGGCAGTCTGAGAAAATGGGGCTGGAGGTTTGCAACTCTTTACATTTTGGTGAATGCAAGCTAGAAAAATAACTAGTAACCAATAATCCCTATATCCTATTTTCCTTGGCATAATTGTGGTAGTATCTTTTGTTAGGACATGTAAATGCTGCCTATGTTTGTACTTGCCGCGGAATGGTATTGCATTTGATAATTAAGTTATTTCCAGGGGTTGCTTTTCTGTTTATTGGATTAATGATAGCTGGTAATCAGTAAATAGCTGCCTGATTTTATTGAATTAATGATCTTTTTGGTATATTTCTTTGGGAAATCGGCTTGGACATGGTGAAGGAAGAACAATGTGTATCTAAATAGGGAGCGTAAAACAAACAGAAATGAAATTTTGCTTGATGGTGACAGAATTTGTTTCAAAATGGTGCTTGATCTCATTGCTTTCATTGTAAAGTTAGAACACGGAGTGCTTCTTGCGCATCTCTATGATTGTCGCTACTTGCATGTGATGCTAGACATAATGGTCATCTTTTAAAGTTGCAAGTTTGGATATTTAAAATTTCGATCCTACTGAGAATATGGTACTTCATTAAATCTTGGCTTCAAAACTTATCTCTTTTGTTGGTCGCAATCGCTCTATGTAGAGAAGCTAATAATGTTCAACATCCTAACCTTCCCCGATACTAACAAAGCTGGTGTGTGGCTCATTGATGTTCTTGTTGATAGTTGGAGTTACAGAAAAAAGTATGGGATGTCTTTCTTCATTTGTGTCATCATACATGGGATGAATTTAGATATTTCAACATTTTCTTTTTTTGCGTAGAGTTAAATTATAGATGCTCTTATATTTATGAATGCTGACTGTGCTCATTTGTTGTCTTTTTTAACCTCTATACTTTGGTTGAGAGCTAGGGTTTGGGTGAATATTAGGGATGGTCAATGGAAAATGCTACCGTCTTTGACTCAAATGTATGGCAATACATGAGTCATGGACATGGCATGAAGAGATAAGGCGAGAAGTTGTGTAAGGCTCGTGAGTACCTTACACATAAATCTGGGAGTCAAGATCAGTTGCAGGTTACCCTGGGTGGTAAATTTAGTGACTGCACTACTTTCTCATTTCTATGATGTGATGCATAATAAGGAACTTTGAAAAAAAAGTCTGCATGTTAGGGCAATTGAAGATTGTAGTCTATTGAAAACATGGTAGTTGATTATGATTCAGCTTTGAAGCAT
The DNA here is from genome assembly GCF_036884655.1 of Musa acuminata AAA Group. Lineage (NCBI taxonomy): Eukaryota > Viridiplantae > Streptophyta > Magnoliopsida > Zingiberales > Musaceae > Musa > Musa acuminata. The sequence goes on from NC_088356.1 coordinate 44,602,134, forward strand.
CTTTTACATGGATCAAAATAAATATTTCATAATAATCCAACTATTGGGGTTGGTTACACATGTCTATTCCCAATGATTCAGCTCTTGGAAATATGGTACCTCTAGTTAAATCCAGAGCATTCATTCTCTTTTTTATTCAGTATGAGCTGTATAATATAGTGCAAAATGTAAATAGTTCATTTTAACCTTACCCAGTACTGGGACAAGTAAATAGGTCATTTGGTCCCTGTACTCTCAAGGGATTACCGGTACCATCCTTACACTTCTCTTTCTATCTTTTAAGTTGCCAAACGAATTTTCTGTTCACCAATATTATCTTCAGTGAAAAGAATTCGTTCCAACATCTTGATGTCACCAGTTTTTGCTGATATGGAGGAAGGTAAATTACATTCCAACTTGGTAGATTGCCTTAGCACTTGGCACTTGAACTACTATTGGTAATTCCATGCATTCATTTGTGGCAGGTACCTTATTTGTCACCAGTTTTTGTCATCAATAGTTGATTGTTTGTTTCTGAGGAGGGATAGCACACCGGTAGCGAGCCATGGACCGGCAGGACAATAGAGATGGCAGATGGTGGCTGAAAGTGATGCTAGCAAATGAAACAGTGCCGATGATGGAGGCAAGAGTTTCTCTGGAGCGAGTCATGGTAACCTCCACAAACAAAGTTCCACATGAAGCATGGTTCTGTCAATGGAATGCTTTTACCCTTAGATCAGCTGCCAAGTTAGAATCAAATCAGTGTTGTTTCCCCATGTCAGCAGATCCCATCAATCCTAAGCCACTGGAATGGTTTTGTTTGGCCGGAGAGGATGGAATCGGTGAGGACATTACAGCTTCTTGTCGCTGCTGCTGCAGTAATTGTTCTCCTTATTGCTACTTTTCTTACATACGGTAAATGGATGGAGCAAATCCAGACAACCAGCAGAGCTAATTTCTTGCCTGTTCTCTTCATTTGTTCTTTATGGATTAGCACGAATGAGCTGTGAACATGCCAACCCATTATGGCTTTTATGTTCTCCCTCGATCTCATCAGGAAAATCAATATATTGTCATATTTGCATTTCTTTCCTCTATTTAGAGAAGAGGAGACGAGACTGGAGATGATAATTATGATGTTTGGAATCACTGCTTGGCTATACTGTCCACAGACTTTTCTCCCATATAAGACCGATGTAACCTATTTCATCCTCTCCTCTCATGCCAATTACCTTCCTGATTTGATCAGATCAATTCAGAGTCGGAAGGTGCTCTTTTACGATCTTGCAATAACTATGTCTTCCACGGGTAGAAGATTGAGATTTAAAGGGAAGGTGGAAGGATTTGAGAGGGCCTTTGATAGCTTTCCTGTGATACGTATCTTCTCTCTCTACAAAGGGAATGCAGCACACATCTCGTCCATCCATCTGCATGCTATCTCAGCCACCGAGAGATGTCTCCCTCCACCACCATCCTCTGCGGTGCGCTCCTCTTCTTCCTCCTCGTCTCCTCAACCCTCCCGGCCGCGTCCTTTGACTGTGACGCGGGTGACCGCGCCGCCCTCCTCAAGATCAAGAAGGGCCTCGGCAACCCTCGCCAGCTCAACAGTTGGATCCCCGCCACCAACTGCTGCAACTGGTACCACGTCGGATGCGACTCGCAGAGCGGCCGGGTCTTGTCCCTCCAACTCACCGACACCTACGGCGTGGTCGCTGACAAGGTGCCGGCGGCCATCGGGGACCTCCCCTTGCTCCAGGTGCTGGCCCTAAAGAACATGCCCGGCCTCTCCGGCCCCATCCCCCGTTCCTTCGCCAAACTCAGGTACCTCGCCGGCATCTTGATCAAGAACAACTCCATCAACGGCACAATCCCCCGCTTCTTCAGCAACCTCCCCGAACTCAGGGTGATCGACCTCAGCGACAACAAGTTCACCGGCCCCATCCCGCCAGGCCTGTCGCACGGGGAGACCCCGTTCCTCGTCCTCCGCAACAACCTGCTGACGGGGGAGATCCCCGCGTCCTATGGCGACGTGGAGTACACCACCTTCGACGTCTCGCACAACCGGCTCACTGGGAGCGCGTCGTTCTTGTTCAAGAACAGGTCAAGGTCGACGTTTGACATCAGCCTGTCGTGGAACCAGCTGGAGTTCGACATTACGGAGGCAGCGCTTCCGGTGAAGCTGCGGACGCTGGATGTGAGCCACAACCGGATCCGGGGCGGCGTCCCCAAGGCGCTGGAGGACAACTACTACATGTACCGCCTCAACCTGTCGTACAACCAGTTGTGCGGCGAGATCCCGACGGCCGGCGCGATGGAGGCGTTTGGGGCCGACAGCTTCCTCCACAACAAGTGCCTCTGCGGACCGCCGCTGCCACCATGTCGCCACTGAGTGACGCACCGTGTTCGATGAAGCGCGCCAATGGCAATGTTTGTGTCTGAGGTGTTGTGGAAGGAATAATTTGGTGCATGCATGTGTGCTGTTTGATGGTCTGCTCATAGTTCATGATAACTATGTAGATCGATAATTTTAAGTTGATTTAGTTAATAAAGGTAATGAAAGGTAAGATAGGAAAGAAAATAATCATTTGATTGTTCCAATCACAAGGAAAGTGACACGAAAAGAAATAATCATAGACCCATGCCCCTCGATCCTCGTATAAGCATTCATATTCAAGTTGAGACTCTATTGGTTCTTATGGTCCCTGATCGAAAGGTAACTGATCTTATTATTTGAGATGCATTAACGTATCAACAAATATATCACGAGAATTACACAAAGATCTAAAATAGGAGTGACCAACACCAACCTCATGATCACATTGACGAAGAGGCCTCGATCAAGCGAGATTCTCTAGAGCACAGATGGATCTAACTTTTGTCAACATGTTTTGGATGGAGATCTTTCTTCGTATCAGAAAGACGGGGTTGTTACGAGATCCTGATCCCATAAAGTCCCCATTATGAATGTGTGACAAGATGAAATATTATAGGTTTTATCGAGACTCTAGCCATAACATCAAAGATTATATCAACTTAAAGAGCTCATTTGTTTAGGTTATCTTGACGCTTTGTGCGCAAATGCTAATCACCATCTCCGCACCTCGAGGGATTAGTACTAATTATAATTAAACAAATAGTGAATATCATAAAAAAATATTGTACTAATCGTGAATGGACAGATACACGTGAAAGAGAATTGGATTTGTGCGAATTCGAGAGGATCCGAGGCCAAAATAAATATAAAATGACATTGAATATGAAACAGAAGGAAGGTGATACTGGTGACAATATATATAATGATACAATACATATAATATATCTTTGTTGGTAAATAAACTAAAGTACAGTATATATTTCATAGGATGAGTTGGCAATGATCACTTTCGCTCTGGCTTTGTCTGTCTGTCTCTTGCAACTTTGATATATGGTTTTGGTAAAGCATATGATGAAAAGTTGGTGTACGAAGGAAAACAATATATCATGTTCTCTTTTAGCTAAGATAGTGTGTGTATGGAGTCCTATTTAATGACCTGACATCCCATGTGACATGTTAAGTGGTAGACATATGAGACAAATCATTCCTTGTAATGATGTAATTGTTCTGAGACACACTGAAATGGGTATGGGAAAGTATTCATGTGGAAGCTCTCTTTCGACAGTCGGTCTGCATCCATGAATAGGGGAAGATCTCCGGCGTCCATCTCTCTCTCTCTGTCTCTAAGACAAATGGCATCTGCTTGCGTAGTTGTCGTCCTCCCCTTTGTGGCGGCACTGATGGGATCACTATGGGGAGGGGCTTCGGCGCACGGCGTCGCCGCCTCGTCTTTCAACAGTAGCTCCTTCCCTGCTGGCTTTGTCTTCGGCGCGGCCTCTGCAGCTTACCAAGTAAGTAAGAGTAAGAGGGTGTCTGTGTGTGTTTGTGTTTTGGTGAAGTGGTTCTGATGTTGGGTACGTATGTAGTACGAAGGTGCATTCAGAGAAGGTGGCAAGGGGCCGAGCATTTGGGACACCTTCACTCATCACCACCCAGGTCTGCCAATTTATTTGATGCTGTCGTTACTTAGATATTTTCGATGAACGAAATATTTTACGAGTCTATGATTTTTTCCGTTATACTAATTCACTTCCTCTTAGTGTCGTTCTTGATCCTAACACTCTTCAGAATCTGTAAAAAAAAAATAGAGTTATAAGAAAGATATTGATAAAGATCGTTAGTGAATACCGATGATTTCGACGAAAGAGAAATGCTTTAAACTGAATGCGTGAATGAATCAAATAAATTAAACGAGTGAAAGAAAGAAAGAAGAATTATTTCATTTTTGATGGAAAAGATGATATCACTGAATCCACCTGACTGTTCGAAGAGCCTTTCCCAATCTATTCTTCCCACCCACTCTCTTTCCTTTAGTGTTGGGATTTTATTAGACAGATCACCATTTGATTTCTCTTCTTATATTCGTCATTTCCACATGCCATTCTTTGTTAGGTGAATCCGATACATAGAAACAATCAATCTATTGATCGTTCATATTTTATCTGTATGTCTGATATCGACTCATCAACCAAAGCGAATAAAGATATTCTATAAATATAGTGTGAATATTTATTTTGATGGATTTCGTACAATCTCTATATCTAATTTAGTGTTTGTAGGAGACAGTTTTCCATGCAAAGCAATGAAATGGTTGTCCGAATGTAATCATATGATAAGATAGTGATGAGATCCACACTGCTTTTTGCGACCAGTGCGAGTCATGTCAAATTATTGGATTTGGGATTCGTGTGCTCAATCTTGTATTATACTTATCGTGTAAACAACTTTAAGCTGTGGTCTCGGGATCGATGCGATTTGGTTCGGGTCCGGATGATGGGGATCTCCCTGGGACGCTCCTCCCGATTGCTAAGGTGGCCGATCACGGTGTTCCGATTGGGACAGGGTCGCTATTCCCTCCGGGCAAGAACTCCTCGCCTGCGCGTTCAGTGGGGATCTTCGGCTTCGCACCTGCACAAAGGTCGGGTCGGGGAGCTCGGCCCGACCCCTCCGACGATCAAGTCAGTGGGTGGTCGTGGGGGGTTCCTCTTTTTAGCCAAGTTGTGACTGCTTCTCTTGTGCCTCTCTTTTCACTCCTCGGTGTGCGAGGGTTTTTATAGTGAGAATTACCGTCGCATGATGTGTCGGCCCGCAGGGAGCAGGATCGTACTTCTGGTAGCGTCTGACATTGCCGTTAGCATGGCGTGAGGAATCGAGCCTGAGCAGGGTGCTAATGTGCCTTGGTAGACGTTCCAGTCCGCTTTGACCGGGTGCCTCATCAGGTCAACAGAAGCGTGAGGCGTCTTCTGAGGCAACTGATGTCACGCGAGTCTTATCGCAATTATTACCCTCATCAATACTTTTCAGCGACACTCTAATTGATATGTGTGTATATATATATATATATTAATGATATATTAGCAGACTTGGAGTTTATTGCAATGCCTTTTGTTTTATGACGTTATGGGCAGAGAAAATAATGGATAGGAGCAATGGAGATGTGGCAGTAGACTCTTACCATCGTTACAAGGTTGGTTACTTCATCTCTGTCATCCAACGTTTTCCCTCTCAGCTACTGTGGTTGCCTTGGAATCTATCAGTTTGAACTTGAGTTGCAGGAAGATGTGGCGCTCATGAAAGAGATGGGAGTGGATGCCCACAGGTTTTCCATCTCTTGGTCGAGGATCTTACCAAGTGAGATTCACATTCCATCAACGAAACTATTCCGAATGTAATTTTTAGTTGGGTAGAATGATGCGCCTGCGATCTCACATCTCAGATGGAAAGCTCAGTGGAGGAGTCAACAAGGAAGGCGTCAAACATTACAACGATCTCATCGATGAGCTCCTGTCGAATGGTATTCATCTCAGTACACTTGTGTTTCTACTGCTTGTCGTCGTTGCTCTCCTTTCTCTCATCATCGTCTGCTCCTAACTCTTGTAGGTTTGCAGCCCTTCGTGACCCTCTTTCACTGGGACCTGCCTCAGGCACTGGAGGATCAGTACGGTGGTTTCTTGAGCCCGTTCGTCGTGTTAGTTCCACATACTCGTCATTCTAAGTGAATGTGTAGCATCACAATGTTTCATCTCTAGGAGGAACTCGATATGATAACTGCTCTGTGATGAATCTGTTCTTGCAGCAAAGACTTCCGCGACTTCGTGGAAGTGTGCTTCGGGGAGTTCGGCGATCGGGTGAAGCACTGGATCACCTTCAACGAACCCCTGATCTTCTCCACCATGGGTTACGCTACAGGACAGACGGCACCGGGCCGATGCACCCCCATACTCGTCGGCAATTGCACTGCAGGGAACTCGGGCAGGGAGCCCTACGTGGTGGCTCACCACCAGTTGCTCGCCCACGCCGCCGCCGTGAAGCTCTACAGGGACACATACCAGGTAATTAAGCAGAGCGAGCTTGGCCAACACTTGGGTGTCATCACCCGCCTCCTCACGAAGAAGATGCATGCAGGGATCTCAGAAGGGAAGAATAGGAATCACACTGACGACCACATGGTTTATTCCACTCTCCGATTCCAAGTCCGACGTCGATGCTGCTCAAAGAATCCTCGACTTCAATTACGGATGGTGAGCCATGGACAGGTTGAAGCTGGTTCGAAGCAGAAACCCTGACTGCTGTTTCTTCTTCTTCTTCTTCTTCTCTCGACTGATAGGTTCATGGATCCTCTAACCGGAGGGGACTACCCATTCATCATGCGGACGCTTCTCGGGGATCGCCTACCGAGGTTTACCGACGAGGAATCCAGGCTGATTAAAGGATCATTCGACTTCATCGGCCTCAATTACTACACTGCAAGCTATGCTTACGGTCTTCCTCTCTCCAAAACCGGCGTTCAAAACTACATGACAGATTCTTTTGTCAGCAGCACCGGTAATCTACTACGATATGTATCAGCTACTTCATCAAGGAAGAGATGTTTAACCTAATCTTCTTCCTGCAAGTGCAGCGGTTCGTAACGGAGTTCCGATCGGTCCTCAGGTAACTCAAATCACCTCAGTTCTTTGTAAGCTTGCCGTCGGCTGACCAGGTGAGAGTGTGCAGGCTGCTTCCAGTTGGCTCTACGTCTACCCGAAAGGGATAAGAGATCTCCTGTTGTACACGAAATCTAAATACAACAATCCGGTGATCTACATCACGGAGAATGGTAGGATCCATCTGCTCTGTCTTTTGATACGGGACAGGTTGAACTATTCTCACGGAGAGGATGGTTTGGCAAGCAGGTATCGATGAGGTAAACGATGAAACAGTGCCTCTCGAGGAAGCACTCGAGGATAAGATGAGGGTCGAGTACTACAAGGGGCATCTGCTCTACCTGCAGAGAGCTATCAGGTCTGCGAACACGAGGTAGGATTCCTGAGTTGCCGATGTTGAAACATGACAGCTATTTTGTGCAGGAAAGGAGCAGACGTGAGGGGATTCTTCATGTGGACGCTGTTGGATGACTTCGAATGGAACTCAGGCTACACTGTAAGATTTGGACTCCATTATGTGGATTTCAAGGATGGGCTGAAGAGGTACCCCAAGAGATCTGCACTCTGGTTCCGTGAGTTCCTTAGGAGATCGTAGATGATGCATCTGCCACTGGAAGAATCATGATTTGACGCTTGCTTCTGCTTTCTTTGACTGCAAAGAAACTGGCTGTTCTTGTGGTGCATGTCGGAGCCTTGAGACAATGCTGTAGTGCTTGCAATAAACTGCTACTTGTTTTCTCTTTGATATCTTGATTCTCCCTCGTCCTACATTGATAGGAACAGCTTTCTCGTTCCAATGGCTACCCCCAACTTGTTTTGCTTGTGACCCTCATAATACCAATTGCTTTCCTGACCTCTCATGAACAACTCTCTATCTGTTCTCTTCTTAGATGTTTCACATGATCATACCATGCAAGGAATCAAATTTCGATGACGGATATCAAATCATATAAATTAATATCGACCGCCCCATCTTATGATATACCAACACTGCAAAACAAATAACAAAGTGAGAGTTAAACCATTGATGATAATGAGGGGATACCCTCTAAAGCATAAAACTCCCACTCTGAAGCCAAATTCTCATGATGTAAAGAAAAATGTCCCTCGTAATCACCAAATTTTTTGTAGAGTTTTTTCTATAGAAGAACATGTCCGTGATATGCAGCAGAAAAGAAATAATACAAAATGAGCTTTTGGATTCATATTATACAAGATATGCTGCTCAACACAAAATAATGTCATAATGTGATGTTTGATCAGGTCTTAACACTATGTTGGATTACTTTGGCTCACCAACAAAACTGCCCAATCAGAGGGAACTATACGGTTTAAAAAAAAACAATTAAGAAAACTAAAAGAGTGAATTTTAAGGGCTATACAAGTTTGAGACCCTGATGACCATGGTCCTTGGACCCATGCAGAAAGATGCATAATCTCAAAACTTGTATCAGAAGAAACAAGATTGGTTGCAGTCCCTACAAATATCAGACTGAGCAATTATTTATTCTAATTAAACATAAAAGGTGTCTAATCTCAGCTGGAATTGAATTTAATTAGTGTCTACAACACTGGGATTTATGAATGAAAATTAAGGGGGAGGAAAAATCCCCCTGGCCAGCTTTAGCATCTCTTCTCTGCGGTTTAGGCTTCCACCTAACATCACCCTATTAATGTTTTAGATACCCATTGAAAATGTTAACCGATTTAAGTGTACCTCCATTCCTCGGTGACCAAGTAACGGATATTAAATCAGTTACTATAGATCCATGGCCAACCTTGATATATAAATCTTCAACGCTTCCTTTATCATGATGTGGCTTTGGATTTTAATTTTTGTTTCTTGGAGTCCAATGAAGCTAAAGATGTCCCTAATCCAACAGGAGCTTCATCTTTGTGGCCTGACCCACTGGCATCAGTAGCCCCAACAGAGCCATCAGACACGCAGCCATTACCTGCATCCTTGGGTTCTTGTGCTTGGCCACTATTTGGAGCATCAGGAGTAGAACTTGAATTGATGATGTTGAGAAGTTGTGATAATGGGGGCAACGGTTGGACAGGAGCTGCATTCTGGCGAACGAGGATGCCTCTGGCTGCAGCTTTCTTCCGTGCTTCTGCTACTGCTTGAGCTGCTCTCTCGTCAACTCTCCTTCCACGAGGAAGGGCCTCACCAACCACAGAAGTGCTTCGAGACTTATTGACTGTTAAGCCGGCATTCCAAGACCTGGCTGCAGTTTGGAAAGCTTGTACCAGTTCAGGATTTGCCTGTTGAAGCAAAAGAAGATATATCAAATGCCAGACTTTGCATAAGCAGAAGAATGTGATAATTAATGTGGGGATTCAGAATTGAACCAAGGAAATTCAAGAACCACTGCAAGGATTCTAGCTCATGATTTATGGCTTGGAGAAAAGTACAAAGCAGAAACTTTCAGTAACGTGAATTTATGTCACTAGCCATGCACCTATAACTTAACATGACTTTAACCACTAATAAACAGCATACAAATGGTCATCAATATGATAAACTGCAGAACAAATTAATGGACACCATTTGATAAAAAAGGGCATTGTCTGCTTCCACCTATGCAACAGTAGGTGCACAGTAGTGCTAATATAGATGGTCAGGCACCATGAACCAACCTACCCTGGAGGTTACAAAACAATAAGCCAATCCTTCCTAATCATTGTGTTTGTATGAAACAATCAGATAAGGCACCATAAAAAATTGCAGTTAATGCAAAATATAATGTTGCATTAACTGATGGCACTATAGCCTTTTACCCTACAAATATATAGGGTCTTAATTAGGAAAACAAATGCATCAACGTATAGCATTAACATGAAGTCCAAATCGTATATGTCATAGTTAGTAACTGCATATAAAGAAAACCAAAACGTAGCATGTCACTTGTTTGTAAATGCCAGGACAGACGGACACAAGGCCATTCCATACTTTGCTTATTTATAAAATTCTCATAATAGCTATGAAATATGAGTATAAGTTAGTCATCCATAACTAGGATGAAACCTAAAAAATGGAACACTACTAAAATTATTTTTCCCTAGCTTACATGATCAATTAAAGATTTATTCAACAAAATAAACTAAATATCCAGAGACATTTTAATCATAGCAGAACATAGTGCCTTGGTGGCATATGATTTCATCTGGACTTCCAATATCAGGAAAGAACCTAACAGAACTAATGTTTAATGTCAATAAAGAAACTTCATTTAGGAGATATCAGGTAGAGGTACACTACCTTCAAAATATTGATAGCCTTGAGGGCAGAAGCGGAATCAACAGTTTGTCCTTTTTGCTTTTGTGCATTCACCTGGTTCAACGAAAACAAATAGAAAAAGAATGTAACGTCGAGCACTGAATAGGCTTGCAAGTGGAGCAAAACTCCCATATTCTTTGAGAGAACTGATGGCAATACTCAAAAAACTATTGACCAAGAATACTTTAGTGAACTAAATTGCAGCATGATCTTTAAATTTTCCTTTCATGTTCTACCAGGAAAATGAATTAGTTAAAGTCTTACCTTACTAACTTCTACTTTCCCCTTTTGTTAGGTGTCATCAGAGTTTGCTTTCCTAATAGAAGCGCTAGAGCAACCTCCTATGCCTTTGATACTGTAAAGGAACAATCAGCACATGATTCTCTTTTTTTTTTTTCTTAATCTTTTCACATCTCTTCTTGTGCCTGTTCTTTTCCCCGTTCCTTATATGGTGGTCTATAGCATAGAGCTACCTCAGTTTCAATCAAAATGTATCTACACTTGGGGCCCATGGCAGAAAACAATTTCTCGCTCCACTGCGCAAAAAATGGCCGACCTTCTGTCCTGTTTCATCTAGATTAACCTGATAACTATTTTCTCAGTTGCAAGAACAACCACAAACCACAATTTCCTAACTACTTGGTATTGGCTAGATCTTCTCAGTTGCATGGCACTATAATATCTACCAATAGGAGTATATTTATCCATTCCTACAATATAACAAATTAGCATTACATCTTTTCCACATTACTGAAACTTGCAATTACCTGCTGTTCACGCAATCTAAATGTCTCCATCCAACTTTCTGATTCTTTTGTTCTTGAATCTTCCTCTCCAAGCTGCTTAACTAGTATATCATGAGTTTTCTTTTCATGCTGCCATCAGAATAACCAGTAAGTGCAAATTCTAGCATCATTCTATAAGCTAACTCAACAAGTATCACTGAAGATACATGCCTGAATAGAAAGTCTGTAGGCACCCATACAGTCAAATGCAATGGCAAGAGCATGATAACACACTGCAGTCTGAATATGTTCAGGACCAAGAAGCCTTTCATTCTTTTTCAGAGCTTCTTGTAAATACCGGAGAGCAGTTTCCATGTTTCCGATATCCTGGTACATCATAGCAACATTTATGAAGGTTGCTGCAACATCAGGATGATCAGGCCCTGATGATAAGCTAAGTAGAAGCAGTGTCCGAGACATATGACGCAGACCAAGTTCTGTCTGATTTAGACCATGGTAGAAAAGAGCAATATTCCCATAGCTGAAATACCAAAATATCATAGACGCATATTCAGATTGTGAAAATTAATGGTGGAAGAATATCGGATAGAACGAATGAAAAATAAAAGAAGATAAGCCACTACCTATGAGCAGTGTCAGGGTGATCTAGACCAAGGCAACGCTCATTTATAATTAGTTCTTTATGCTGTTGCACAATTGCTCCTGCAATGTCACCCGCATGATATAAAACCATTGCCAGATACCTGAGAAAGGAAGAAACAAAAGCCATCAAGGAAAGCAAGTTATAAAAACTCCTGAAGCAAAACGGAATGACAAAAAAAAATGTGGTTTAATAACAGGAATAATTAACAACTTGAGGTGATGATTTACAAATCTTTTGTTTGTATTTCTGATGCTCATTTATTTAGATTAGTTTGGTGCACTAGCCGCTCTTATCTATTGATGATAAAAGATCGACGTTTCAAAAATATATATATACAAAGATCAATGATTATACCGACAACAACTAGCCACATCTCGGTGCAAAGGACCTGTAATCTGCAACAAATCAATAAAACTAAGGAACTCCAAATGTAAAAAAATGATTGGAAACAAACACAAAAATGAAAAGAGCCTACTTGCTGAAGTATGGAAAAGGCTTCAGAAAAAAGAGTGTAAGCCTCATTGAGCAGTCCCTGAACGAAGTAGCATCATATGTTACTTCAACATTGCCAGCTTGCATTATTAACACAAGAAAACACATCAAAAAAATTTCCCTTCATTATTGGTCTTTGACATGTACCTCAGATAATCTAGCTTTCCCTGATTCCATGAGATCCTTTGCTTCTGAACACGTAGGAACCGAATGTTTTACAACAGGTTGGAGATTCAAAATATCTGAGGTTTGGAATGGTAGTGAAGCACCAAGATCATACTTTCTCGCTGCAATTGTTATCCCTACCTGTCTCAAGCACAATAATTTGATAAATAATCTTAACATACTAATTTTGTAAGCAGAAGCAGTTCAAACAATTGTCCTGAATAACACCAATAACTTGCACCGATCTTAATAACACTAATCTTGCACCAAATTGTCCTGAATAATTAATACAGTATACATATAACTCTTAATAGATTTCTGACAAAAAACTTGTAGATGGCTACAATTGTATGCTAAAGAAAAAAAAATGCACAAAAAGATCAAACCATAAATTATTAATGAAATAAACAAGAGATCAATCTATAACAACCAGAAAGTAGATTGTAGAACTACAATGACGTTCTGGTTTCATAATTTCGAATCAGACAACAGAGTATAAAAAGTCTTACTGGAAAAAAAAATTAGACAGTGAACTTCTAATAATTGGAGATGAAGATGTACGGTACAACCTTTTGGCACAAATTGCGAATAACTGCCAGCTTTTTTACCCGAGTCCTTGCAGCATCTGGTAATTCAAACTTGAATAAAAAACAAGTCGAAACTATTAGGTTTCGCAGTTTCTTTTTATGAACAGAAATCACAAGTGATTGATTTACCTGATATTTGAAATTTGCAAATTCCTGAATGCGAGACCATAATCCTTCAGAGGTTAAATGCATATATGATAGATGATTTTTAGTAGAAAATTCTCCATGGAGCCGTCTAATTTGACCCTTCATGAACTTATGCTGAGATTGGTGGCGTCCTTGGGCCTGCCAAAGATCATGTAAAAGAATAATGTAATCAAACCATCAATAAAATCATCCAAGTTCAGAAAGAAAAGTTGAAAATACAAGTTTGACAAGGATGCTTTTCCTTTTTGAATTTTGTAAGAGGCAAGGAAACAATATCATAATAAGTTGCATTAGAACAAGCAGATATCCTAGAATTACAACCAAAACTAACAATAGAGCTTCCTTTTAATTAACCTAAGATATCTAAGAAACCTCAGAGCACATAAGCTGTACTGTGGAATGCCTATCCTTTTGTCCCAGGCAAGATACAGAGATTGCCGAAGGCAACTACTATGCTGACAGCTGGTGATGGGGAACGCTTATAAGAGTTAATGCTTGGTTTGAATTTCTATTACATTCCAATTGGACTAATAATGAAAAATCACTTAACCACAACATTAAAGCCAAATTATCACAAAATCTAAAGTTGCTGTACAGGAGATCATCAGCTCACCTCAATATCACGTAGCGCAAGTATCTACATAATCAATTCCTAGTTGTTTTGATCAAGCATAAATGGAAAAAATGAGACAATTTTGTGTCTGCATGTAGAAACCAATTAATTTGTATGTATTTAATGACTGGCACTAAAGAGACGAATAAGAACAGGCATGCTCTAATGCAGGTAAAACATCTAAAATATATCATGTACTACAGATATAATTTCAACAGCGTATTCTGCGATACACGAAAACAGTAGGAAGGAGACAAGATTTGCCATACTTTCTTTTGGGTTTTTGACTGCATATTGTCTGAATTGCCTTTTGCAGCAACAGGTGAAACATGCCCAATAAAACAATTAAAGAAATGTGTGATGGCTGGCCCTAGATCATGATCCTCAGACTCCCTAAGTAAATCCTACAAGAGACAGAAATAAGAATTAACCCACAGGACATAAAGCAAATTAGCAATATATAATGGCAATACATAAGTATTTTAGCATGCGAAATTTTATTCCTTAGCAAGATTTCTAGTTAATGTGGGAAGCTCATTGTATCAACTCCTATCAAGAACAAAGGAATCCACAAAAAGAAACAGTAGCTATCCAATGCCTATAGCTACTCATGATACCTTGAGTACTAAAAACAGGTTGTACATGAAACGCACCTTATGCAAAAAAATATTGACTGCCATCGAATATAACTACCATGTATGTAGATTCAAAAACTAACAATTCAATAGCTAATTAAATTGATTAAAGACAACATGCTTAACAGCATCAAAGTAATATCAAAATACTTGCCAACAAGAATATCTGCATAGAAAGAATCCTAGAAAGCTATAGATGCAATAATTTTGGCAAGCTCCAGTAAAATAATGATAAACTCATCAACCTACAGAAAAACAATAAAAAAACACAGAAAATGTACATTAATATATGCATATAAGTATGACCGTCACAAACTCTGACATTTCAAATTCCTCTTATTAGGGGTAGAACCATGAACCAGATTCAAGGGATCAGCCTATTTAACAAACAAAACATGGAAGCAAAAAATCTTACTTGACGTTTCTGCAGCAGGAATTAAAATCAAAATCAGATATATGGTACACCACTCAACCACTTAAGGAATCATATTAAAAAATGTTACTGTAGTCAGGTTATTACCCATATCTGATATTATAAGGCATACTTCACCTTCCCAAAGATTCTGACCACGTCTTCTTATAAAACATCAAGTACGCATGTCACTGTGGATAAAGTAACAAAGACAAACAATTAGCTGACATGAAAAAGAATACCTTTAGGATGTGCTTCGTTGACCTAACAACAATCTCAGTGGAGCATATATCCCATAGATGAGGCAAATGCTTGATCATATTAGCTACCTGACAATAAAACAGTGTGAATTAGTATATGGAAAGCTCGAGATAAACACCAATTAAAAAACGAAGTATACTTTTCCAAGATATCGAATGTTTATCCCATGAGCATGGAGTGCATCAGCTAATGTTTGGCCATCCATAGGTGAAATCTCAAGAGTGCAAAGATCTTGAACACATTTTGGGATAACCACATCCACGAGATAAGAACCAGCTTTCCTAACAACTGATTCATCAGCATTAATTTCCTAATGATAGGAACAGAGTACAACACACAAAGATCAAATTAGTGCCAAAAAGTACAGTAAGGTGAAACCTATAGTAGACGATCAATTATGCAAGTTTACCTCTTGGTCACCGGCCATTTTAAAATCAGTAAACACATTCGGATTCAGAAGTATTTTGTCAGATGAGATACCAAGCACAAAAGGCACAGGAGCACGTTCTTCATCCGTATTTGAGCTGTCTTCTACAGTAACCTGCACAGAGATTTTTTTTCAATCTTAGAACCATAGCAAATTCCTTTCATTTTTTCACATAAACTATTGAAAGAAATGATGTTTCCTTACACGATGGTTTTTCTTGTTAGGTATAACACAGGCACATCCCATGACTAAAGCCTGGTATGTGCCTGATTTGACTGTATAAATTTGTTAATATTATGGGCATCTGCCAAAGAAACCAGCCTAATGACACACGGCAGCATAGCCAGTATGATTAATCCACACTTTAGTAAATAATTCCTGTGATTAAAGGACCTATGAGGTGGAGCATGAACATTTGCCTGGCTTAACTGCATGTGGTGGCATAGCCAGCTTAATTAACCAAGCTTTACTATGTAATTATTATACTGGATGGACATTTAAAGTGGAACATGTAAATTTTTCTTTTGACTTCTTAGTTATTCAACCATACGTAGGCCAATATGTGCACATTTTGGGCAAATGGTGGACAAAGAACCAATACAAAACCAAAGAATCTGAGAGAAGAAAGCACCAGCCCCTTTGCTTTTGTGGATTTGGATATAATGGTGAAATTAAAAGTTAAGAGGTGCCATCATAGCAAATAAATTTTCATACTAGCAAAAATAAATGTCACACAGGACATATTCAACTTAAAGAATTCACTTGGCAACTAAAATAATCCATCAGCATAAACAAAAGAATCAAGATCTGATATTAGCACTCACCGTTACATCGCCACTGCTAATATCTTGATTGCACGGGGCTTCTGGGGCCTGTGTTGTTGTTTTAGCACTAGATTGTGACCTCTCTGCTGCTTCAGCCTGTATGAAATAAATAATGATCGACTTGAGAACGAATCTCTGGATTTCATCATGAGATAAATTTTCTTACTGAAAACAATTTTACCACACAAAATGAAGCAACAAGCTCAGGCCTCAAGACACAAAATCGGTGTGCTGGTCCAATATAATTTGCATCACGCGGAGTCACTCTCATCAAATCCAAAAGATAGTGCCTAAGAATATTGCAAAATATCAGAACATATACACTATGAAAAGTCTGACCCTAGTTACATTAGTCTATATTGTATAATTTGCATCAGGGGGAGGCAATAGAATGCAACGATGAAAAAACTGTGGGGTTTTATTTTAACTTGAAAAATGGCAATCTGCAAAAGAAGGAACCTAGATAGAAAGCTGCTAAAGAACCATTAAATTCAAAAAAACCATCACAAATAAAAAGGGTGATATAGAAATTGAAGAAGTCGTTGAGTTAAACATGAAACATACCAAAAAGAATCAAACCCATTGGTGCACAATCAGAAAGCCCAAGCATGGACAGGTACAGCCAAATACAAGGGCATGTCCTATTAAATATTCTAGGATACTCAATTCACCTTCAAATGTATCCAAGCATACAGAAGCATCTTTAAGGCTGCAGCTCTGTCTTTTTTTATGCCTGAATTCATCTTTGAACTATGCATGTGTTTCTCTCTAAAAATAATTACACAGAAAGATGAAGGGTCTAGATATCCTAATAAACCTCCGGAAAGAAAGGAAATTAACATTTGCCTCCAGTTTTGGAAGCAAATGATCAACAGCTCTGCATTTTCAATTTTGAGAGCATAATTATTGTAAAGAGAAAGCAATTGTCGTAGTCGAGTAACCACTTCACTGACATTCAAAAAGGTTGATATTTATTACCTGTCATCACTACCCACAATACCCTTGCATTCTACTGGAGCAGCTAATTTGACAGCATTTCCCGAACCATCCAACACCATGTGTTCCTTCAAGTGGAGGCACTTGGCTGCCTCTACAACCTAGAAAAAGCATTAGATGATATGTCATAAGATTGCTCATGGAACAATAGAATCAAAGAACAAAGTGATGTATGCAAATAATAAAATAAAGAATTAGAACTTTGAGAGAGTCAGAAGTATACATTAATTTTACATGAAATTGTATATCTGTGAGCATTTCACCAGAATCATCGGCAATCAAATCTTTAACTGTACTTAAACAATTTTCATTATGAGAAAATTGCAATAGAATGATGGAAATATCTAAAGATCCTTATTATTGAAGACTATTTTACATGAATTCCAACAGTCCATCCCCCATCAAGAATCTGTGTTTAGCTTCTACCACTGGATTATTTATGCTGCTAAACCAATCTCAATTGTCAACGTTGCAAGGGAGCTAAACTTGATAGGCAACTGACTCAATAATCTAAGTGAAAGCAGGAAAATATAATTGTAGATTGACCTCGTCCTAAATTGGTTGCTTTTGCAACTATCTGCAGATAAGGCAGCTAATAAGAATATAGACAAAGATATCACAAAATCAGGAAAAGGAAGGAAAAAAAGGAAATTAGGCCAAACAGAAAAACCCAATAAATGTTAATTGTCTAAAGAATATTATTGGTGACTCACCTTGGAATGAAATGATTCATTCCAATAGATCTTCTTTCCATTGTCAACGGAACCATACTGTAGGGAGTTTGATTTATCTCCTTGAAGGATACCAGGAATAATGCTCTGAAATCAATGTACACTATTAGAAAACTTGCCCAAATTTCATAGAAAATAATTTAACAAACTGAGTGTTGTTAAGAGTAAAAAAAGTCAGTCAACACATGCTAATATTGAGAAAATGGCAAAACCTCATTGACATAAGCCTCTTGGGTGAACAGTGTAGTCAGTTGTACTACTGAGAAATCTCGGAATATAAAACCTCTACTTTCCTATAAACCTAGGTGTACAGTAAGACATACAAAGTACATAATCATAAGATCAAGAGCTCTCAATTCCAGTTGGGCTTTTCAAGAATACCCATCATGATATTATTGTAGTTTCTTTCCAAACACTAGTTAAACTTTGGGTCTTCTGTCTTTGACATAGCCTTTCATTGCTTGATTCTTTTTCTTTCATTTAGTGGCGGAAGTAAAAGGCTACCTAAGGGATACAATACTTGGTCAACACACAGACAAGTTTAATACTTGTAAATTAGCACTCTGGACGCTTTCAGATTTATGAGGCAACCCTCCCAATCGCCCAGAAAAAGGTGAGAGAACTCGTTTCCACAATTTCCATTGGGCAATTTGAATATGGAGTACACAAATATTTTTTAACAATGGAACATAAATATCACTATGGTGGCAAACAGAGAAAAGTTGAATAATAATTCCTTCAAGAGAAATAGCTTCAAGACAAAAAGGAGAAGAGAGAGAGGAGGTATAAAAGGAGGGTCCCCAAGTGCACCTGTGCTACCACTCTATAGCCTCTGTAATCAACTATAGCCATTGCAAGATTATAAAGTCCAGGAACATCAGCTTCCTGGTAGGCTTTGGTTCCTTTCAGATCATTATTTGCAGAAGCATATGTGGCCTGCTCACTATCAGCAATCTGCACCTCAGCAGATGCATCAGTCATGAGATCTGAAACACCTTGTTTTTGTTCTTTATCTGGGCTCGTGGACATACACATGCTGGAGTTGGCAGTGGCCCCAAACAACTTATTACCAGCGGTCCTTGCCGGAGGATTACATGATACTTTGTCCTCACAGTTTTCAGAAACATCTCTAGAGTTCATCTGAACATTTGGTTCTTGACTTTTGGACGTATGTCCAAGGTCAGCATCCACAGCAAAACTGAAGAAAATGTTATTATGTACATACCTATAAAAAACAGAGCACACAAGTTTGTTAAGAAGGCCATAGACTTATCTAGAAACATGTTATTAAAGATCAAAGCTTTAAATACATGTGGAAATAAAGACAAACTGGATAAGAATGTGCTGATGCCTGATAGAAAGTGCAATAGTTGAATAGCAGTAAAAGATCTTGCAGAAATAAACAGATGATTCATCATAATGAAGACTAGCAACTGAAATTTTGAAAATGCTTTATTTATTCAACACCACCGAGGTTCAGAAAGGAGTTAAAGCCACTAATAAAATAAAATGCAGACCCTTTTGGGCCAATGTTGACAGGGATATAATAAAACATTTGCACTTGAGAATTTACAATAGCCACAATGGATTTGAATAAGAACACTAATTCAAAACCCATAAATTTCTAGTAAATAACAGGCCAGTGTTCAAAAATTCTATCGTACAAACCAATTACAACTTAATATGAATAAAAAAGACACTAAAGATTGACAACTGACATAATTTGTTATGCTAACTAAACAATAATAACTGGGAGTATAAAGTTTCTCCAACTAAAGTAAATTTATTACAAACATGTTGACCGCTTGGCGGAAACAACAAAAGTTGACAGCACAGAATAGCAGAACAGAACCTAATGCATCAAAATGAATTTTAAATGATGGCAAATTCATATTCACCTTCAAAATCAGGCTGTAAAGTAACTCCATGATTCCTCAACATTTTGTTTCATAGCCCAGCATCAGTAGAGAAACAAATAGTTGTTCAAAATAATACATCAGAAAAAAAAATTATCATGCTTTGAATCTTTTCGATAGGGTTATTCTCATGCTTCAGACTCAAACGATCGATGTATAAGTTGAAAATTTTACTAGATAAAAAACTCTCTTCCCAGTCTCTTCCTACATGTCACCTATTTACTACTTTGCAACAACCAAGTTATTAATATGTGACTACCTTCCTCTGCAAATTAACGTTGCAAGAAGAGTCCTACTTGAAACTCCCATGGCAAATTTATATCACTCAAAAATTACTTATTTGAAATTATGATAACCAAATAGTTGAATATTGTATGTAAATGACGACTTCTATAACATATATGACTAAACGAAGTGTGAGGAAGCATTTTGGGTTGCCTGGTTAAAGCCAGTTCAGCAGTCATTGGGTTAGAGGCTACCAAGTTGGAACAACAAACAACTGATCCCAGAGCAAATTTAGGATTTCTGGTGTGCAAGTTAGCGGGTTCAGTAGTGAAGAGGTATACAAGGGCGATACAAGGCCACATCTGCAAAATGATTTTGAACTATATTTCATGCTTTGATCAGCTAGTCGAGCATTTGAGTGAGATTGTGATGCCTCGGTCCTCATTGAAAGTTGGTAATGGGTGGTAAGTAAAAATAAGATTATATGGGCCTACTATCAGTAACTTGGAATTATGCATTTCATGTCATATGATCTAAGGCCTGCTAGTGCAAGTTATTGGGCTACCAGCTGATAGATTGTGACAGAAATCATGAATCAAGAGTCATTTGAATCTAACAAGGTTGTTAAAATAATTAATATAGCACTGAAAAACTTCAAAAGAAGAAACAATGGGTCCAGATGGTAGACTTCTACAAATTTGCTACCCAAGTACTTATTGGTTAATGGCATACATTCACACTGCAAAAGAAAAAAAAGAGTGATGCATACTAATCTGAATTAACTTACATATGAAAACACTCAGGATCTGTTGGATTAATAGGGGGAATACATCTGCTGATGACTCCTATTGCACCCTCGATTGCTGCATCAACGAAATCACAAGTCACTTTATAAAGAGCCCTTTCACGCAATATCCTGAAACAACATGTTAACTTTTAAGTCAGAGAAAACTAAAATGAATATTTTGTTATACAACTTCATAGAAAACAGTTCTGAGCACAAGATCAGAAAACAAGTTGCACTACAGAAAGGTGAAGAGGAAATCAAGAAAGAATTTAAACCTAATCCTGTGTATATATGTACTCGAGTACAAAACAAACCTTTCTTGAAGAGTCTTATGAGGAAACTCTCGACATGACTGTAATTCTTCATTCCAATCCCTTTGCATGCCGATAAGCTCGCTTCCAAATGAAAGAGAAAGAGAATCTTCTGCCCTTGCTGGGTCCCTTTTATGATCTGCAAAAGATCATTGGGTTCATCTAAAAGAACTATGGGTAAAGTTTAATTGCTGAGCACATAAGGACAAGTTGTTTTGCAAGATAAATGGCACCAAAATTTGAATGATCTCCAAAATAGCCATCAACTCATGCAATAAAGAAGACATGTTCCCACTAAGACAAAGAGGAGACAAGATTGATTAAATGAGGGTGAGAAGTAGGAACCACAAAAGTTGCGTCTCTACTGGTGGAAAGTTGTATAAATAATTTTATGATGTATCTCTTGACAAATAGATATATTTTAGTAGTAGCCTCATCACATCCAACTGAAAGCTCAATTTACTTGCCGGTCTTTTACCAGTCAATTAGAATGACATTTTTCCAGTCCAGATTTCTTTTGACCTATTGTCATAGACTTAGTTAGAATTGTCTAAGTCATGACGCACCCTTGAGGCAATGTCACGAACTTAGCTGGAATTACCAGAGTCATGAGGCACCCTTGCGTTAATGTCGCAAACTTAGCTGAGATTGTCTAAATTGTGAGGCACCCTTGCATTATCCGTTCGCAAAAGGTCAGCCTAGTTGTAACCTCGCTTAGATCCCAAAGGACCTGTAAAAGAGCAAACTGATTAGTTTGAAAGCGAGCGACGGACAAGTCCTGACGTCCCGCAAAGAAGACAACTTTATAAGCAATTCAGCAAACGCTCAATGTGCAAGAGAGAAAAGAGAGGAAGGAAAAAACAAGGACTTTAGAAGACAAACGAACAGTCGTAAGACTGCAAACGACTGCCACTCGGGTGTTGGGCGCGATGGCAGGTTCCCGTAGGCTTAACGTGCAAACTTGTGAATCCAATCAATGCCTAACACTACTCCAAACCCCCATCAGCCCTATGCCACCCAGGGGTTTTCAGGGTTCTGAGATGGTTAACGTTTCGCACAACACCACAACATACAAAAAATAGGCCATGACACCTAAAAACTAAGCCAATTTGGGGATGTTCTGTTATTCTGGTGAGCAATCACGCTACAAACTGTTCCTACTCATAATTTTCCAACAAAATCATACAAAAACACCACAAAACACGCTACCAAACATATGTACAAGAAAACAAAAGTGACGAATGGCCCGTTGACAAAGATGTTACAGGTGCACAATGATCATTTGTGACATTCTCCCCCACTTAACTATCAACGCCCTCGTCGACGCTTGCTGCTAAGCTTTGATGACTGCTTCTTCGTGTCCCAGGGCCACTTCACCAAGAACTCGATCATCACTTAGCAGTTCATCTAACAGCTTCCTAAGACTATCACTTAGCAGTTCATCTAACAGCTTCCTATAAGCTTTGCCAACTCTGGAGGGGCCATGCGGTATAGTGGTCTCGTTGGAGGCTTCACTCCCGATTCCAGCTCGATGTGATGATCTACGCCACTGCGTCATGGCAGAGTTTTTGGCAACTCAAGTGGCATAACGTCGGTGAACTCCTTCAAAACGTCCGCCACTATAGCAGGTTTATGAGTAACCTCCACATCAAATGGCTCTAGTTTTACCGTGGCCACAAAAGTTAGTTTGCCCTTTTGCACCAACTTCTTTAGTTATAGAGCAGATATTTGTCGTGGATCCTTGGTTTCTCCTCAATAAACAGGAACCACGAAGGGATCGTCACTGCCCATCAAGCATAAGGAGTTTAGGAATGGCATTGGCGCCAACTTCGTTATGTGCATGAACTTTATTCCAAGGATTACATGGAAGTCATCCAACGGAATCGCCATCATATTTGTGCTTCAGTTCCATGTCCCAATCTTGATGAGGACCCCCTTTGCCAATCTAGATATCTGCTTAGCCACCGAGTTCACAGCCTTCATCCGATTTTGGTTCTTCTCCAAGTTCAGCCCAAGTCGCTTTGCTTCTCAATTGGCAATGAAATTGTGGGTAGCACTCGTGTCCACCATCGCACGGGTTGTTCGGCCATTTAGCTTGATGTCCATGTACATCAGCTTGCTACTCCATGCTTCGTCTTTATGTTCTCCTCTACTTGACCCCGTAACGCATTCAACAAAGGCATTATTCTCATCTAGGGTCCTTACAACTCCTCATCATCGTTGTTGAATTCCGAACTACTAAAACTAAGGGCGACGACCTTGCCCTTGTCCGATCTAGAGAGTGGATTGATATTGTTAATGCATTAAGTGCTTACTTTTATGGGCACTCCCTCACCATGTATGATCTTTTGCACAAGAAGTATCTGTCAGGTTTTGGGGCATTGCCTTTTGAGCTTGGCCCTTTGTGAAAACTTCTTTTCTTTTGCTTGCTTCTAGACTCCTTCCCTTGAGAATACTTGGATGAGCGATTTTCCAAAGATTGTTTCCTTTTCCCCAAGAACTCCGAGGAAACAAAGTCGATGAGCCTTTCCACAATTACAATTACCTAAATCACATTAGTGATATTCCTTCGATGCAGTTCCTGCTGTGCCCACGGCTTTAGGCTATCAAGGAAGCTGAACAACTTGTCCTTCTCGAGCATATCTTGTATGTCCAGCATCAGTGCAAAAAATTGCATTGGGTAGTCCCAAATGAAGGTACTTTGGTGAAGTTGTCTCAGATTCCTTCTTGTGATGAACTCCACATTCTCGAGTAGGAACTGAGTTATCAACTCCCGCTTCAAGTCCTCTCATGTGTCCACTCAACGCCAACCTTGTTGGATCTCTTCCTTACGTGTTCACCACCAAAGTCTTGCATCCCCATTCAGAAACATGGTTGCTATCAAACTTTAGTTTCTTCAAAATCGGCCCTCATAGTTCGACAATACTGTTTCATGTCAAACAGAAAATTCTCGAGCTCATTCGCATCCCTGACACCCTCCTAGTAATGCCGCTCGGGTGCCCTCAAGTATTGTGTGGAGAAACGAGAGGTGTTGCTCCCTCCCACATTAAGAGCCCATGTGAGAAATGTAATCCAAGACATGAGCTCTGCCACGACTTCGTGTAGGTGTTAAAAACCCTTTTCTAAGCCTTAAACAGTCAAATTGGCCATTTGACATAGGACAATCTCAACCCTTGATCAATAACGATCAAAATCTGATTGTTATCGACCAGTACTGATCGATAACGATCGGATTTCGACCGTTACTGCCTAGTACAGACTCCATATCACCCGATACAAGGTCAAGTAATCGATACCACCCAATAAAGGGCGACCCGTGTACCGATATCCTGTCAGACCGATACATATCGCTTATACTGGGCAATACGCATCGGCACAATAAACCTTGGTTCCTACTCACTATTTTCAAACAAAAACACACAAAAACAAGACAAAACACGCTGTCAAACATATGTACAAGCAAGCAAAAGCGACAAACAATACATTGACGAAAATATTCGTGACACTATAGCGCAATAAAAAGAGGATCTCCTGGCTATATTATATTTAGATTAGCAGTATGCTAGCATTTGCATTTTAAAATCAAAGACTGTCTTGAAGGTCACAACAAGGTGTTCAGAAAGCAATAGCATCAGGAATTTCTCAAGAAAGCAAACTAACATGACAACAAATAGGAAAAACTACACCATGGATGAAAACTCTCTTGGACCATGTATTAGGAAATAGGAAGCACAGCGACCAGGGTGTATGAAGATAAATGACAAATAGAAGCAAACTCTATCTTATCTCAATCTAATTAGTAAAAAACAACCAGACTCCTTTATGATCATGAGAAATGAAAGATTTAAGAGTTAGCAGTCTGCTGATAAGTAGACTAGAATGCACAGGAGACAAGTTGATTTCAACATTTATGAGTTTAACTGTGATAGTAGACCTACATATCTAGAAGAAATACCTAAGGAAACTATACATAGAAAATTTATCCGGAAAAATAATGCATCAAATCATAGAGGAAAGCGGTAAAAAAATAGGAAGCTAAACATGCAATATGTTAATATCACTCGTTACTAATACCTGGAATAGGATATACTCCCAACCATGTATTTGGTGGCAAAAGTGATTGAACACTTTCAAAAGGATGTGTAGATGCTTTTCGGTCCAAAATTTCCCGAAAACCTGCAACAATCCTATTAAACTGAGAATTGAGAATAACACGTAAAACTTAGCAAAACACACACAAACATGAGCTACCTTTCTTGAACTTGGAGCTGATCTTTTGCAACAAACCAATTAGAGTGCTTGTCTCATAAGCAGGCTTTAATGGTCTAGGATCCAGAATTCTTGCTGTGCTAGAATTCACATAAAAACCTCGTGTGGTTCCTGTGATGCAATATGTGTTTCCTTCTAGTGACACTACATCCATATAAATCAGATCTCCAACTAATCTACAAAAGAGAGGAAAATGCCAAAGCACATCAAAGTTAATATAAAGATCAAATATACAAGACTAAACTTGCTTGTTATAAGTTACTAAAAAAAGGACTGAACAAATAAATGGTTATATACATTTTGGGTATCAAATTAAAATCGATTGAAACAAGACTATAATACTGCATAAAAACAAAAAACCTGCAACACAACATCTTTGCATCATCTACACTGCAGATGTAAAAATATCATGGTTTATTTAACAGACAAGATAGAAGGTTTGTCTAACTAAATATGGTAGGCCATTATGCCTGTGTAAATGCAAAACAAAGTAAATCTCAAGTACCAATTCCTATTAGTTCATCATAATTTATCACATAAAGTTTTACACTTTATGCAGAATATAGCCAACACATGTTCAATATCTCATGTCTGTTCTTTTTAGTTATTTTTTATGGGAAATACAAATACAGCACAAAAGTGGGTCCAAGGAAGAAAATACCAGGATACAATTACTATGATTGGCTAGAGTCCACAAAAGTGAAAGAAAACATCTCAGAAAAAAAAGGCTGTCTTGTTAATCATATAGTGGAACATTCCTAGATTACACCAACAGAAAAAAATAAATTTTGAGAAATCATTAATGTATATTTTAACAGAATATATCACAATAAATCTGAAATTTATGTAAAAGCTAGGCAGTAAAATAAGTCTTTTTTTTAATTTAAACTACTTTGAAAATCTTATCTGTCTATGCAGACCATGAAGTTGCATATGCATATTTCAACTGCAATTCTAATGTGTACTGCTATCAGGGGTACACATGTAATAATAGCAAGGTCTTCAATTTCAAATAATATCGTCCGTACCGGGCGGTATATACCAGTCCGTCAGTAAACTAATACACAGACCACCTGCTACCTGACAGTATTTTTTTACTTATAATATATATATATATATATATATATATATATATATATATATATATATATATATATATATATATATATGCGACGTCGCCCGACGTGGGGAGAAGAGAGGCGACGTCGTTTTTTTTTACTTTTATAAATATATATATATAAAGGCGACTTTGCCTCGTTTTACTACGACATCGCCCCACATGGGAAGAAGAGAGGCAATGTTGCACCTTTTTTACCACTTTTATATATAAATATATATATATAAGATTATATATATATATATATATATATATATATAGAGGCAACGTCGCCTTGTTTTTCTACGGCATCGCCCCGCCTGGGGAGCAGAGAGGCGACGTCGCCTCGCTTGGGGAGAAGAGAGGCGATGTCGCCAAAAAAATTTTATTTTATTATTACTATTATTATTATTATTGACGGTATACCAAGCGATATACCGCTCAGTATACAATATCGTACCGTACCAAGCGATTGTCGAAACTCCAGTACGATACAATATTTCAATCCTTGAATAATAGAAAATTTAAGGTTTGTATGTATGTCGCTGAAAAATGATAGAAGACAAAAATTAAATTTGTGAGGAATCTACTTCTACAAAACCTCATGTTTCAAGAAAGTATGATGCAATTTTAAACTTCTGCAGAGGTAAGTAAGCAATTTTTTGCCTTTATCTTTTTTATCCTTTTAAATAAAGGTTCATGATTATAGAATGTACATCTAAAGAAGCAAAAACCAAGAGTTAAATTAAAAACTAAGTAAAGATCAATTAACAATTAGACGGAAACTCAACAATAAATATTAGAAATACTAAAACAGAACAAAGAAGGTTAAACAGAAAGCAATTTACCTCCTGTAACTTGGAGGAGGGTTAAAAGTGGAGAAAATGATGCTCTCAACACATTTGATCTCCTTAGGTGAGGGCGATGACAGCAGATCAGAAAGGGCACCAGTAATATCCTCCATGAATCCTGGTCGATCAGTCTCTGCAGATTCCACTTTCACAGCATCTGTATAACAGAAGATTTATAATCAGAGTAATGAAAAAAATAAAACATAGCTGCATTGGAGAAGAATTCTTCCACACAGGGAATATATGATAAAAAATAACAAACATAAAATAGATACTGAAAAACAAGAAACAACCAACAAAACAAAACAAGGGATACTCCAACAACTAAAAATGGTGACCAGAAAAAGTAATATTACAAATGCTGGACAGCAATGCAGAAATACAGACCTGAGGTTTTTTGTTGTGTGTTTTCATGCTGCAAAGCCAGCAATGTCGATAAGGATGGCTGCAAACTTGCAAGAGAGAGCAATTCCCGGCAACGATGGATATGAGACCGGATGGATCTGTCATTGTATAATGCTGCAAAATAGAATCAATTATCACCCATTAGGCTGATCAACTCCACAAAAATCAATGAAGAAAAAACAGTGGTAACAATGTCTACATCAAGCTTTAAATAGTGCTGCAAAATAGATCAATCGTCACCAGTTGGGCTGACGAACTCCACAAAGGCCAAAGAAGAAGAAACAGTTGTAACAAAGTCGACATCAAGGTTTAAAATTCACGATCCGATGCTGATACTGGTCAGCAGCCAGGCCAGAACGGTTATCATATGAATCAATGTGCTGACACTCAGTATAAAGTCAGTACTGTCAGCACCACCCTAACCAAACAGAGAGGGAGAGAAGAGGAAAGAGGAAGATAAGTAGAAGAGGAAAGAGGAAGAGGACTAGGAGGAGAACACAACGGAGGACGATCATCAATCGAAAAGGTGATGGTCGTGATGGAGGAGAGGCAAAGGAAGTGGCATACCAGAGGTTGAGTGATAACGATTACGAGGAAGCAACAGTGACAGCGACGAGGAGAAAGAGCAGGGGAAACACACACACACACACAAAACACATGAGAGAAAGAAAAGGAAAGAGAGAGCACACCTAAAAACAGAAAGAAAGGAAAAGAATAAAAGAAAAAGATGGTTCTCATAAGTTATCAAATAAAAAAAAAGATAAGAGGACTAGGCAATAAGCCTCCCGCCTGATATGCCCAGTTCCAATGGTCAAGACCAGCAATATGCCCTGGACAATAATCATACCAGGTGGTAAGCCCCACACAAATAGGTTCTGAGCAAAACTCAATGGCGTGCTTACCAATTCACATTTGGAACGGTAAATACCAGATAGTACCTACCGGTATTTCTGATTTTGAATGCCCTAGTCTATATACCTGCAACCATCTCTAAGGAGCAACCACCGGCAGTAATATCTGCAACTTCAGAAATTTCATTGTAGTCTTCTAAATGATGACTGGAACCATCTTTTGTATGCAAAAACAAATCATAGCAAGTAAAGAAACAAGTCTCTGGAGCATCAAGAAGGAACTGTCTGACATCCATCACAGAATCCCCTGGGCTTAGCTGAAATTCAAAACCAAAGTTGCTGTGTGAAGAGCTAGGCTTAGCTAAAATTCAAAACCAAAGTTGACATGTGAAGTGCAAAATGACAAAGAGAAATAATTTTAATTTGCCACACAGTCGTCAAAAAGGTGCATGAATAAGCTGAATTTTGTCACCGAAAGCAACATAAGAGACAGCATGACGGCAGTAAGAAAAAAACAAATAATCTACTTTCATTCCTATTTGGTGTAAGCCTAATAAACATTGCAAAGAGCAAATTTTTCAGGATTACAAGCCAGGTTGCATCTTTTAACAATCCTAAAGTAACATCAACTCTCATCAGCATGAGGTTAGCTGTGGTGCGCAATGCACACTATAATGCGGTGCTCCATAAAAGGTTCACCAGAGTCTCACAACTAGTAATGTCAACCCTCTAACTGGTTCCAAATCCTAAGCAAAACCAATACCATTGAGGAGCTAGGAGCTCACCAGATCACTATATGACAAATTTGCAGGAAGCATGATCTAACATCATTTGTAGCAAGTTTGAGTTCATATAAACAATAAAACAGAACAAAACAAACACCTCAAAAGGCATCATACTTGAATCGCTTTGAATTGTTATAACAATGTTAAAGACTCCCAAGTTATTTACAAAAAAATATGCATGTCCATCCCTGAAGACAATAAGAAATTGTGTGATGCACACACAATCTAGCAACATGGATGTTCATATAATGGAATGTGCACTAAACTATCTGCAAGTGTGAATTAGAATGCCAAGAACAAAGCTACAATAGTAGAATTATCAAATAAAGAAATAAATTTGGAAAAATCTAGTTCATTCAGTAGTTGCATGTCATTCCAAAAATATCAACACGTAGCAAAAAGAAAAGGGCAACAGCATCTATCTTGAAGCAACTAACCTGCAACTCTAGTTTCTCACCAGAAAGTGCCTTGACTGGCACAGGGTAGAGATGAAGATCACCTGCATAGCAGAGCGGGGAAAAGGTAATTGCTAGCTTCAGTTGTAAAGCCCCAGTAAGAAACTAATTGCAGTGGCATTTAGGTGCTTGGAAGAACATATCAAATACATGTATCACATGTTATAAACAAGTTCAATTTAACAAGTATAGAGTATAACTTATTTGTTACAAACATATCAAACAAGTAAAAGAATCTGACATAAACATCAAAATAATAATTTTCCCATATGTTACATGCCACAAAATCAGCTGAGCATTTTGGCTATAGAACATTTTTGTGCAGACAGCAAGTTGCTTTTAATTAAGAAAACACAACACCTTTGCAGTCTCTAACAACCCTCACCTACATTGTGGTCGTGGACATCAACGAGCAAACTGATGAACACGCAGAAATTGCTTCTTTTTGACAAAAAAATCACTTGATCTCCAAAAAAAAGGCAAGGATATATGAAAGGAAGCACTTCAACAAATTGAAAATAAAAAAATACACCTTCAGCCTGCTTTGTAGCTGTTGCTGGAGCATCTCCCTTCTGTGCCTTGTCACCCACACTACCATCCGTTGCAGGAGTTCTACTTGCCCCTTCGACTCCATTGGCATCACCATTAGATGCTTCCACAGCACCCGAACCATCATGGGATAATGCCGATGAATCTAGTGGCTTCAGTTGTGATTCTGCTGAACTCAGGGAATCGGAATTCAATGTTCTCCCCTTATTCTTTCCCTTAGATTTTCCAGCCATCTGTTTTGGTGAAATGTCAATTAGAAAACATGTACTAGTTTATTCAGTAAACTCCCACTATAATCATGATTCCTTGCAGGGGAAAGAAGATGATAACCAACAATGGCACAGAAACTCCTTGCCTCAGTTAAAAAAAAAAGACCACACAACTCCTCAAAGAGCTACCGAACAGAACGAGAAGAGAAGATATATTTGCAAAAGATCACCCAAAAATGGAAAAAGCAAAACAAGAACAGGAAAGAATTCGCATTCATACGAATACACAACTTCTGCATACTAAGTTAATGGAGACAGTGTTTCCATCGGTCATACTTCGGCATGCCAAACGCGCCAACAAAAAATCCAGAGCAAGTAATTAATGGATCGAAAACAACAAATTAAATAAGAGTAGCAGTAGCCAGACACTTTCCCACAATACAGCAGGTGCCAAAAGCGCTCCTGACTGACATTCGATCAGCAGACACAACCATTTGGCGATCACAGGAGTTCACTTAATGAAAAACACGAAAGAAAAGATCGAAACCCAAATCCAATGGAGAAAAAGAAAGGACAACAATAGGAGTGCAATATAGAAACTCTTGGTCAATACTACTGGGGTAAATCAAACCAATCCCACTAAACAATTCGGCAAAGCATGCAAAGAAAACGTACAATAATCAGAACACTTCGATTGAGCTACATGACTCTAAAAAAAAAAAGAACGAACGATCGGTGAGGAAACTTCTTCCAGAAGGGAGAGCGAAAGGGAGGCAGAAGATTACCGAGAAGCTAAAGAAAGAGGAGGAAGCGAGGATTAGTTGGAACGGGAGAAAGATAGGGAATTTTTGGGAGAGGGGCGGGCGTAGGGGAGAAGAAGAGGAGAAGAGAGAGCGGGAGGGGAAGAGGCGGCGGCTCCGAGTGAAATGATGATGGAAGACCTTCCTGTGTCTTTGGTGTTTTAGGGGAGGGGGGCCGTTTTCGAAATTGGCCCATCCATTTATCTTGCGATCAACCGAACCGTCCCCGACGATCGCACCCATATCGTGATTGCCCCAGGCTGCGGTGGCGGGTCCCACGTGAGCCCCGCTGTTTCACCGGCTTAACCACGCCGATGGTGCAACACGTGGGAGTAAGCAGCAAAAAAGTGGGTTCGTGCGTAGGCTTTCCTTCGCTTTGCACAAGGTTTTGTGTGTGGCCATGCTACATGTTCGGGGTGCACTCCCTCAATCACCCCTGGAACCTTTCCGGGGTGATGTAGTCTCCCAGGGTGGGACGCTAACGAGTCGTTTTCTGCCACATGGAGTTGCCCCACACGAGACAACACTTCCATTGTGGGGCCCACACGAGTGGGGCTGCGGGAGCTGGAGTCGCGTCACCCCTGAAGCATTACGTTGCACCATAAGAAGTCATACGCATCTCGGCTCTTTAATATGCCACCCAAATCATATCAATGTTGCTGTGCTAAGCCTGTTTGATGTTTCTTGGATGTATGATACCATTTGCGATAGTATTAATAACGTTATCCGAGATTTTATGTAGGGAAAGGGGGATAATTCTAGTGGCTTACAACAGGTCATTCATGCGAAATAGAACAATTTTCCTTGTGGAGTGTTCATGCGAAATGAAATCATGTTCTATCAGACTAAAAAGACACTATCCAATATTGCTACTGAGGAATGACAGTCTGTGAAGAGAAGCCCTTCAGGCAGGCGGTGAGGGACGGCCTCATATTTACATGGGTTAGAGACGCATGCTCGCAAAACTGGCAGCATCATCATCAGCAGCAGCAGCCCGAGACTAAGCAGATGAGAGTGGTGGCTAAGAAGGGGAAACGAAATCTTCCGCTCATCGCATCGAGATGAGAGTGCGCTTGGCCCGTTTCGCAGGCGGCATCGGCGACCTCTTCAGGTTCTCCGTCACAAGCCTCTCCATCTCACCGATATAAATCTCCAAGTTCTTCTCGTATTCGGTTGGTTGATCGGGTGGATCCTCCCTAGGAGATGAGGCGTTGGAAGACGAACATATCTGGGGTGGTTGCTCCGTTGCAGAAACGGAGGAACTGCCGGCAGCTGCAGGGATGGAAGAGGAATCGAGGAGACCCTTCTCAACTGCTGCTGGTTCAGGGTCGGAGGTCCTTTGCCGGGCCGTAGCAGCAGCCCTTACACGCATCCTTCTCCGCTCCAAAGCATTGACGATGACGGTGATATCGCGGAGAGGCGTACGAGGATACCACTCGGGCAGAGGACTCTTCCTCGTCCGGCCACGGCGTCGCGCTGCCCGCGACGGGGTGACGTTCTCCTTGTCGTCGGTGGCGAACACCACACTCTGGACACGCGTTGATCTCGATCCCGTCCTCGACGCTAGGTAAGCAGCCCTCCGGATCCAGAACCCCAGGTTGGTGGCACTTCCCGTGGTCTCCCTGCCCCGATTCACCCCCTGCCTCGTCTCGGCCATTCTTTCCACCACTGCGACCGCACACAGATTCCGCCATTAAAACCAAAGAATTAGAGGAGAAGATCACGTGTAATGGCTTTCACTCATTGAAACCCCAACTCTTACCGAATTAGCTTCCGATTCTTCTCTATTTCTTTCTTCTTTCCTGCCGATCACAGATAACACTCAAGATCCTTTTCTTCTCTTGGTCCCCTTCAAGTCCCAAACAAGGAGAAAAGCCTGAGACAAACTAACGAACAAAGAGCAGCTTGCTAAGTATTATTTCTTACCAAAAAAGGCTTCAGATTCTCCTCCTTTTACTCCAAACTCCCAACTCAACACAAAAGAGACCAAATCAGACCCAGGAAAGGCAAGAGAGATGGAAGGAAAAGCATTCAAGAAAACTGCTTCAGATCTCTCGCTTCCTCTTCCTCTACCCCTTCCCCGATCTCCTCTTCTTCGTCGTCCGAGATGGTGAGCGAGATAAGATCCGGAACTGGTGGCGTCGAGATCGGCGATTGGTCAGCGGCTGGGTAAGTTAGAACAGACGGGTTCGATATATGTGGCGGACTCCAAACTACGGCTGAAATGTTGTGCGGGGTGGGTTACGATCACCGCGCGGTCGAGTTCCGCCCCCATTTCAAAATTTCAAAATTAGGGAATGGGCGGTGACCAGATTTTGTCGGGTGGCAGACGCGCCGAAGTACAACTTATTCAAGTTTACTAAAGATGCTACAGGAAAACAGCCGACTAATCCATGCCATTGACCTAATTACTCTATTTTATTCTCAAAGAAAGATAACAAGAGAGAGTAATTCTTGGGTTTTACTGAACTAATTACGTATTATTTCTATAATTAGTTATCTTTAATATCTCGATATCTATATTTACAAAGTAAATTATTTAATTTTAATATTATAATAAATTTTTTTTTAATTTTTAATCTTACATAAGAATTTTAATATTTTATTTTCATAAATATAAAATATAAAGACTCAATATAACTTTTAAATAATATAAAAATAAGATACTAAAGATAACTAATTACAAAGATAATATATAATTAGTTCGATTTTACATGTCTCTCAATGATCAGCATCAATATAATAACAAAGGATTATCCTATAAAATATTCTAAAATATCGAATGATTTATTATCTCAGTATTGATATCAAGATAGTATGTCATAGCTTAATTTCATTATTTTTTTGGTTCATCAACATCAGAACATTATTGTGTCATTAATAATGGATTTTAATCTCTTGATCAACAAATAATGTTATTATAGAGAACACAAATAAATGAGCTTTAGCCACGAAAGAATTGTAGATTTAGTACTGCATGCGATTCACATATCAACTCCAAGCAATCCCATCCGACCTCTCTTTCGAAACCACGTAGAAAGAAAGAAGGCAGACCGGAGCTGATGACACTCACAGAAGAAACAAAGCACAAATGCAACGTGAAATGGATCGCAAGCAACGATGGCTGCCCTTCCGTCCTCCTCCCTGTGGGGTCACTGCAAGTAGAAGGCGAAGAAGGAGAGGAGGGAGGCCCCGATGGCGGCGCCGACGGCGGGGGTGGCCGCGAAGGACGAGCTGGTGGGGGAAGGAGCCGGGGCGTCGGCCGCAAGGGCGCCGGCGGCAGAGGCGGCCACGACGAGGACGGCGCAGGCGATCTTTCTCATCTCCATTGCTGGTGGCGAGAAAGAGAGGCTTATTCTGATCTCGTGGCAGCTGCTGCTCCTTCTTCTTGGTGTCGTTCACATGCCTGAGGAGGGATTTATAGGGTGCGGGAATGGCTGGGATGGATGGGCAGTCGGAGAGGCTGGAAGAAGGTTTTGTGGCCTTCCCGTTGTTTAAGGGCAGCATGCGGTGGATATGTGCTGTAAGGTAGGGTTGGTCTTCTCCTTTTTACGTGCAGGCATGTGCATGAGAACCGGACACTCTGCAACAGCCAAGAAGGCTTCTTTCTTTTAAGACTGCTTTCATTTGACACCCTCTTAGGGAATGATTTCTGCCATTGGAAGCTTTTTTTGGAAGCAAAAATAGTCTCTGGTGCACCTCAACAAAGATGACAAGTACTTCTATATTACTCTTATGATCATCATTAGTAAAAACATCTTTATGTAGGAACAATTTATTTAGTTTGTTAATAATCCTTAGCTGGTAGGTGTGCATGCAAGGAAAAGAAAACCTTAGCTGGAAGAACACCAACAGATCATTGTGTTTATCACCAACCTGATCACAAGTCACATGCAATTATGATTGATGGTCACACTAAAAGACATTAATCTTGGTAGAATAATTATGAGTGATGCTGCCTGGTTTTCATGTGTAGGAAGGTGGATAAGCTCAAGCAGAGGTTGAGGAACAAAAGAATCAAGTTGTTCTCTATAAATGATTGAGAAAAGAAATGCACCCTCCTATTATTATGAACTCAACAAAAGATCAGTTCAACTATGAACTGAACCAAAGTCAAACCTTAGGTTTGATTGACCGAAACCAAGTCACATCGAAAGAGTTCGATTAGACCCAAACTCTCTCGATCGTGTATGATCACATCATCGAAGATAGTGATAGATTCTGTCTGCCCTCGTCTTCTTCTTCTTCTTCTTCTTCAGATACCTGCAGGGTATACGTGGACGGATGTCCTGTGCGAGGGGTCGTGTGTGGCTTTCAGGCTGCTCGTTATCCATTCGCTCACGTACGCACGAACGCATCATTTTGATCTCTGTCTACTTCTTCCTCTTCTTTTTTTCTCAGTGAAGAACAAAGATTCGAAGCTGTGGCTGTCCTCCTTCAAATGATGCCCACCGCAGGAATCCTCTTATCCATCATCTCCTACGCATCCCCCCTCGCCCTTCCTCGTCTTCACATACAAACCGCTGCTTCTTCTCCTGGCCACTCCTCCTCCTCCTCCTCCTCCGGCGCTTGAAGCAGTAGTAGAAGGGTACATCCCTCTCTCTCTCTCTCTCTCTCATAACATAGACATGTTTTATATGTGCATAGAACTCCAAAAGTCTCTGGGTTTGGTTCTAAATTTCTCCTTCGTTTTGCACTACGAACACCATGCATGCAAAATGGGGCTACAACTACTTCTACTCTTCCTTCTCATCGAATAAGAAATTTCTTAGGTGTCTACACTGATAGAGGAAAGAGATGTTTTTTATAGTCCGAAGCTGTGGTAGAATATAAAAGATTTATTACGATCTCTTCGACGACGACGACGACGACGGAGGGTCAGAAAAGACAGTGAAAAGAGGAGGAGGAAGAAGAAGAAGTATAAGTGCTTGCATGTCTGCATGCACTGCCCATGCATCACTGAAGCACAGGAAATGTCACACGGCTAACCATCCTTGTGTTCTCTCAGGTGAGCAGTCCCCTTCGTCACCATGGACTTCGTCTATGGACCAGGGAAGAACCACCTCTTTGTTCCGGGGCCGGTCAACATCCCCGAGCCAGTGATTCGAGCAATGAACAGGAACAACGAGGACTACCGCTCCCCTGCCATCCCTGCCCTCACGAAGACCCTTCTCGAGGACGTCAAGAAGATCTTCAAGACAACAAGCGGCACCCCCTTCTTGATCCCAACAACAGGCACAGCATCGTCCATCCATCCATCCCTCCACTTGTACTACTTCGCCGTTACCGCATCGGCTTCCTTCTAACAACGAGTTCTTGGATCAGGTACTGGTGCCTGGGAAAGTGCCCTTACCAACACTCTCTCGCCTGGTGATCGGATCGTCTCTTTCCTCATCGGCCAGTTCAGCCTCCTCTGGATCGATCAGCAACAACGCCTCAACTTCAGGGTTGATGTCATAGAGAGCGACTGGGGGCGAGGTGCCGATCTTGATGCCTTGGCATCGAAGCTGGAAGCTGACCGGTCTCATACCATCAAGGCTGTTTGCATCGTTCACAATGAGACCGCAACCGGAGTCACCAGTGATCTGGCGGCCGTCAGGAAATTGCTCGGTACGCATCTAATCTATTCGATGAAATTACTGTGATAAGTGTGCAGAATGTAAATGTGCATCACATCCCAATTCATATGAATAAGTATCTCCATTTAATCTTCCTTAATTTTCTTCCTTATAATTTTGTGTTTGTTTTTTGTCATCAGCACACAATCTTAGAACATGATGTTGGCAATTGTTCTTAGTGTGCTTCTCTGTATCATATTCTTCTCCTAATTCCCTTATCATGCTCGATGTGTTGACCATATGATTATAATTTTGCAGATGAGTACAGGCATCCCGCATTGCTGCTGGTGGATGGGGTTTCATCCATATGTGCTCTTGACTTCCGAATGGATGAATGGGGAGTTGATGTTGCCTTGACAGGATCACAGAAAGCTCTTTCCATGCCTACTGGGATGGGCATCGTGTGTGCAAGTCCTAAAGCCATGGAAGCTGCTAAGACGGCCAAATCAGTAAGAGTGTTCTTCGACTGGAATGACTACTTGAAGTTCTACAAATTGGGAACTTATTGGCCCTACACACCCTCCATCCAACTCCTATATGGCCTTAGAACTGCTTTGGATCTTCTTTTCGAGGAGGGTCTTGACAATGTGATTGCAAGGCATAGCCGTCTCGGAAAGGCGACAAGGTAAACTCTAAGTTGATGTGTATCAATCCTCGTCTTCCTCTATGTAGCAAGAAGAATAGCAAGGAATTCTCATACAAGAATTCCACATCTACATTGTTGTTGAGAGAAGATATATGTGCAGACTTGCTGTGGAGGCTTGGGGGCTGAAGAACTGCACACAAAGGGAGGAATGGTTCAGTGATACTGTCACTGCTGTGGTAGTGCCACCTTATATCAATAGTGCTGATGTTGTGAAGAGAGCATGGACAAGATACAATTTAAGCTTAGGGCTGGGACTGAATAAAGTTGCAGGAAAGGTGTTCAGAATAGGACATTTAGGCAACCTTAATGAGGTATGGATTTCTTCCTTCCTTGTTTGAGCAAACTATGAGAGTTGGTGTGATTACCTTTTTTTTTTTCCTAACAAATTTAGATAAAGCTACTTCGTTTAAGAAATATGATGCATTTGTTTTTCTTTTCCTAATATAAACACAAATTATGAGTATAGTGTTAAATTTTCCTTGTTATGTTTCTCCCTGATCTTTCAGTTTATAGTAATTTCATAGTTTATTTTTGTAGGCTCAACATGTCCACTTGTGCAAGATGTATTTCTTTGTACTTACAAAAACAACAATAAAGTCATAATCTTTTGCCGGCGTTGAGTTTTGTAATTGGTTATATATCCTTAATTAAACTAAAAATATTTAAATTTTTATCCGTAGTTTCTATAATTAAATCTTTCTCTGTATCTTCTTGTATTAATTGTTTTACTTCTTTTGACTACAACATCTAGAAAACTCTTTAAAATATATCTCTGTGTGCTTGTACTTTATGATTTTGTTTTGTTCAGGTGCCATTGTCAAGCTTGTGTAGTTGCAGAATTATATTCTATTTGTCTTATGGTTGTAGGACTCACAAATTTATGTGCCAAAAAAATCATCAGTCCTTTAGTATTCCTTCTCCCAGAATATTCTGCAATCACAAAATCATGAATGTGAACATATCTTTAGCATGTACTTTCTTTTTTTTGTCTAAATAGAATAAAACTTGATTTTGATTGAAATTAGATTAAGAAAAATGTGTATTTGACATCTTAGCTAATTCTTGCCTTTCAATTTGTTGCCAGGCATTCCATTTTAATCCATGTAGATTAAGTGGATTATGGCTTAACAAAATCAGCACCTGGGATTAGTTGCATGTTTCCAATGTGCTTTACCATTTGTTTTCTTAATCCACCATGTAATTAATTATCTTGCTCATGAGTAAACCAATTCCATACAAGAAATGTTCTAAAAGCAGGTAAATGCTGCCAATTGCTGTTCTGTTCTGCTAACCATCCTTGTTTGAGTTCTGCAGCTGCAATTGCTGGGTTGCCTGAGTGGTGTGGAAATGGTACTCAAGGATGTAGGATACCCAGTCAAGCTTGGAAGTGGAGTAGCTGCAGCAGCTGCATACCTTCGGAACTCTACCCCAATGATCACTTCTAGGATATAAGACTTCTCTGGTTGGGCGTTCCATGATTGAATCAAGAAGTCGTAAAACCGATGTATATTGGTAGAAGTAAGATATCCTTATTTCTCAAACTGTTCCAAATTGTAATCATCTCATCTTGGTTGTTTGTATTTAAGTCTGTTTTCTTTTCGACAAATTGTACACAACATATGCTCGCAGATGCTCAAAAATCCTTTCTTTCACAACCTGCTAATATAGGAAAAGCTGTAATCGGTCAGTGTTATCTCAAACATAACCAGTAGATTAAAACCTGCTTTTCTACAGTCTCTAATAGTTTGTACTGACTTACATTAAGTTTTCTTGATCCCTAATCCTACTTGAGTTGCACAGAGTACTGCATCATGTCTGTTCCTTTCATCGGTTTGTTTCCACCTATATAGTCATGATATACGCCTTTTTGTAACTTGTAATTATGTTTATGAGCCTTTGGTTGCTGGTTAATGATGGAGAACAGGATTGATAGTTCACAAAACAAATATAGATGTCAACAGAGGAGACTGTTTCTTGTGGAACTCATTCTTGGGGGCTTATGAACCATTCAATGTCGAAACAGGTGCTGTAACCAGCAGAGTGGTTTTCCTCTCTAAATCTTTGACAGGAAAAACCAAAAATGATATGAATTGGAAATAGATCTAGATTTGAGCACCCATTTCATTAGGTTTGTGTTTACATGCCAATCTGGTGCTTGAGTCATTTGGCTTACTGAGACATCAAACAGTGATGACAAACCTAATCAACCAACTTACATTTAGTCAGAGCTCGTCACATTTGTCTCTTGCATCACCTCTACATAATTTCAAGTTTTCTCTAAGATAACTATTCTATTGAAACTATTTAATCCAATTATCGAGACATTACACATCGGCACTTTGTTTACATTTAATATAGCAAAAACAGCAATGAAAAAGGATGTCCTAGAATATGTCGTACCAAATAATGACCTTTCTTTTTGACATAAAAATGGAGCAATCTGTTTTTCTTTTGAAGGAAATAATTACAGATGATCATGAATTAACTTTTTGTTGGTACAAATTATTCTTTCAGTGTGGAACAAATCGTCATATATACTTTGTACATAATGTACTAATTCATTCTGTTCTTCATCTTGAACATTTTCGCTGAACAGTCAGGATTAATCTCCCTTTCCAATTCTTTTTGTGGTAGCTCACACTCAGCAAGCATCAACCTCATTTTATCTCAATCAACAAATATCAATCTCGTTGCTTGTCTCCACATCCACTTCTTCTTTGATTGAAGTCTTTGATCATCCACTGGAATGACTCAGGGTGGCAGTTCCAAGCAGGTCTCCTCAACTTCACTTGTTTTTTCTTTCTTCATAAGAAAATTTCTTAATCGACAGGATAGTTGTAATATCAGATCATATGTGGATGGATGCTCACTTGCTATTAGTGAAAACTGATCCTGAAATCTCAGCACCCCTTCAACCATCAATTGCTGTCATATGTCCCATTTATCATAAACTATTAGTGAAAACTGATCCTACACTTTATCATAAACTATTTTCAGTAGTATATTTCTGTCATATGTCCCATTTCTCTTGACATGCAATTGGGAGCCAACCTCTGTGAAGAGGACTGGTTTCTTCAGCACATGCTCACTATCATTGACATGAGAATCAACCCAAATTGACAGATACTTGACTTTATCTTCCAGGCTTGCCTTTGGAATCCTACAGGAGAAGGTGATGATGTCCTCAATACTAATATGCAAAATAGCAAGCATCAAATAATTGAATTAAATCAAGAAGGTTACTGACCAGCTATCTGGATATGCATGTTCCGAAGCAAAATCAATGTTCTTGGCTACTGAGTTCTGTATAAAGTCAGAACCAAGTCAGGCTGCCCAAGCCCCTGGATTCACCCTTAACCGTTCTGTTCTTCGAAGTCCATAAAATCCTTCAAGCCCAACTGTGATGAGATGTTTCCCATCCAGACTCTTTATATAGGATGCCATTTCGGCAGTCCAAGCCTGTTAGAAGTGCTTGATGAAGTTAGACAAGCCGTTAGTTTTCATGTGCCTTTCTCCTTTGAGAAATTTAGATACTGGTGGGCAGGAGGTGGGAGAAAACAACTTGGTAGACAAAAAGGTTGCAGGTTGTTGAATTACCTAAAGAAGACGACCAGATGAATTGGATTCACATCGAGACTCGTTTATAAGCTCCCAAGCAAATATTGCAAGCTCATCAGAATATCTGACTCCACTATATGAGTTCTTTCTTGTTATGATTGCCTGCATGCACAGAGCAGAAAAGCAGAACAGATGAACTGTACCTAAGAAGCTGTTATTCAGATCATCATATTTATGACACTCTAGTAGATAGCATTTATAAATCATCGACCACCTTTTTCTTTCATTTTTTTTCTTTTATGGCTGAGATATTAAAAGGTAAGTTTTGTTTAATGAAGAAGAAAAGAATACAAAATATAAGTGAAAAATGACACAGATGTCCACAAAACAAACTAAACTATGAAAGAATGAATTTGATCTGTGATAAAAAAAGGCCTAGTAGCATA
Source organism: Musa acuminata AAA Group (assembly GCF_036884655.1). Lineage (NCBI taxonomy): Eukaryota > Viridiplantae > Streptophyta > Magnoliopsida > Zingiberales > Musaceae > Musa > Musa acuminata. The sequence continues at coordinate 44,643,869 of NC_088356.1, forward strand.
TTTTTGCAACAATATGAAGTTACATTCCAGCGAAAAGTCTTTAAAAATCCCTAGCCATGTTGAACAGCCACCTTAAACAAGATCTCAACCACAGTCCACTCATGATTTCTCACAGTTCGCATAGTATCTCTCATCATATCCCATAACAATCACAAGAGATAGCCTTGTGACAGTATATTGAAAACTTTACCTTTATGAGAAGAATGTTTCATTAGCCTGCCTATTGAAAAAAGGGTTTCCAAATTACAGTTTTTGTTTTTCCAATATAAACTAACACTAGCAGGTTAGACTCGTCCTGAATGAACACAACAGGATCGATCAACAAAATCACATGCCTCCAGAAAAAAGTTGGGATCCAATGAGAGTAGACATGAAAAGTTACGTTGTGCGGTAGAATATAACTTATCATCATGCCTATTTGAACACCATGATTCATTTTCCAATTATTTGTTGCATGTTTGCACCAGCATAAATAGGAGTGTTACGTAGCACCCCTGCACGATGCACTTAGTGCACTACAAAGGAACTTAGCATCTTATTCAAATCTTACTCCAAGATATATATGCTACAACAGTAATAATTGCATTCACCAGCATACCTTAACATAATCCTTATGATAGCCCTTGATGGTTGGATGTGAGAAAAATGAATCTGTGGAAGCTGACACACATTAACACCAGCAGCTTGTGCCCACATGACACACTGAGCTTTTCTCCCAAATGGATTGAGATTATTTACAGGAGAAAGAATTACCCTGATGTGATGTCTCCTAGCTTCATATATGACAAAATCAAGTGCCTGAGACCAAATGGAGTTCATGATAAACACCATCTTTTCATAATTTAACAAAAGGCATAAGCTGATATGACTGAATAATAGCATGTATACAGACTTGGATGCTGATTATGGTAAAGAAACAAGTAATATTTCATATTTCTAGTAAAGAATCTAATTATCAGAAACCCCACAAATTAATTCCAAATTTGCTTATTTTCCTATGAATAGAAGTATACTTCATAAGCATCATTAGCTATGATGGTAAACAATTAGAGAGAAGTATCAAATAAGAGCAGCATCTTTCAGACACTCTAATAGTATTGATTGCTTCTTTCCTTGATCTAACTGTTTGTGTCCACCGTAATGATGTTGCTTCTCATGACAAAATTCTATATGCATGAAGATAACATGGTAAGATATCAGTTAGTTTGTATCTTATAATCAGATAAGAAGACTCAAAACCCAACCACAATTGCCCTCTATCAGAAATAAATCAAGCTTATGCTTTACAAAAACCCCAGACAAAAAAGAAAGAGTTCAGAAGAATGAAAAATGGAACTAATGAAGGGAAGAATAATAGAACATGTTCTTTCTCATATTAAAAAAACATCAGATACTTTTAGTTTTTCCTCATACTCATTTGAGAAAGAAAATGATTTTAGTCAAAAGATTTACAAAGAAAACTAAAAAGGGAAATAAAATCATATCATCCATGTTTGAGAAAATAACAACCCATCCGAGTTTAGGTTCTTCGATCGGGGTTGAAGTCGAAAAAGGGTCGCGAGCATCCAGTTTTTAACTTTAACCTAATTTTGCTCATCTCCTCCCAAGTATCATCTAATGTGCATTTGCCATTCATGTATTGAATTAAACACTAGGCAGGTAACCAAAACCCTAAAGGTTGAGCTAATCTCAGATAGCTCAAGTATCACCTTTTAAGCAACAAGCAGATAATATGAATTCAGCCCAAATCATATGCAAGGAAGCTGATATTTTAATTTCTCAAAATTAAATCCAAATTTCTGCTTTCCTAAAAATTAATCACTTTTTGTATTCTCCTCTGCAATTTACCATCGCAGGTTACTATTCGTATCGCCCACCGCCATCATTCAAGAACCAATAAATGGTTTCCAATTGGGAACTTGTTTCCCCCAATCTGAAGTCCCTCATTCCACCCAAAGGTTCAAACTTTAGAGAACAAGACAACAGATCAAGAGAGATGAAGCGTTAAAGAGCAGATACAGAAGAGCCACAAATCGAGAACCTGGAAGATCCGTTCGTCGAAGCGGCCGGGGGAAATCTGGAGCGCGTTGGCGCCGCCGTCACTGAACGCCCAGGTCTGGCACACCGACATCCCCAACGACCGCCCGCGCCGGAGCATCTCAACCACGCGATCGCCGGAGTCGGATGACATCAGCCAGTAGGAGTTCCACCCGTTGACGTACACCGGCGACCCGTCGCGGATGTTGACGAACCGGGTACCATTCCGGCCCACAAACCCCATCCTCGGCAAGAGCCAGGGGATCGGTATCGGGATCCTTCTGCCACCGCCGCCGCCGGAAGACCAGTTGAGGTAGCCGAGGGCGACGAGGCGGACAAGGCCGAAAAGTGTGTACAACCACGCCCCTTCGTCGCTGCTCCCCCGTTTTACACCCGACCAGGAGATCCACACGAGAACGAGAAGTAATCTCTCACTGTCACTTGCGGATCCAGTGGGACCCGATGGGTGAGCCACGGGGTTAATCGCTGGGAAGGCCCTTTATTATTACTCGCTCTCCATCTCCTGCCAGTGAGTAGTCGTTGGGGAAGTTGGCCGTTGCTTTGGAAGTTGAAGTGGGTGATGCCAAATAAATAGTTTTCTCCATTTTTTAATGTATCAATTAGTTTATTTGGTGATTTATTGTATTCTACTTTACAAAATCATTCATGTTTATTGTCTGTAAAAATATTTATATATATATATTTAATTTGAATTAACACTTCTAAATATTAAAAATATAAATTAACCATATGATAATCCAATTAATTCATTAACTTGATTTATCCATTGAGTTATATAAATCAACATAGTTTTCCTCTTGCATGTAAGATTAAACTAATACATCAATCAGCTTTACTTTCCCAATGTATAAGGCTTCATTTCATAAATACACATAAATAAACCACTATTAGATTATAGCAAAAGACTAATAATCATAAAACTCTCTCTTATCAAGAAATTAATGGCATTCTTTCAAAATTATGCTCTCTTAGACTCTTAGCATAGACATAATTTCCATAATGTCCTCAGTTTTCCTTTTTATTATCTCTCACTTTTTCTACATATTCATTTTCCCAACATTTTAATTATAAGAAATTATTTCAATGGAAACTTCTCAAGAAATTGATGTGTATTCTCAGAAGTTATTTGTAGAGATAATTCTCATGAATCTTTCCCATTTTTTCTGGTTTTTTTATTGTCGTGTTTCTAAAATTTCAATTAAAAGATTTTTTTTAACCCCTTACAACTTATATGATGATTTATTTATTTTTTATGTAAATCGTAAGCGATGAAGAAGAGATTTGATCCAAAAACCTTGTTATAAATTGTTTTAATACATCATTACCAAACCAATGTTCCAAGTATAATGTATATCTTGTATGACAATTCAATGCATATTATTTTTCCAAGTATATTCTACACAAGAAGTCACAAAGCATACTAGAGAGGAATACAAGCTCATAAAACACCAGTATAGAACAACAATAAAAGTTCATAAGATAATGATTAGCATGATTTATAACCCAAATTTCATCCATCAATTCATCTTGTCAGATAGGAAGAACAGTGCCATTGTCCTATGTGATGAAAGATTATGAGCAAATGAGATGGAGGTTTCATTGATGTCATCTACAACCTGATAACATATTGTTGCATGCATGCATGCATGCAAATCCTGTAGCTGCTAACTCTGAGAACGATGGGGGAAGTCACAGACTTCCGACACTAGCTTTCTTCTTCTCCCAGCCTCGGTGCCTCATTGAGATCGAAGTCCAACAGTCCATGGCTTCCTCCCTTATCAGCTTCGTCCTCTTGCTGCTCCTTCTTGTGGTTGCTCGTCGTCGTTGCTGCTGCGGCTTCTTCTTGTTCTTCTTCTTTTTTTTCTTCTTCTTCTTCTTCGGGATGATGATGACTCCTGTTCTTATTGTGGCTTGCTCGGTGTCCTCCCAGCGCTTGGTGAGAAGAGAATGTCTTGGAACACACACTGCATCGGTATCTACGGCCACGATCGGACGTACCGGGCTCGTTCGCCAGCTCCACCTGCTCCGTCTTCCTCCTCTTGATCGTCTGCTTGTAGCTCGATAGCAGTTCATCTTCAACTGTGTCGTCAGAACGAGCGTCCCTGTGCTCTGCATCAGCCAGGTGCAGCAGGATTCTAGCAGCCGTAATGGCTTCGGGATCAGCGGTCACGGCCTTCCGTTGTCGGCCTCGCTTCGCACTCGGCCTCTTGGCCGCCGGAGAAGCGCCGGACTTCCTCCTCGCCTCGGGCGGCGGGTTCACTCCCCTGTAATCCCTCTCCGGGTGGCACCTCAGGTGGCCGAACAGTGACTTGTCCGAGGGGAAGCTCTTCCCGCACTCCGGGCATGTCGCATGACGACGCCTCGAGCTGCCGTCGTCCTCAGCGGCGGCCGCTCCAGCCTCCGACACAGATTCCTCGTCATCACCACAGCGAGACGACGCCACCTCCTGAGCCACGGCTTTGCCGGGTTCTTCGGCGCACTCGACTCGATTTCCAAGGCTGTTATCCGCTCCCAGCGCAGCGTCCTCGGTGTCGCAATAGCTTCCACCTTCCACGAGACGAGCTCCCATCCCTGCGCAACAGATCACAGAAGCATCAGAAAAAGTCACTACAAACCATTGAGCTCATCAAACAGATAACCCACTGTCGATCGACGGCAAGAAGCTTCTTCTTCTCGATCTCTCGGTTCCCGAAATCCAAAAGCCCACACCACAAACCTGAAACCCAGCTGAAACGGGAGAGAAAGGAAGCGCAGAACACATCAATTCCGACCCCAAGCAAAGAAAGCTATCAACAAGAAACCGAAATGGCACTCGTAGAGATCCGGAAAGGAACCAACTTTCGAGAAGGCCGAATCCAAAGACGGGATTTTTCGAACAAAAAAGGGATTTTTGGATCGGGAAAGCTAAAGAGACGCAGAGTTCGAGCGAAACAAACCCCGAACGGATTGGTAGATCAAGTAATCCACAGCTGGCAACACCCTGTTGACGCCCCCCTCGCTCGAGTCCTAAAGGGCGGCCCTTTAGAGAAGGAAACAGTGACGGGAGATCGAAAGAAGAAGAAGAGGAGGAGGAATCCTTCGTTCGCGGCAATAAATCTCGTCGCCTCGCCGATCTCTCCAATGGTTCCTATGCGTTACACTCTGCTGGTGTTGTGTTTGCTTCTTTCTTCTGGGTTGCCATCGCCGTTTCTTTCGGAAAGGAGAGGGGGTGTGAGACGTGATGGGGAAATCAGAGCCGTCGGATGGTGGTTGAGAGATTGGGAAGGGATTTAAAGTGCGAGTTTCCATTAAAGAGAGGATTAGATTTGTTAACATAATCTCCATCCACATATATATATGTATATTATATTTTCTTTCTTCCATTTCAATCTTTAGCAGATATGGTTAGCAAAAAGAGATGGATTAATTTGAGAGGTTAATTCCGATCATCCTTCTAAATTACATCGAATAAACCATTTGGTCAAATATAAGCTTAAATGTTTGAGATGTTAGAATGCTCCACTTTATTACTATCACATAATTTTCTAATTTTTATTAAGTTAAATATTTAGTTAAATCGAGCACATATTTAGTTCAATCGACCGTCAAACTTAACATGATCTAAATTATTAAATATATTGATGGAATCGATATAAAAAAAATATTTACTATCGTGTTAATGTGTAGTATAATGTATGAGTTTACGATCTCATCTGAATATTATTTCATATAACTCCTTTATTACTATCACCTAATTTTCTAATTTTTATTAAATTAAATTTTTAGTTAAATCGAGCACATATTTAGTTCAATCGACCGTCAAACTTAACATGATCTAAATTATTAAATATATTGATGGAATCGATATAAAAAAAATATTTACTATCGTGTTAACGTGTAGTATAATGTATGAGTTTATGACCTCATCTAAATATTATTTCATATAACTCCTTCAAAATGATCTATTGGGTTTACCAGTCAATTCATATCTCCTAAAATCTCTAATCTATTGTCAAGTCAAATAAGGTCTAACCCATCAATTATATTATTGGTGGAGTCAATATAAAAATATATACACCATAATTTCATGTGTTGGATACTTTTATTATCTCATCCTAAAGCTCAACCTAAATTAGTATAACCCAACCTCTATCTAATTATATATATAGTATTATCTCTAGGATACTTATCCTAACTTTGTGGAGTATATATTCCATCTAACTCAGGCTGGTATGATTACTGGTCATTTCAAATAAAAATCTTTGACATATAGAGTCATTGAAATTGCTACAACAAAATTTTAGAGTGTTTAATGCTGAGCTAGACAGATTCTTTGAATCTGAAGTCAACCTTGGTCAGACCCATGATGGGAGGATGGAATGCAGCAGGGTGGGTCAAAGTTTCCTCAGTCCAATGCACACAAGTTTTTGGTAGAGATTAAGGTGGCTTTCCCATGACAAACACCAATCCATCTCCTCCCATGTAAGTGAGTCAATTAAGGATCTCCAAGTGTTCCAATGACCAGTTTGAGTAGGACTCAGGGATGCCAGGCTTCACATACTCCTAAACCTAATTGCCATCTCCAGTTTCTGCACACTAAGTTTCCCAAAAGATGTGGTTTTGGAAGGACATGCCACCTTCTTGACTCACAAAATGGAAGTCAGAATGAGCTCTTCGATACTTTCTCCTTTGATGTCAATCAGGCAGGCAGCAGCATAAGCTTGGAGGTCTTCTCCTACCTGCTGCAGTCTACTCCCAGAGAACATCCATTGGCAGAAGACATAACAATACTGTGTCATCACTGTGAAGGAGAAGTGTGGCATCTGCAAACTCCAATAAAGAAGGCAAGGAGTTGCAGCAAACCATTCCTATAATTTCATAGATGATGGTAACCAAGAACTAAGACTCATCTCTAACTCATCATGTTTCGATATTTTGTCCTTTATTCCAACTTTTGTTGTATACGAGATACAAAAAAAGAAATCTCCAGCACATAATTAGAGATTCTCTTGACTTTTATTTGGGTGGAATAAAACACATAAATGTGAAATGCATGAATCCGAAAGTGTCATGATTGGCAAGTATTTTTAGAGTTCTCATCTCGGATTTAGATTACTTGAAACATGAGCTTACTTGTAGGATAAGAAATTCAAATATGGAAAGCTCTTACTGATTAGGGTTTAGTTACTTAATAAATATCCGAACAAGTTTATTTGGAGAATAAAAAATTTAAGTACATGCGGGACTTAGTTACATTATAAAAACACTATATATTTTGAAGTTATGAGGAAAGAGAGACATAAAGAATAAAATATGACATACGAGAGTTTTTCATGGTATATATATGAGATGACGTATGAATGATTATACCAAAAACTTAGTTTTTCATGGGAAAGCCACCTTAATTTCTACCAAAAACTTGTGTGCATTGGACTGAGGAAACTTTGACCCATCCTGCTGCATTCCATCCTCCCATCATGGGTCTGACCAAGGTTGACTTCAGATTCAAAGAATCTGTCTAGCTCAGCATTAAACACTCTAAAATTTTGTTGTAGCAATTTCAATGACTCTCTATATGTCAAAGACTTTTATCTGAAATGACCAGTAATCATACCAGCCTGAGTTAGATGGAATATATACTACACAAAGTTAGGATAAGTATCCTAGAGATAATACTATATATAAAATTAGATAGAGGTTGGGTTATACTAATTTAGGTTGAGCTTTAGGATGAGATAATAAAAAGTATCCAACACATGAAATTATGGTGTATGTATTTTTATATTGACTCCACCAATATAATTGATGGGTTAGACCACATAAGTTTGACTTTGATCTTGACCTTATTTGACTTGACAATAGATTAGAGATTTTAGGAGATATGAATTGATCGGTAAACCCAATAGATCATTTTGAAGGAGTTATAGGAAATAATATTTAGATGAGGTCGTAAACTCATACATTATACTACACATTTAACACAATAGTAAATATTTTTTTTATATAGATTCCACCAATATATTTAATAATTTAGATCGATTAGGGATCTTTGACCGTCGATTGAACTAAATATGTGCTCGATTTAACTAAATATTTAACTTAATAAAAATTAGGAAATTAGGTGATAGTAATAAAGTGGAGCATTCTAACATCTCAAACATTTAAGCTTATATTTGACAAAATGATTTATTCGATGTTATTTAGAAGGATGATCGGAATTAACCTCTCAAATTAATCCATCTCTTTTTGCTAACCATATCTGCTAAAGATTGAAATGGAAGAAAGAAAATATAATATACATATACATATATATATATATATATATATATATATATATATATATATATATATATATATATATATATATATATATATATATATATGGATGGAGATTATGTTAACAAATCTAATCCTCTCTTTAATGGAAACTCGCACTTTAAATCCCTTCCCAATCTCTCAAAGACCATCCGACGGCTCTGATTTCCCCATCACGTCTCACACCCCCTCTCCTTTCCGAAAGAAACGGCGATGCAAACCCAGAAGGAAAGAAGCAAACACAACACCAGCATAGTGTAACGCATAGGAACCATTGGAGCGATCGGCGAGGCGACGAGATTTATTGCCGCGAACGAAGGATTCCTCCTCCTCTTCTTCTTCTCTCGATCTCCCGTCACTGTTTCCTTCTCTAAAGGGCCGCCCTTTAGGACTCGAGCGAGGGGGGCGTCAACAGGGTGTTGCCAGCTGTGGATTACTTGATCTACCAATCCGTTCGGGGTTTGTTTCGCTCGAACTCTGCGTCTCTTGAGCTTTCCCGATCCAAAAATCCCTTTTTTGTTCGAAAAATCCCGTCTTTGGATTCGGCCTTCTCGAAATTTGGTTCCTTTCCGGATCTCTACGAGTGCCATTTCGGTTTCTTGTTGATAGCTTTCTTTGCTTGGGGTCGGAATTGATGTGTTCTGTGCTTCCTTTTCTCTCCCGTTTCAGCTGGGTTTCAGGATTGTGGTGTGGGCTTTTGGATTTCGGGAACCGAGAGATCGAGAAGAAGAAGCTTCTTGCCGTCGATCGACAGTGGGTTATCTGTTTGATGAGCTCAATGGTTTGTAGTGTCTTTTTCTGATGCTTCTGTGATCAGTTGCGCAGGGATGGGAGCTCGTCTCGTGGAAGGCGGAAGCTATTGCCATGAACATGAACATGCATTGAATTTTGAGTATTATCATTTTATAATAAAATATGATAAAGACCATCAGTCAAAATATCATTCCCAACACAATCAGATTTATGTAATAAACAAAATGATGTATCTTTAAAATTAAAGGAATACCCAAATGGTACGAGTATGGAAACATGAGATACTTGGTACATAAAAGGTTTTTTCCAATTTTAAAACAAAATCACTACTTAAAGTTAAAATACATGTTCCAATTGCTTTCACATGTGAGCTCATCTTATTTCCTGATAAGATGCTTTGCTCACTTCCCACTGACTTCCTTAGGTTTTGCATACCCTGCAAAGAGTTTGCAATATGGATTGTTGATCCAGAGTCAATCCACGAGGTGTTAATATTAACATTGACCATATTAGATTCATAACATACATATGAGGTAAACCCTTCTTCATGTGTTCCTTTCTTTTACAAAAGAAACACCTTGCATCTTTTTTGATATCAGCTTGGGATGGTATTTTATCTTTTCCCTACTGATGAGCTTTCTGATTGGCTTGATGTTTGTCAGTTTTATTTTTCCCTCGAGTGGTTACTACCAATGCACTCTCACCGAATTCCATCATTAGCCTCTCTTCTTCTTGAACACACATGGTCATTAATTCATTGATTGATCATTTGTCTTTATTTGTATTGTATGAAATTTTAAAAGGACTATATTGAGGTGGAAGGGTGTTCAGAATATAGTGCACCAGGAAGGATTCTGACATATTAACCTCAAGTTTCTTAAGTTGAACCGCTATATCTCGCATTTGCATTATGTGCTTACGCACACCCTTTATGTTGGTGAGTCTAAGAGATGAAAATTTCATAATAAAGGTACTTGCTAGTACCTTATCCGAAGTGACGAATTATTCATCAATAGCTTTTAGCAAGTCTCGGACATTTTCATGCTGATCAACAGAACCATGTATGCCAGCAGTCATCTTAGTTTTGATAAACATCACGCTGAGCCGATTGGATCGCTCCCATCACTCATATAACGTGATCTCAGTTGTAGTGCTGGTATTAGTGACTATAGGTGGTTCGTCTTTTCTTATAGCATAATCGATATGCATCCACCCTAAATGGAGGAGAACTCTCTCCTTCCATATCTTATAGTTATCACCATTAAGTTCGGGAATATCACATCGAATATCAGAGAAATTAACAGTTTGAGAAACTGCATAAAATCAAACATGCTTATGTCAAAATTTGAAGTTTAACAGACTAAATTACATGTTTTACCAATGTGAAACATGTCAAAAATATGAATCTCATGACATAAAAATTGCCTGTGGGCTAAATTCTTAATTCAAATAGATTCATATAGTCTTTATGATAAAACTCTTAAATTATATTCTAATTCATAATCCCTGTAGGTAAATTATGAAAATAATCTGATATTTTATCCTGATTAATTATATTAAATATAATAAAAAATCATGTGGGATAATAATTATCATACGAAATATAATCAATCACAATATGATGTCTAATTACTTATGTGATACTTATTTTAATTATATATATAATTTTAATTAATTAAAAATTAATTAAATAATTTTTCGAACAAAAAGGGGATTTTTGGATCGGGAAAGCTAAAGAGACGCAGAGTTCGAGAGAAACAAACCCCGAACGGATTGGTAGATCAAGTAATCCATAGCTGGCAACACCCTGTTGACGCCCCCCTCGCTCGAGTCCTAAAGGGCGACCCTTTAGAGAAGGAAACAGTGACGGGAGATCGAGAGAAGAAGAAGAGGAGGAAGAATCCTTCGTTCGCGGCAATAAATCTCGTCGCCTCGCCGATCGCTCCAATGGTTCCTATGCGTTACACTCTGCTGGTGTTGTGTTTGCTTCTTTCTTATGGGCTGCATCGCCGTTTCTTTCGGAAAGGAGAGGGGGTGTGAGACGTGATGGGGAAATCTTTAAAGTGCGAGTTTCCATTAAAGAGAGGATTATATTTGTTAACATAATCTCCATCCACATATATATATATATATATATATATATATATATATAATATTTTCTTTCTTCCATTTCAATCTTTAGCAGATATGGTTAGCTAAAAGAGATGGATTAATTTGAGAGGTTAATTCCGTTAGCTAAAAGCAGATATGGTTAGCTAAAAGAGATGGATTAATATGGTTATATATATATATATATATATATATATATATATATATATATATATATATATATATATATATATATATATAATATTTTCTTTCTTCCATTTCAATCTTTCTTCCTTCTAAATTATATAGAATAAATCATTTGGTCAAATATAAGCTTAAATGTTTGAGATGTTAGAATGCTCCACTTTATTACTATCACCTAATTTTCTAATTTTTATCAAGTTAAATATTTAGTTAAATCAAGCACATATTTAGTTCAATCGACGGTCAAACTTAACATGATCCCTAATCGATCTAAATTATTAAATATATTGATGGAATCGATATAAAAAATATTTACTATCGTATTAATGTGTAGTATAATGTATGAGTTTACGACCTCTTCTAAATATTATTTCCTATAACTCGTATTGGGTTTACCATCAATTTATATCTCCTAAAATCTCTAATCTATTGTCAAGTCAAATAAGATCAAGATGAAAGACAACCTTATGGGGTCTAACCTATCAATTATATTGGTGGAGTCAATATAAAAATATATACACCATATATATATATATATTACGAGTTACCAATGGCAGGGAATTATCAATAGCAAGCTTCATTATCTTTTCCTCTCCTTTTAAGCTTGATGATCATAATTACCGGAGCAAGCATCGATTATACTCATTGGTTGGACCGATAGGTCAATTTATTAGATCATAAACGTAATAATTTTTTTAAAAAATAATTAATTATATATTATATTATATTATAAATAATTAAACATATGATAATATTATAATAATATTATTTTTCAAAATGGAGCAAATATGTCAAAGAAACGAGGGAACAAATATAATAGGATTTTAGCATTTTGAAGACTCAAATGACCAAAACTAGTAAAGAGGAAAATAAGGCTTAGGTTTTCGAATCTTGAGGTGTTACTATATACACTTGACTTCCTTAAACTTAAAAAGTGTATTGGAAAACAAAAAAGAGTTTAGGTTTTCAGTTGAATTGTAGTTCCAACACACATTCAGGTATAGTAGAATTTACATGTATTTCTATCCAATGTAAAAAATACATGTATTTTTTTTATTGGACACTCTTTTCATTTAAGTTGCTCAAAAAACCCAAATCATGGATTGCATTGGCACCCACTACAAGACAAACTGATTTGGATCAACAAGAGATCTTCATGGCTTGAGCATATGACACTGAGCTTACAAAAAGAGAAGACTTGCTTGAACCTCATCAACAGACTTTGGTTCAAATGCACTCATGGAAGATTGAATCTGTATCATGACACACAATGTGTAGGAAACACTGTTACATGTCACATGAAGCAAGAAGGTTATTCCTCCTATACAGAGAGATCAACACAGCTTGTCGGATGGCGGTGTCTACTTGTGCTACATCCAAAAGCTAACTTTAAAGAGCAAAAATCATATATGTTACTTTCAAAGTCACTAGACGAAGAAAGGGTGATGTGAGGATGCCAGGATCTGTGCCAGGATCTGCACCATTCCCATCCCCGAGTACCGAAATAAGGCACACAACTTTTGGAACTCAATAATGGTAGTAAAAGAATAAACGAGGAATCGTTCTTTTTTTTTTAGCTTTTCCCCCTTTCCGCTCCCTCTTGCCTCTGATCTCATGCTGCAAACAATCTGCTCGTAAAATTTTGTATGCAGCTTTCTTGCATCAGTCCAAGTAAAAGAAAATAGAACATGAAATATGGTAGGAAGCGTTCTTCGCTGCAAATTTATAGATATCTCATCCATGTACAGCTACCTCCACTTCAGGAATCAACAAAATTTCTTCGGCAAAGATTCATAAAGCCAAACTTATAGTGATTGGTTTCCTACCAAAGAGACGAGATCGGAACTGTAAGTTCACAGGTAACTTAAAATTTTAATCTAAAGAAATTTGAATGACCAAAATGATACATGTAGATATCTTGTTGCAATAAATACAAGAATCATTCCTGTACCGGCAAAAGGCAAAGGTGAACCACAGAGTAATGTTTATAGTACTGTGAATATACATGGAGAAAACAAGATTCAGCAATTTGTGAAAATGTCCAGTAAGTTTGCCAAACTGCTTAAATATCTTTTTTAGCACAAGATACACAAGTTATTTCCTAGAAAACAATTTTACCTTAATATCGGAGTCTTTTAAAGCTTCTAATGTTGCTTCAATCTCCATTTGCTTCATCAAAGTTGCTTGCAGGACCTGAATGAAGAAAATGTGATTAAAGAAAGTGACAAGGATATAACATAACAAATCAAGATTGACAAGGAAAACATGCATAAGGAAAACACAGTTTTATCAGATGGTACAAAAGTCAGTGATTTGAGCCTGGACCGATGAGAACTTGATCGAGTCAGTTAGCAGCTTTATAGCTCATATATCTCTGAGATTAAGATAGTGTATGTGCATTAAAAAGAAACAACAAGACAGATTACGAGAAGACAATAGAGAAAAACGTCAAAAATAGGCGACAAGGGTGACAAATCAGCTAATGAACCCAGTAGTCATTTAATAGATCAAAGTTCTCATGTGATATGACATAATATCAAGCATCACCATGGATTCGATGTGAGCTTTCAACTTGCGCTAGTACGTGATCTAGAGCACTGGGAGTACCTAGTGACTTCATGAATCAACAAATCCATAAAATTAAAGCCCTCATTCAAAATGCTTAGACTGATGTGTGTAACCAAAATATATCTGACTGAATCACTATAGATTATATGTGGTCATCTCACATGAGATAAAAGACTTACTTTATTTGTCTTGTGAATATCAAACTCGACACACTTTATCCTGTCCATTGAATCAAGGATCATGTGCTCTTTTTCTCGAGGAATCTCAGCAGGCTTGTTGCTGAGCTCATTTAACATCAGCTCAAGCTTTTGAAGACGTTCCATGCAAGAAGTGACACAATCTTCCTTGAGAGCTTCCGTAGTTGAATTTTTATTGCATGCCAAGTCCAAGGCATTTGATAGATGAACATTCAACCTCCTATCCTGTCTAGACCATAAGATACGAAAGAAGGACAGCATTTTTATGAGAAATGCAACCAATGTTCTTGCAAAAGAGTCCAACTTTCCTTCTGTATCATCCTTGATGTTGTTGTGCTTACCAGCAATAGAGTTACCTGAAACCATCAAGGTAAAACAAATTTTGACTGATAAAACTATTACAAAGAAACAGGACTATGTTGACAAAAGGGACAATTAATATAAAGTTATAACTAAACCTTGGCAGAGGAGCAGCAAAGTTATATCTTTAATATGAGACAAAACTCTTAAAATTGTAGTTTGAGAGAACTAGAAGAACAAGAGAATTGTATTCCCTTTTAGCAGCTTGAATGCCAAGAGAGACCATGCAAACATGACAGAATGGAACTGTTTAGAGAGATCTTGGACTCTTCCTAGATATGTTGTGGTTAAACTATTCTTTTCTCGCCGATAGAACCTGGACAATTACAACTTCAACTTGCCCAAACTTCTGTTAGTAAAATCCAGAGATGAACCACTTTTTCCCTGTGAACTTAGCCTTGAGCTTATGAATAAGAAATACATAAGCTACAGCCTACAGGAATTATGAAGAATGGGAAAAAAATATTGAGATCTTACTGCCTGTATAAATCTTTTATTTCAGGAGAATTTGCCTTAGATATTAAAGGATGAGAAATTGATTTAGATGAGACAATAAATGACCACCAAACACTACGTGAATTGATGGAATCAGATAAAATCTATTATTAGGTCATACAAAAAAGGAGCTATTGTAGCAAAACTTTAGATGTTGTCTCCGATGCATCACCAATTTAATTTACCATGCAGTTCAAAAGTATAAGAAATCTATTGTGGGTACCAAAACAAAATTGCAACCTATCAAAGAAATACAAAAGGATTTCTTGACATTTCGGAAAAACAAATAATTGCAATCTTGATTCAGGCCATTGAGAGACAGAGCACATCAAAGTCATCATTGTTCTGTTTATTACCAGCAACAGGCTAGCCAATTGACTATCGTATTATTCCAACTTAAGCACTCTTATTTCCATAATGATGTCTGCAATATTAGCTTCTATTTCACAGAAAACTCAGATGAATATCTCCATAAGTGTCAAGAATTTTTGAATTATCAACTAGAACATATCCCGAGGATTAGAAGAAAATAGCTCTAAAGGCACAACTTATCAGGATCTTTGCAGTAATCTAAGTGATCATCTGACGAAAAGGGTAATCGAAGGATTTACAGGGATAAATCATCACAACTAATTAAAGAATAATGCAGTAGAGAAGATTAAAAGTCAATACCAAAGGAATGTGGGGCAGCAGTTGCAGAGGTGTAGTCAAGATCTTTTAATTCTTTGGATGCCTTCACAGCAAAACCAGATCCTCTTCTACCATTATCTACAACTTTATCAACAGTTGCAGAATGGTCATCACAGCTCTGATAAGGTGTAATGTCTGCTTCTCTGACCTGCCAATCCAACGATCGAAAAATGAGATGCAAAAAGTGTGTTTAGTAAGGGATTTGCACTATACAGTCATATTGTTGTTATTAGAACTCAGCCATTAAGAGACAATATTCTAAAGGAGTTATGAAGTTCCTAAATCTGCAATGTTCAGGACAGGTAGACTGATTTAAGCCAGTGAAATATAAAACCTATAATAAGCATAGACTTTAAACTTTCAATGCAGATCAGATTTTTTTTTCTTTTTTTTTCTTTTTCTTGCTTTTATTCCCTTTTAGATGTGGAAGTTGGTAGACAAAATTGTAGGCACTTTCTTGTATTTGCAACAGCTCAATTATCCGTTGATCAGATCTTCCAAGGAGGAGCTTTGTTCTCTTTGTTTCTAATTGTTGGATGGATTGATAAGGAATTGATATAGCAATCTGAAGAAGTTAAAAGTCTCAATCTTTGAGCATAGATGACTTCTTCATAGGCCTATTCATCATTAATTAATAATACCATCTTCTGATACACCTGCTTGCAGATTCTGTTTTCCCTATTATGCAATTAAATTAGGCTGATAGTGCTTGGAACCATACAATCATGACCATCGTCAAAGCATAACCTTGTATACTCAACATAAACTATGCAAAAAAGGAAAAATTAAAGTATGATGTATGATATTCATGTACTCCTTCACTGAACATGAACAAAGATAATGTATCACAGGATTATCGGCATGCTTTGAGCTCACTTCTTTATAAATTGGAGACAGACGAGCATTATCAGCAGTCACTGGTATTACAGGAGAACAAAGATCATCAGCATCAGAAACTGATTCAGCTGCAGAAGTTTGACTAGTCCTTCGCTGCCATTAAAATAAGCACAGCAAATCTGAATATGAGAAAAAGATTATCTGTAAAATCAACTAGGGCTACAGGTTTAAGATTTTAAAAACTTGCCTTTGATGAGTGTAGTCTTACACAAGAATGGCCTATTTTTTCTCCATCAGATGTATGTCTGTTTTCCCTCGCAGATGTTGTGTCAATGCCTTGTACAAACTACAGGTGAAAATGACAATACTAACTAGGTTGATAAAGACAGCCACTGACCATGGTTTGAGTAAAATTTACTGGATACTACCACTTCTCCAATTAGATATGAGATATATACCTTCAAAATAACTGGGTCATTCCATGGTCCTCTGTTAGATCTAAGACATCCTCTCTCATAATAGCATGTACATGAACCACCGAGGAATTCTGGCAATTGGCTGAATGTGCATATACATATGCATATTATTAATATGATGAATGAATAGTCACAAAGTAGCAAAAGGAGATTCATGATGCTATATGCCAGAGACATAAACACACAAACCTTGAGTCAATTGCCTCAAGAAGTCTACTCTGATATTTGGTTCCAAGAACCTGCACAAAAGTTCTAGACATCATCCATAGAACCAAGAAACCAAGAATCACTGTATTTCTTCTATGGACGCTTTATCTTACATGTATCTTTGAAGTAGTTTTGGGATCAAGAAATCCTTTCACAGTATTCCAGAGAAGCTTAAAACCATGGCCAGCATTAACTACAAACATTTGATGTAGTGTCTGTACAAATAAGAAGTTAGAACACCTACATGCACTAACAGCCACATGAGAAGCATCTTAAACGTACCTCAGGATAATAATCACCATCAATTTTCTGCATATTGAGCAAAAGGTCCCTTGCTGTCTTGCTGAAATTCTTCAAGCCCTGTATTCATGATGTCAAACTTCGATACATGCTACTGACAGTTTGAAATAAATGATCAAACCCAGGATATAGCAGGGCAAAATCCAGCAATTGTTGATTATAAATTTTATACAATGTGTTTCTATGTGCATCATAATATGTTAATACAATATAAATAGGAGAGAAACAAGCAAAATACCACGCCTTGTACATCCAATATCGTGGTGGAGGAACCAATGTGTTTTTTGGCAGCAATAGAGCATGCAGGAAATTTCTCATTCAGGGCTCTCTCAAATTCTTGTACATGGTACTTCAAATAGCGCTCTACTGTAGTTACGTGCATAAGCTTATTTGGCTCAGCTTTCCCCAGTCTCTCAATGTAGACAGGCCTTCCCTCCTTGTCAACTCCATGATATCCTTGGGGATAATAGCGCAGAACTTCCTCCAGCTCTTCAAATTCAAAGTCCTACAATCAATGAATTAGAGCACTGTGGCATGTCAGATAACATCATTTAACAATGAATTTGGTTATATAAATAATAATATTCTCAGATATATGACCATGAATACTGCTGAAACAGACATTTGCACTTCATTGATAACTGCTAAATGCCGTACACCACTATAGATTAATGTGGACTACATGGATTGCAGAATACTGCAAGGGTAACCTTCAAGGCCGCTGATGATTTATGACAGTGCTCAACGATCCATAAATTGAGGTAGATACTGAGCATCCCGTTTTTAGTTACTCTTTATGCATGTTCAATTTCTCAATCCAGGGGTGCTAAAACCAAAATCAGCCCCATATGTCACCAATCACAAGAAGTTCAAGCAACATATTTTTCTTCCATACATGCTTTCAGACAAAAACTAAAGTGCCACCATTTCTTGATTATTCAAGACACATCAGGCCACCTGATTCTCGATGTTACTTTTGTGCATGCTAAATTGCTACATAAAATTTAACAATGACTTTACCTCCAGAATTGTGTCCGTTCCAAATTCTTTTCTCCATTGAAGCATCTCAGCCCACATGTGGGTTGCTTTCTCAAAGTCAAATTTTCTAGCCTTGAGGAACCTGATCGAAGAAAAAAGTTTAGCAAACCCCAACTTAACCTAAGCATAAGACTTAAGTAATGAAATCTGGCCCAGTAGATGCTTGAGGTATTGGATTAAAAGGACCAGAAAATTTTTAAATCATTCTAACCTAAGCAATGTGTGATAGTCATCATGTTTATTAGGCAACAAGTCCTTGGCAATGAGTTGTTGCCGGAAGGAAGAGACAGCTTGCTCCTCTTCAGCATCTCTAACATCCTCGATTGGAACGGAAGGAACCCTGAAATCAACTCTCCTTCTCCCTCGTTTCTTCAAAGAGTGTGTAAATCTACTCGAAGCATTCAACGCTTTTTTCTTGAGAGATCCGATTCTCGTTTTCCTTCTCTCGTCCTCAGAGTTCTCCACATCAGATCTCCTTTCTTTTCTCTCCTCATAACTGTACGACCCTTCAAGGCCTTCTGCATGGTAGACTGCTAGTTGTAGCATTTCGGATGTAAGAAAAAGAACAATGAATTCAAAGTGTTCATTTCGGAGCCAACTATACAAGTTATACCAACTACCTGACATTTCCTTCCGAGGCACAAGACCTTTTGCTAGGACCTCAAGATTCAAAAGAGACGAGCAGCCACTAGAACAAGGAACAAGAAACAAGGTTAATCCATGAACCCATTTACATTCTCTGAATCCAAAAGATTGAGAAAGGAAAGGATAAATATACCTGAACGAGGGATTCCAGAATGCAGCAGCACAGATGCATAGAACTCAGCGAAAGAAGGAGATCTCAACAACTGATAAAGACCAAAGAGAAAATCTTTATAATCAAACTGTCTTTCTGAATCATCTTTTCCAGATGACATCAAGTTGCCTTTTTTTAAAGCATCCACTTTTCAGCTTAACAGTGTAAACCATCTTACGAGGGTGAATTCTAAATCTAATATGTACCAATAAAAACAAGGGAGATAACTGACAACTCTAAGTTTGCAGAACTAAATAAAGAAACGTAATTGTTACAAAAATAGGACTCGAAGGACCTGCATTGGTTCAATTGCTTTTAATTGATGGAAAGAGGCTTCGCCTCGATTCTACTAAAGGTTCGACCTTTTATTGAATCCCGTCGATAAAATCTCCTCTACGAGATGAAACCGCCCTTTAAAGATCCATTATTGAACACCCCTCACCTGAAACCGTTTCGAAAAGCTTCTCACAAAGATCGGAACAAACAGCCCGTCCGTCCGAACCAAGAAGCGCACTCCAATATCCAGTCTTGCAAGCCCCAACAAGGCGAACGCGATCGAACAATCAGAATCCAAACGCCAAGAAAAAAAGAAGGGAACCGAACCCGCGCCTGAGATCACCAAACCGACGAGGGCAACGCGAGACCTCTACCCCGTCCAACACCTCAGCCAGCAGCGATCTGAGCGCCGAGGCCGGGACGAGAGAAGGAAAGAGAGATCGGTTTGGGAAACCGTGAGGAACTCTCTATCTCAGAGAAATGACGAAGAATTCGGATCCCTTCTCCTCCTCCTCCTCCTCCTCTTCTCCTCTCCGCCTACTTTGCCCTGGAGAATGGGTTTCGTCCGCCGTGGTCTTCTTTTCTTGCTTTGGAGAGGGAAAGAGAGAGCGGAGGATTCGAGGAAGCGGGTAAAAGTCGAGAGCTCGCTGGCTGTCGTCTTGCTGTTGCCGCTCCTCTCTCTCTTTCACGCTTTCTTCACACTCCTTCCACATCTCCTTCCTTCGCTATTTATTCATCCCCTTCTCTTCTTTTGCTTACATGTATAAATAAATATATATATATATAGAAAATGATTTTACATTTACTTTTTAAATTTTATAAAAACAACACATGTAAATTCATATTAATATATCAATTCTACTAATTTCTTAAGCAAATGCTACCTAAATTGACACATAATGTGATTGATTGATTTAGGTTGCTTTTTTCGCTTGGGTTGGCATAACCAAGTAAGATTTAGGGGCTTTTAAAAGTCAAAATTCATGTGGATAAAAAAAAGCAAATATAAATATATTTTTACAACTTAACAATTAATTTAATAGTAGGTGGATGAAAGATACTATCCAATCCTTATGTATATGGCTTACGTTATCAATTATAATATTTTTGACGTCTTCAACAAAATATTAAAAATAAAATTATTTTTTTAAATAAATAACATAACAATAATCAAATAAAAAGATTTATATTAATTATGTTATTTTAAAAAGACTATAAATAATAGCACGAAGGAACTTCATCGATTATGATAAATAAAAATTATCCTTTCAAAATTATGAAAAAGGAACATTTCTCTAAAAAAAAGATTTTTCCAAAATTATCTCATAAATAAAACTTCCATGAAAAAGCAAATTTAAAATAAAAATAGCCTCCATTTAATGATGTTCGTCATGCTAATTGACATGGTTGGTCTAACCATGTTGACCATATCTACTTCGATTGATTATTATACGTGTATAATATAACATTATATATATATTATATACAATAGACACGTAGGATTCTATGTTGACTATGACATTACGACTATCGCATGATTATTTCGGAGACGTCTGACGTCACGTGATTTGAGAGATTCCATGGTGTACGGTTACGAATACGGTTGTCAATCCTACGAGATATATATATATATATATATATATATATATATATATACATATATCTCGCCTACGTGTCGCGACGTCGGGACCCACTGTTGGATGGACGTGGAGCAAAAGTAAACGCGAGGCATCGACAGAGACGGGATCGTGCTTTGAGATGGTTGATTGGCGTCTCTATGATTCGTGCGAACCTGATGCGGAACGCCCTGTGGATGACACATGGAACAGATCACACCTCCATATCTAATTGTCACCGATGCAGTAATCTCAATTATTCCAAACTAAACAAAAAAGAAATGATTCTTTATTATTATTATAAACTAATTTTGAATCCATTTAAAACATAATTTGAACGAGTATATGTAGTAGCATAAGACATCAAAATGTGTGGGTCCAACTGCTGCATCAAGCACTGGCTTGAGCTCAGAAACGATCCAACCGGCACACAATTAATGCACGCACACCAACTTGTTGGTCTCAGTACTTGCACTGACAAGGACACATCCAGTACGTCGCTGCTGCTACCCGAAGGACACAGAGCGCGAGCATCGTGTTATAGAGATCAAAGAAATGTTACCGATGACACAGTTGGGAGAGAAAGGGAGAGGGGGAAGACATTACAGGGACCACTGGTCCATGGGGGGGGGTGGTGGAGGGATGGGGGAATGATACCAATGATGGAAGGGATTGAATGATGAATCGGGTTGGTGGATTTCTCGTTTGCTGGTGAGTTTGGATGTGTTCCTGACAGAGGAAGGAGGAGGAGGAGGCGTGGGTTTGCCCTGCTGACGCGGTCAGGTCGGTGTGGGGGGTGATTCTGACAGCGACTGTAGCAGTTTTGGTCGATCGACGGAGAGTGTCGGCATGTAACGGAGAGTTGTTGACGGCGGGCCGACGAAGGACGAGCAGGAAGCGATGTATCAGTTTAATTTTCCCTTTTTTTTCTTCTGATAATTATTTTCTTGTGGTCTCTGACGAGTCTTCTTGTCAAGTCATTGGCGTCGAGACAACAAAGAAGAAAATGAAAGTGAAAGATTAATAATTGAAGGACAAAAACCAAGTTTTTTTTTTTCTTCCAACATTTTAATCCAGTTTTGTTGTTCTATTTTAGCCACTTGGGACTCTGAATGATGAACAGATTTTGGTAATACAATTTGACAGAAGAATAATTCAAGATTGAGTTAATAATGCTGTTTTCTATATGATTGACTCAATCTTAATTTTTTACATGAATTTTACTAGATCGAGTCAAAAATCACCTCTTAGGAGGTTAAATTAAGTGAAATTTGAGTAGGAAACTTAGGAAAAAACTGGACTTAATCTTGATCATTTTTCAATAAAAAATTTGTCAACTTCAAAGCCTCCTAAAAAATGAATAAAATTAGATGTGATTTCATAATGTTTGGATATTATTTGGAAAGGGAAAGTATAATGTTTTCTGAAAAAAAATCTAACACACTGAGGTCAGATCTAAGAAGGCTTAGATGCCTGATATTGATGTGAATGATCAACCAAAGTTTATCTACTGAAAGGCCTCCTAACAAAAACTGAATAAAGCTGGATGTTATTTCATACTGTTTTGACATTATTTGGAAAAAGAAGAAAATAATTTGATGGGAGAATACATAGCACACACACAGGTCAAATCTAAGAAGGCTTAGATGCCTGACACTGATGTGAATGATCAAAGAAAGCACTCTACTCTTGATGAAGAGATGTCAAATGCATCTGTCTACCCGAATGAGAAATGGAAAAAGAGAGATGTGGCTCTCAAGAATATTAGGATGAGATTGTGGGACTCTCCCACCAAATTAAAATGATTAGTGCCTTTCATCAGTTGTTTTCCTCAGCAATGGCTTATTTTATGGGTACAAAACTCAAGCACTGCCCAATTTATACATCCATGATTCTTCCATCCATTGTGAAACCAGAGAGGAGAATGTGGAATTTAGCAGTCATTAATAACTTGCTTTTGTGGTACAAAACTCTGTTAATAGCTCATCGATCAAATGGGGGAATTCCAAACAAAACTGTCATGTCCACTGTCCACAATTCTTCCATCCACAGTGAAACCCCAGATGAGAGATCAGAAAGATGGGTCTCTTGTTCCATCAAAAGGTGATCCCTGTCACAACCCAGATGGGTCTCTTGTTCCATCGAAAGGTGATCCCTGTGGGAGACTGGGGAAGGGATGGACGGGCAATGGACAGTGAAAAGGAACAGAGGTTGCAGCAGAAGGTACAAAGGGTGCTGTAAAAAGCAGGGGCAAGTGCTCATTTGTAGGCAGTGTAGGGAATATGGTCTCAAGCCTCTATCTATGAATCAATGAATCCCATCCTTCTACAAAGTAAAAAGAAACTATTCTTGCTTAAACTTGTGTCGACAAGGTTGGTAGCTTGTCAAGGCACAGAGCCAGCACCCCATGGGACCATACAGCAGGTAAGAAATATTGGGTCTCACATGTGTTCTTCCTCTACACTTGCACCATTTAATGGCCACATCTCACAATTTGTTTTATTGTATGTAATGCATTTAAAGCCACATGCAAGAAAACCAGTGGAATTCAAGCTACTTACTTGCACTCAACTTTCTCATTGTAATTGTGAGGGCATGAAGGGGATGTAGATTGGCTCAATCATGTGTCCTGTCATCTTTTCTCCTTGAAGAATCTGTTTATATCAGTCACTGACTTCTCCTAGCAGAAGCAATGGAGATCTACTCCTTTTGACAGAGTCAAAGTTACTATAACTATATGTTGGGATTGGGGAAATTTTGTACTACCTTGTGGCTCTTGGAAACAGTGGGGTATCAGGCCTGGTGCTTGCACAATTTACCCACTTGATGTGACAAATCAGAGAGAAAGCCCCCCACCTGTAAGAAAAAGAGAAGGCAAGTTAAGCTCATGGCTGTTTTGTTTTAGGGTGTTGGGAAATCATACCTTGGTGATTGCCAGGAATGTGGTGTTGGAATGATATATAATTATTATGCCTATGACTTGTGCCTTTGACTGATGGGTAATGTGGTACTAAAGTGTGTAGGCAGATTCCATTATTATGATGGCTAGGACAGACTCTGCACCTTTGGACAACCACCTCATTGTGTGCAGGCCTCAAGTGAGACCCAGTACAGCCCCTCCAGTAAAGATTAGGTCTTGTCTGATATGAAACATATCCATTGTGCATTTAAATTCCCAAATTATAGCATTTGTAACAAGAACAATTACTTTCTAATTACTTTTTTAAAACTAAAAATGCACTAGTAAGTAATGCCTAATACAGAAGATTCCTGGCACAGAAAACTGGTTAGCAACTCAGGCAAAGTGTCACTGCATTAAAAGAAAGAAATATTCTTCTTTTTTCCTTTTCAAAATCAATCGACTATTTTCAGCAACTTTGTTGACCTCCTCATTGATGGACAAAATGCATGTATCTAAGTACATTAAATGTACACCTTTCTGATTCCCTTTTTATGTGTTTGTTTCTCTTTCTGTTTTGGGTAATTATCATGATTTACCATATTATTTTTTTTATTTTATGTCAAACATTTATTGGGATGTAATGAAATATGCAGAAGTGTATCTTCCTAGAATAAGACTGAGAATGTCAGAATTGCACATGAGAGAAGAGGGAAAGGTGGAAAAAATTTTACTTAAGACACAAAAGGATAATAAAGAGGAATTAGCTCCATCAAGGAATCCATTAATCCAACCTCAAAAGACCATCCTGCCAGTAAAAGAGTGTCAAAAAAGTAGATGTAAACACTGCAAAAATGCAACAGATACTCTGTAAAGATTGTCAAAAAGTTTGGTGTACATATTACATATAACAAAAACAACACCATAATGTTGATCTGCTAGATGTACATATTACAAGAATGTAACAAATATTCCGCTTGTCCTTTTCATAGTTTTTATTTATGTTGTCATTTTTTCTTCCCTGCCCTTGTCCTAATTGCTTTGGATCATGAACTAGCACACTCCCAAGGGGACATGATCTATAAAATGTCAAAATCTGTCAACATTCCAGAAACATCTAAGTGACCCATATTTCTACATTGCATGCATATTATACTTAAATTTTGTTGTTGGTTTGTTCATTTTTAATATATTTAAAATTCTATTATACTCATGCAAAACTAGAACCAGGGGTTTCCAAAGTAAAGAATAACTAATCGAGGTTAAAAATGTTGATCAATATTGGTTTCAAATCTTGTCGAACCAATACGATACAAATATATTAAGCGAGTGTTCTGACATAGCTGAAAATCTTGATCAAGTAAATTATGAAGTATTACAAAGAGAAGCCAAAATACTTGCAGAAATAACTTTGCTTGGCAATAGCAGCATAGACAGCAAATGCAAAATGAAACAAAAAACACATTTTGCCAAGAAAAGCCAATGCCAACATGGTCATTCTCCATTACCAAAAGAAGCAAAAAGTTTGCAGAAAAAAATTTGCTCACTAGTAGCAGCATAGACAACACATGCAAAATGGGACACAAAACACACTTTTGACACGAACAGCCAACACTAACAGTCATTCTATATTACAAAGAAAAGCAAAAAAATTTGCAGAAATAACTTTGCTCAGTAATTGCAGCTTGGACAATTGCAGAAGACACTTTTGCAAAGGAGAGCCAATGCCAACACAGTCATTCTCCATACAGAAGCCTACACAACCTTACTATTCCTACCAATAAAGTGCAGAATAGCAACAAAACCTTATCAAAGGATAAGGAATTTATCCCATGGCACATTTCTGGTCCAAGATCAGGTGGTTGTTTCATCAAGATTAGGGTCTGTCAGAAGTGAACTTAAGGGATAGCAGCACATATAATGTATCATCATGCACCAATGAGCTTAGAAACTTAATAATCAGAGTCAATACACAAATTTTAAATGGTAATATTATTTACCAAGATATTGATATAATTACCTCACATCTGTGACTGCTGTATGATGACAACAACATGCACAAGAATCAGATTTGGATCAAATCAGATTTAGAAGTGTAGCCAAGCATCTGATTCAGCTAGGAGACAATGTAGAAATATTGAGAAGAAAAAATAAGTGTGACTAGTATCATATTCTGAGAATGTGAAATACAAGTTCTTTAAAAGACTTAATATCACAAAAAGATTCACGCATCTTATACTGTTATGTCGATTGAGATTGTAACTGCATGATTAAAGAGTTAGATAACTCAACAGTAAGAATCCATGTAACACCATAACCAACCCAATCTATCCTAGCCCAACTCTCAGACCCAATGTAAACAGGCAGGACTCTGAAAGAAAACAAATAGGGGTACTTTTATAGCTTCTTTGTTGTTCTGATAGATTGCTCAAGACCGTCCCAACCTAAAAATCTCCATGCAGATTTAAGTTCTGTGACACTACGAAACATGTATTTCAGAAGGACATTTAGCAAGGAAGATCCTTATTTAGACCTGCCATAGATTACTGCACTATGTTTTCAACACTTGGATTTATAATTTTGAAGATATATAGTCTGCTCTCTTGACTGCTACCTGAATATTCTGAGTGGTATTCTTCGGCGGCACAAGCCTTTCAGTGTACAATTCAATAGCAGCTCAATATGTAAACTAACAAATCAACCTAGTTTCCCAGTTCATAAACAGGTTGCAGATTATAGTTATGAAATTATTGATGTGATTACAGAATATGAACTCAGGCAAGTAGGTGGAATTTAAAGCACCTGTAACAATTGGGAACAAAGGTGATCAATTAGAAGTCCACCATGCATTTCAGAGTCGAACTTGATGGCCCAATTAACCCAGACACAACCAGCACAAACAATCAAATTAGTTAAACTGATGTATAAAATCAGTAACAATTGGGAACAAGCCTACAATGTATAATCACATGCAGTTTCCAGGACTGCAACATCACTGAATTTGAACAACAGTTTTCAATAGAAATCCAGAATTGATGCGGTGCACATGCAAACAGTATGTTACCATTTCACCTTACATCAGATTACAGATCCAGTTGCTTATATGTGTCTCGTGAGTTTCAAGATAGAATTAAGGCGATGGCTTCGGTTGCTACCCTTAAGGGATTCTGCTAGCAGCTAACCTGATTAGTACTTCAGTCGCAGAGAACCACAAATAGCTTCATACAAAATACTGATATCCAGTGCCGAAGAAACCTAATCTCTGAGAAAGAAGCAAGAATTATGTGTAAGCTAGTGTAAATCCTTTGGGATTCTTTTATGGGAAAAATTATGATCTAACAAGATCCTACAATCACTAATTCTTTCAGATACAAATAACTTGTTAGCAACACAGCCAACGAAAAAAAAACTTCCTTTACTAAAAAAGGTAAACTGCTTGGACAAATGAACTTCAATGGTAACTTGAGCAAGAAACACTTACAATATTTACTTGCAACTCGTAGTGAGAGTTACTTTGAAGTTCTGAAGTTTGCCAGACTCGCAAGTACATCTGCAATAGCTCCTTCATTCTTATGCTTATTTGTCTGAAAATATATAAAACAAAAAATTTTCATGTGACATGTTCGAGGGATCTGACGGTTTAAAAGGAGTAACTCCTCGAAAGTAAAACCATGACAAACATACAACTAAATAAAAAAGCGCTAAGCGCTCGCCTAGGTGCCCACCAAAGCGAAGCAAGGCGCTCCCGAGTATTATAATTAAAATCATATACAACTAAATAAAAATATGCTAAGCATGTTTATGAAGATTTGTCTTAAAATTAAACTGCTTTGTACACTTGTCATTAATTCTAAAACCTAATATATAATTTTAAAACAACAAAGATTAGAGATTTAACAATCTATTATTAACAGTATATTATTTAATGTTAACAATAGTTAGAGAGGAGAAAAAAACCATTAATAGTAGCAGAGGGGGGAGAAAAAAACAAGCTAGAGAAAAGTGTCACCAATAGTTGACAGTAGGGAAGGAGAAGACAGCGGTGACAGAGGAAGCTGTGGACGACAGTAGTAGCGGTGGAGGAAGCTGCTGATAATAGTTGCAGCAGCGGAGGAAGCTACTGATGATAGCTGCGACAGCAGCGGAAGCTGTGGACAGCAGCGACGAAAGCTACGGACGACAACGTCGTGGATAAAGGAAGCTTCCGAAGTATATGTCAGTCGTGGAGGAAGCTGCGATCCTCTCCCTCGACGGTAGGAATTGCCAACGGCGGTGGAAGGAAGCTATGGACGAAGGCTAAGCAGTCAGATCTGTTTGTCAGCAACAGAGGAGGCTTCGGTCTACTGCGTCTGCAGCGGAGGCAACGGCAAAAAGCGTTGGCGACGGAGGCACGAGCGCTCTCTAGGGTTGATTGGTCGAGGTCACACGGGCGTGCGAGGTGGCTTTTGCAGGTAAGAAAGTGGTTAGTTGATTCAATCGAACCAAATAACCACTATTGAATCAAACTAGACTTAAAAAGTCTAGTTCGATTCAACTATTTGAACCGAGCGCTCGCCTAAGTCATCCTACGCCTGGGTTTGGGCAAGCACCCAAGCGGCACCTCATTGAAGCGCGCTGCTGGTGCATTGTTGAGGAGCTTGGGCCTCGGCTCACCCAAGCGCCGAGGCGAGCTCCCAAGCGCCCATTTAAATCACTGGTAAGTGGCAAAGGCATAATTTGATCCCAAGATCTTGCTATCAACAATCAAGGTCAGTACTTCTAGCTAAGCTAGTTGACAACTTCTATATATGCCTTTTTGATCATGTGGAATGTGAAGGATATGTATATACTAAATTACCCATGCAACTTCCAAAACCAACTAATTCCTTTTTCCACAAGCAAAGAATAAAAGTTTCACTGTGCAGCAGAAGCTTCAATCATATTTTGTAACATAATATGTTCTTAGAATTCTTATCAAGCATCATGGCTAAATAAACATATATCTATGTTTAGTAGCAACATTAATCTTAGAAAAAACAAAACCATCGATATGATAATCTTAAAAGAAATTCCAATTTACATTAAAAAGACAGATCTGACCTTTAAAGAAGGTATTAGCGCATAAACTTCATCAAGGGTCTCAGGATCAACATTTCCAATCATGCATATCTGTATCAAAATTGAAAAGAAAACCTCAGAGGGCATGACACTGGGTCAAAAAAGGAGGAGAAGAAGAAGGACAAAGAACATTATAGTTGAGCTCCAAACCTCGCCATCAGTAACCCCATTCTGTTTCAAAGTCCTAGAACTTAAGTTAATGGCCAAACAGGCAGTTTGTTCAGTTGGGCAAGTGACAAAGTACACAACATAACTTACTAAAGCAAGTTCAACCAAAGGATACTCTAAAACTTGTCTCACGGACTGAACATTCGTGTAGTGAGCATTGATTTTGGCATACTGCAAAGCTTTGCTAAATGACCTGAAAGAAAAAAAACTGATATTTAAAAAGTTCTTTACCAGTAAGAAAAATTAGGAAGGACGATGCCTGAAGAAGAAAGTTAAAATCTAATTCCTAGACCATTACTCAGGCATTTTTATCTTTGGATCATCTGATAAAACAGTCATGTGTCCCTGGATTTCTTGTAAAACTTCTGCTGCTTCGCAATCCATCAACAATCTAGCCCCCTTTAGAAGTTCTGCAAGTCAATCAACAAATAATCTATATTTCTAGAAGTGTCTAGCTGGGAATAGATGTTTAGAATATCAACAGTAATGACAAAGTTCCAACTTAAAATAAACTATCAGCATATGATTAAGTCTGATGTTCAAACAGAAAAAAAAAGGTTATTATATATCTCTTTTGCCTGATTGATTCAAAATCTTTTTCTAGTCCAATATTGATAAGTTGGATTTGTGGAACCAAAAACTCCAAATTAAGCTTACAAGCATCATTATGTTTTACATCATCAAAAATATATACTAGGTGCATTTATGAAGCAAGGTTACTTCGACACCTACATAACTAATCAGCTTTGGATAATGCCCTATAATGCTTAGTAGGACATAATCTGATTCCATAAATAGAATGTCAACTTCACATTAAAAAAATATTCATGATAGCATATGTTTTGAAGCCAAAGGGAATAATGTAAATCAATTTACCAGTCATGGCATAATATAATGACAACTATGGATGGTAAAACAAACCTAGTATTTTTCTTAATTAAATCATTTTAGTTTCTACTTTAAAAAAGTGAGTTATATATATGTACAAAAAAAACCTCAATATGAAGGAAGATATGCATATACACTGTGGATTGTTCATGGTTTCCTTCACAATATATGTATGTGTACGTATAAAACAAGCCTTGACAAGAAAGGAGGCTACATACATGCTTGTAGATAACAAGCCTCGATATGAATTGTGATGGATCCCTTCCTAAGGTTCTCTTCGACAGACACCTTATAGTTCAGGATTGTGGTAAAAAGAACATAGAGCTGACAATTAGGAAAAAACAATAGCACCTGACCAAATAAGGTTGGGAGTCTGATTGGACCTTGGTTCTATGGTGGCTTAAAATAGAAGATATGGAAAGCACAGAGTATAGGTAAACATGATGTCTAATAACTCCTAAAGTTCCCAATAGCTAGCAGAAATCAAACACACTAAAAGCATTAAAAAAAAGAGATAAGAACTGAAAAAGATAGAACAACTTTGCTGATAACAAGAACCAACCTAGTTCAAGTTTCAATTCCACTTCTGTAACCAGGGGCTTTATTGGTGTTGCTTCTGGTATACTACCCTTTCCACCAGCCTTTCCTACACTAAAACCTTTTCCTCCTTTTCCCAAGTCTCCTGCAAAGTTAAACATGACAAAGAACTTATTTTCACCTGAAATTGTTCAAGGAAAGTAGAACAACACCTCCTGAGATTTTGTCAATATGTGACATGAAAATTTATATAAATAACCAAAGAGGTGCAAAGGCAAACCTTTAGCAGTTGGTGTATCAAACGATGTCTTCCCACTTGATTTCAGACTTCCAAAGGAGACTTTCTTCTTACCGGATTTCTGTTCAGCTGATGATTTTTCATTTGCATTTAAAGAAGTTGGAACTTTTTCTTCAACAAAACCTAAGAATTAATGGCCAAAAGTGAGCAGCAAATAGTTTTAAGTATACATATAAATTGGTCAATGCTATTTGGAAAATTTCCTACTCCTCACTCGGTTGACACGATCTGAGGCACATTACTCATAACCAAAGAGCAAAAACTTTTACAGTTTACATTTTGCCTTGCCTTCTGTTATTTGGCAAACATTCATACAACTTATTTTATCCAAATTGCCACAAGTTGCAACACAAATCAGGCCTATTAATTGAATGAACACTGCTCAGGATGTTTACCCATAAAGCAGATAACGAAATCAGGACATGTACCCAGTGCTGATCAACAAACTAGGAGGCACCAACTTGGTAAGTGTGATGTGAAAACAACAAAGATGGATTACTAGGAACACATCCAACATCACATAATTTTAGTTTCAACTTCCAGCTATAAAATCAGTGGTTAAGTAAATTTATAAATACTTTAACCCAACTGGTTTGCACAAATCTCTCATTTCGGACCATAAAGTATTAATTAGAACCAAGAGGATTTCAATTCCGATGATAGTCTATTCTCCCTTTCCCAATGATGTGGAGATGGTCAAAACCAGAATGTTGTAAGATATATGGCCCTATCAGCACATGCAAGCACATTGCTATGCTGGACATTTAAGATACTGAATAGTTGATTAAAAAATAGCAAATGCATTTTGCACTAAACAAAGAAAAACTTTATATATAAATGCTGTTAATTTCCTTTTATTGGATGTGTCATTTTTTGATATCCAAGAAATGATAAAATGACATCAAAACTATGAACTGTCACGGACAAAACTATAAACAGGGGGTTTAATGTAATGCTCATGTATGTCCGTGTCTTTTGGTTTGTTCACGCTTTGCGCAACATGTAGCGGGACGGTCGAAGGCTTAACAACCCTATTTTAGTTGGGTTTGGTAGTCGTTTTAGGCTTGTAAATAAATATTATGTCATGTGAACATTTGTGAGAGATCTCGGTCTATAATGGATCATTTTGGATCCTTTGTTGTGCGATCGTTCAGAGCTTGTGAAGTCTGTTTGTAATTTGTATTGGTTATGGAGTATTTTCTTGAATGTTTGCTTGTGAATCTCGAGTGAGGCGTTTTCTCTAACCTGTTTTCTTTTTGTAGGTCCTAAGGGACCATGGGAGGTTTCGAGGGGATTGACCTTTGCGGACGGACATGCAAAGGTGCCGCACGACTTAGGCAAAACCAGTTAAGTTCGTGACAGAACGGAAACTTCATCCATCAAATTAGCCCTTCGAAAGGACTAGAGGCAACAGCTTGACGTGTACCTTTAGCTGCAAGGCCCTCATCTTGCTGTTGAGAACAGGAAATTTTCATCCCATTTACTATCGCAACTAACAAACAACATTTGTATTTATCCTAGTTAGAGAAAATCTACATAAAAAATGAAAACTAGAGGACTGGAAAAAGCAAAAAAAAAAGTCATCAACCTTCAAGCTCAGAGTCCGAGGAGTCAATTTCAATATGTGTTGACTCGTCCATAGCACCACTGTTATTTCCTTTGAGTGATCCTGCATGCAAAAGGTTGCTTTAGAAAGTGTCCAAGCACAAGAAGCTCATCTCAATCAAGGCAGAGTCCAAGTTAATGAATATTCTCACAGGTCAAGGATCATAGTACAACTCCAAGTAGAAGGTAGTCATATACGTACAAAGGATCTTCCAGTAAGAGAAACTACACAATACATAATCACGTCATGATAGATTTCATATTAAGGAATTGACCAAAGCATACAGTGACAAGGGCCACAAGGAGGAAGGGGTGTGCATATCTGTACTCCAGACTGTTATTATGCTGGAAAATTTTACTTTTTCTTTAAGAAATATAACAGCACAAAAAGCCAAAGGAAGATTCTTGCAAGGCTACCTTCTCAAGATGACAAGGAATACATTGACTTCTCAGTTAAAGTGGTTTCATTACAGAGATAATAGTTTAATTATATAGAGAAATAAGTAAAACAATTGTATCCTTTCATCAAGAAGACAATGGAACATCAACCCATTATTTAGCTAACAGTGGCTATCAACTTACAAATAACAAGGTACTAACACTGAAGAATGCAGACAGGAAGTCAGCTAGCTTATGAGATATAACAAATCATAGAGATAAAGCACAAGGTTTAATAGTTCTCGACGACCAACCACTGGACGAAAAGGAAATAATAGACTTAGGTTTAATAGTTCTTCCAACATAACCTGATTCGGAAGCAAGCATACGTAAAAATCGGATCGGATTGCTTCAATCTTGCTTCAAAATATGACCAAGAAAAGTACGAAAAGGAAAATGTCCGACCTTGCTTCAAAGGCGCAGCAGCCTTCCCTCTCGGGAGGGGAGACCCATTTCCCCCTTTCTCTGCCATCGATGTAGAAAGAGAAAGGGATTCTTCTCCGGCTAAGAAATAGCGCTCGATCTGATCTCGGAGATGAGGGCTCAACCAATGCGGCGAAGGATCCGAATCGAATCGAAGACCGGTGAAGAGCGACTCCTCAAAACCGTAGGGCTCACTTCCGACACCTGCGTCCACCGTGAGATGAGACAGGCGAGGCTTCCAACGATAACAGAGCGATATATATATATATATATATATATATATATATATATATATATATATATATATATATATATATATATATATATATATATATATATATACACGGTTAAAAATAATTAAAAATACATTCATGTAATTTAAGTTTCACAGTGAAATCAGTCAAACTTGTTAAACCAAATCGGTCAACGAGGCTACAGTATTTCTATCATTAAACTAAAAAAATACTATATCAATATTAATTAACTTAAATTCTCGTAAATATTAATTATTAACATTATTATATGTATTAAATATTCACAAAATATTTCATTCAGATCTTGAACGGAAATTAAGAATATTTTGATATATTTCAAAACAAAAGGATGGCAAATCCTTTTTTTTACATGATAAACAATAATAAAATTCTAATTTTTTCACTTTGTCTTAAATTTAGATGTATATATTTTATAAAAATATTATAATATTAATAATTATTTGTTATGAAGGAATGTTAGTAAAGTCAAATCGTGTCATACTATCAACTATCTTTCATATGCTCATATTCTCGTAACACGTTTGTTAAAATTAATCTTTGTCATCGTTTATAGGACTCTTTTGTCATCGAAGATAAGCGATGAAGCAAAGGAGGCGTGAATTGTAAATTTATGGAACGAGGGCAATCGTCGGTTTAACAGAAATAAAAATAAAATAATATTTTCACACGAATATTATGTGAAAATTTTTAAAAATTAAAAATATTATATAAAAGTTTTTTAAAATTATTTTTTTTCGAAAATTCACCTATAAATCATTCAGTGAAATCATACCAAGCAGTTGTCAGATACCACTGCAGAATTCTCTGCTCTGTGATAAGATTCTTCATGCAACCCAACAACTAAAATATAATATATTGGTTGTCACTGCTACAAGTTTATCTTTCAATCACAGTCTATCTGATAAGGACATATTAACTCCTAATCTCCATCTTTTTTGGTTTCTTGTACTTATTTGTAGCTATCTACCTTATTACATCTTCACTTCATGTGTTATTAATTAGTCTCAAATCTTATCAAACATGCAGTCAAACCACCATAGAAGCATAGATTTCTACTCCCACTAATTTAATCTGCCCTGTAGCAACATTATCTTGTGCTTAATCAAGATATATGAATGTCAAGATGATCAAATTTCAAAAGCAATTATCTCCAACACAAACACATCTGCAAATCTAATTGCCAATGCACACACAGTTGGTAAAATGATGTGCTATTCTGCATGCAGACAAATGGTGCAGTGAACATGAAAAGGAAATCTTTTGACACAATGCACTGAGAGCTTTCTGTCTTGACTTGAACTGCAGGGGAGAAAGCATTCATCACAGGAAAAGAGCCCTGCAACTCTCACTGTCACTGGAAGAAGCTGTGACTTTGCAGGTGCATGGCCACCAAATCACCACCATTCATGGTGCTTTAAGAGCCACATGGATGAAGATCTGAAGCACCTGAGCTCAGGATCATGAGCCATTATGAAGAGGGAGAGGGGAATTAGGTCAGACCATTGGTTGGCATGCTTGCTTCCACATAAGAACATGCCTTTTTGCTGGACTCTTCCATGATCACCATGACCTTTCCTTCACTTCATTTGTATTGAGGCCTCGAGCTGAAGAATGTTGTGTGGCTCAACTGGCAATAAGCATCCCTTGCAAATTAATGTACATAGTAAAGAGAGTTGAATTTTTTGTTTGGTTACTTAAGTGATTAGATTCCAAGTTATATATTAACATTCTTTTAATCTCAATACCATTCAATATTGAATGATTTATCCATACATACGTTGGAGATTATATGTCAGATATTAAAATATTTTATTTTTATAATATTAATTATATATTATCTCATCTAGTTAGTTATTTTTAGCATCTCGATCTGTACACTTAAAAAAAATTATATTGACATCATTATAATTACGAAAGTAAAATATCTAAATATATTTATCATAAATATAATACTTATATAGTTATAATGTTAGGATAAATGGGTTTAAATATTTTATTTTTATAATTATAAGAATATAAATATAATTTTTAAGATATAAAAAATAATTAACTAAAAAATATATATATAATTAGCATCACATAGGATGATCAAAATCTGGAAAGGTGGAGCCCTTGCAATTTAAGGTGGAGTCACATGAATCTTAACCCAAAGCAATGTGGTTGAGTCAACCACAAAAAAAGAAAAGCTTCGAGATTAAGGCTGTGTGCATAGAAGCCAACAAAAGGAGCTCATTTACCTCTTGCGACTGCCCCCACAGTGAACTGTGAATGCTATGCCACTTTGCCTCTCTTTTACCTCGCACTATAAATACCTTCGCTTTCTGTTCCGCCTCCTGTGGTGTCTCCCTGCCCTGCTTGCCCTTCTCCGCCGGCTGATCCTGGATTGCCCTGGGTCATCGAGATCTCGCCGGGATCCGTGTCGCCGACGACCCGAACCTGGCCGGAAATTGCCGTCGATCTCGCCGGAACCATGGCTTCCGGCAGATTCATGGCCTACTCCCCTTCTCCCTCCACCGCACCGCACTCCCCCCACATCCCTGGCATCCGCTCCGCCACCGGAGCCTTCGCCGAGCAGGAGAAGTAGGGCGCCTCCTTTTCCTCTCAAAATCCCGGCTTTTGTTGGAAAATGGTTGCTCCTGACCTTGTTTGGTCTTCGATCGTCTCCTTTTTCTTGTTTCATCGACGATCCATCCATAGCCTCGAACTTCCTCTTTCTTTTGTCCTGATCCTTAAGGGCTCCTCTTATGCGGTTTTTGGACGATCGGATATGTCGCTAACCATCTTCTATATTTCTCCACTCTAAAGCTGAGATCTTTCAGATGCCTTTTACATCCTTGTTTGTGGGTTGGATTCTGGATTATTGTCAAATATGATAAATTTTGTTTATTTCCGTGTCCTAATGTCTATTTACTGAGTTCTACAATTATTTGCATTATTTTCCATGATCCTTCGGATGTCCTTTTTTTGCAAGATCTGTTAATTTCGACTAGGATTATAGTGTAGATTTTCAGTTGACGGGTCATTCTTTTTCTGCATAAAGGAAAGTGTTGAGACTCCCAAGATTGTGACAAAGGGCTAATTGATAATTTGCAGGTATCTCTCAGAGTTACTTGCTGAGCGTCAAAAGCTGAGTCCTTTTGTGCCCGTGCTTCCCCATTGTTATCGTCTACTGAACCAGGGTGAGATTCATAATTTAACTTCAGTAATTTCAGATGCATCAGGATGTTGCTTTTGTTCTTCTTGAGACCTTTCAATCTTCCTTTTCGAAATGCCTTGCTTGTTGCTCTTAAGAGGATTTTGTCTGAACATTCTGATGGTGCATTACCTTATGAGTTTGTTTATTCTGTAGTTCTTTGCATTTCTTTTGGCTTCATTGCATGGAAGGACACAACTGACGAGTCTCGTGTGTTTATCTATTACTAAATTCTCCTTCAAGATCAAAATCAACTAATCAGTAACAAGTTATTGTGTGGTGGTAGATGTCACGCACACACAACCTCACTCGCTCATACGTATTCTTACTTCATTTTGCTTTTAGCATCTTTGTCCTTCTTTCATTGCCTAAAAATGCTTTGTCTTCCTGAAAATTTACTTGTCACTAGATCACTTTGCTAGCCTGTTTATAAGTCACTATAATCATTGGCTGTGAGCTGTGACCAAGTTAAGAAAGCCAAGGTTCATTAAGATAACTTAACCAATGCAGAGAATTATTAGAATTGTCTCTTTCAATCATATTAAGTTGTCAATAATCAGTACCTTTTGCAGCAGTAGAACCTCCAATGGGCAGGCCGAAATTACTTTGGGACCTTGGCATGGAAGCATTGAGGTCAGGGATTACTATCATGTTTGACATAAGAGATACTCCCATAGCTTTTTGGACAGTGGCCTCCAAATTGATATGAGATGGCATGGAAGCTTAAGATTCCTTTTAGAATAAAAGCTGCAAGCGTACTGTCGGTAAAAAAAATCTTGCCATGACTATAATAATTGAAAAAGAGCAGATGATGCCTCTTCTATGCTCAGGTGCTTGGGCATATGTTCTCCCAAGGAGGGCATGAACTTCTCTTGTCCTAACACTACTTTGGGAAGGATGTGTTTTACATTTTTGTGCTGTGTGGTCGAAGATCTGTTGGCAAACATATTTTCTAGAGGTATCTTCCTATTCTTCTAGGTTGTTTGGTTCATTATGTTATGGGTTTGTGATTTTGAATGAGAAAATTTTTGCCCTAACTGATTGTTATTATTAGACTGATGATCTTTATTGTAGCAAATAAACATGAGACATTAAACAGTTAACAGATACAAGCATCAGTCTAATTGTCTAAATATTTATATCTGAACATGCAAAAACATAATAGTTAAGCATTCATTTTTTATAAAAAAAACATGAACTATAGCTGCAAAACAACGATAAAAGAGAAATTATTGAAAACCAGAACTTTTTCACTAAGGGCCATCAAAACTTCTTAAGTTGACTAAAAGCCTAGAAACTTTCTTAAGTTTACTAAAGCCTATGAACTTTTTTTGTAAAGTAGACGATGCCTGCAGATCATCCAATTCTCTAGCTATGTATCTCTAATTCTCAATGGAAGTTCCATACTTCAAAAAGGAAAAAAGCGCCTATGAACTTTCTTAAGTTTACTAAAAGCCCACGGGCATAACTTATGTTATGTTGTTATGATACAAAAATGAATGATCGAAGCATACAAGAAGGCAACCTTAACTATCTACCCTTTGGTCCAATTAATTGAATGACTTTAATCGTCTTAGTTTTTAAGCTCAATAAAAGGTGGAAGTATTAAAAAAAGACCAACTTAATCAACCGTCTGTTCCAACTATTGTGATCATTTCAGCGTCTTAGTTTGTAAATCTTGTCATTGTTTTATGGCTTGCATTGGAATAACTTGTACTCGTTTGATGATTCAATTAAGAATTTGTAGCATGTAACTGACAGTGTTAGTCTGGTTGTATACTGATTGTAAACTAACCATTTGTTTGAGCCATGTCTGTACATTTACTGATTACTAATTTATTAACAAATGCTAACCTATACATTTTATGCTTGAAATTGACATTTTGAAGCAGAGATAATACGTGTTACAATGCTCTTGGGAAATGCATCTCTTTTAGATCAAAGTGGGCTTGAATATGGTAGCCCAATGACTACTGGAGGATTATTTTCAAATGGAGGAGCAAATGATATGAATGGATGGGCATCACCCTTCCAATCTGAAGTATGGATACTAACCATTAACATAATTCCCTTTTTAACTAAATCTGCTGTTTAAAGAAGCATTCTTGATGTTTCATGCTAACTAGAATTGACTTCTTATTTGACTTTTACATCTTGATTTATTTTAACACTTTATTCTAACTTGCTGTTTCCAGTTCTTTGTGTTCTTGAACTAATTTCAGTCTCTATTTCAGAGCTGTATTTATTTATGTTGATTTGGCTGTTACAATCCTGTATGACTACCATAAGTCCATCACATGATGTGTGGACCCTTTTTGTCTTAGGATTGCTAATTCTGGAGGTAGTTAAACTTGTTTGCCTGATGTTGATTTGAATTGTCATTCAATGGTGTTTTGAATTGATCAACAGTCTAATCTCTTCAATAATTATCATGGATTTTATTAATGCATAGTAATTACTCTTGATCGGTGTAGCTTGATCCTCTGGATTCCTCCTGCAAGCCTTGTAGCAAAATATTAGTCTCCAAAATGTGCTTAAGGCTTCTTATTGATTTTGCATAAATGCCATTTCAAACTTGAAAGTCACATAATAAATTAATATTCATTATGGAGAAGCTATTGTCTAAATTTATTTATATTATGCAATATCTTACAGAAATAGATTTTGAAATTTAAATTTGAACTCTTTACCTACTTATTATGTACCGCACTACACTGTTGTCTTTGATCTTCACGCCCATCCAATCTTAAAATCTTTCCACACAAAGGACATATTTTTAATAAACTATGCATCTCCAAATCTGTTATTTCATGTGTATTGTACTTTCTTTCATTTAAACAATTAGATGTAATGTGCAGAGGATGGGACTGGTGCAGCCTTCTTCTGCACATAGTTGGCTTGGCTCTGAAGGTAGCTCCTCAGGTCTTATTGTGAAGAAAACCATCAGGGTTGATATTCCTATAGACAAATTCCCTACCGTAAGTTCTTTCTCTTTGCTCAAGTCTTAGCTTTATTACAACTCAAACCCACAAGGTAGTTCTAGTTTTTTCCTCTTTTTCTCAGTTCAATTTTGTTGGGCGGCTCCTTGGTCCTCGAGGAAACTCCCTAAAGCGAGTGGAGGCAAATACTGATTGTCGTATACTGATTAGAGGGAGAGGAAGCATCAAAGATCCCACCAAGGTAAACCATGGTTACATATTTATGTATCTGATTTTGCAATAATCCATGGTTACGTAGATGTGTATCTGCCTCATCAACTGATCACCACTCCAAGGTTCCAAATATATGGAAAGGAACATTTTATGTATTAGAAAGATAAGTTCCATAGTCAGTTTTGACCTTGATATCATGTTAAATTGTTCTTTTGGATTGTTCGTGTAAATATTATCGTTCAACAAGTTTAGAAGGTATGGTTATATGAGGAGACTGACTGATTCTCTTATCATATCTGATGAATACTACTCAACTGAGTTTTCATAAAAATGGCAAGATTTAACATCCAGAGCTTAGTTGTAAATTTTCATCTTTATACTGTCCCTTTGTTCATGTTCTTTTTCTTGTTTGTGTCATATGAATGAGATGCTACATCATGTTCTGCATCTTATTAACCTGTTCTGGTATCCATTTGAAGTTTATGTCTGTTCTTTATTCTTCTCTGCCTGTGCCAATTACCTTGGGCTCAGTATCCTGTTTGGTCAAGACTGTAACCTTGCAACTTGAATTGTCTATATTTGACTGCTACTATTTCGGTGATAATTTCTGTAAGAGAAGGTTATTAGTGGGAAACCAGCATATGGACATTTGAATGTCTTGCTTAGTATGGAATCTACAAATGTATGACTGTTCTGTTTGTGCTACTTGTAGGAGGATATGATGAGAGGAAAACCAGGATATGAACATTTGAACGAGCCACTTCATATACTGGTAGAGGCTGAACTGCCAGCAGAAATTGTTGACACTCGTCTGATGCAAGCTCGTGAAATCCTTGAAGATTTGTTAAAACCCGTGGTATATTATTTCCCATCCCAAATTTGAGTTTACTTGACATCCTAAGAGTTTTGCATATCCTTTTTCATTTCTCTCTATCTTTTCTTTTATTCAGGAGGAGTCACAAGATTTCTTTAAGAAGCAGCAGCTTCGAGAGCTTGCCATGATCAATGGCACACTACGCGAGGAAGGGGGGCACATGTCCGGTTCCGTCTCCCCCTTCCACAGTAGTCTCAGTATGAAGAGAGCAAAGACAAGGGAGTAACATGTTTGCCGATTGGTAGGTCCTCTATGTGGGGCCATATTCTACCTGCCTGCGGCAGCTAGTTTATGTTGGGATTGCTTGCCAGCAAGCAATGCATCCCCATCGGAGGCGCTGGCACCAAGGTCGGTTCTAGCTCACTTCGTCGGTGTGTTTTTCTTCAGTTGGTGGGTTTGGTGATAATTATGCAATACCTAATGTGAGAATGTGTCGCTTAGCAAGTTGGGAAACTAGGGTATGTCATTGCATGTGCTTTACTGCCATGCATGAATTAAGGGGAAATCATAGATGAGTACATTGGTTCTGAATAATCTGAGTGTGTCCTCAAAATGCTTTTGTAGTATTCTGTATGCATGGTTTTATCTTATCGAAGACTCTGGTAACGGCAATATATAAATTATTTCGTTAGCTACAAAACCTGATTTAGTTCGAACTTGTCCCATTCTAGATTCTGGTGACATGATCTATTATGGATGCCATAGATAAAGTTTACACCAAGAATCTCTCAGGAGTAGTTTGTTATGCTTAATTGTTGGTGATCCATAATCTGCCTTTGGTATCTGGAGATTATTGTTGTAATCGTACAGTCAGGAATTCTATGAATCTGATGCCATTGAGATCTCCATTGTTTGACTTGCCTTTGTGATTAACATTATATCATCACACCATTGTCCAACAAATGGAATGTGCCTGTGGATGCTACTATAGTTGGATTATTCTTTACATGTTGTTGATTCAAAGATTAACGATTGTGTGTGCTACATTTGGTTCATATTTATCATGGAATGCAATCCAATATTGCTTCTAGCAGTTGGTAGAGATTTTGATTTTATAATAGCAAGATGTTGGAGTCGAAGTTCAAAGAATTTTTTTAGGTTGATTCAAATTTATGCTTATATTTAAAAATAAAAAATAATATTATTAATATTTTATTCTAACTTATTATGATAATTTTGATTATAATTTTAGGTAAAAATAATGGAAGCATTTTAGAAGGGAAATTCGGTTAATGCGAATAAAAAATTGAGTTTTAAGGGATAAATGCGAATAAAAGAAAATAAAAAAAACACATTTATGGAATATTAGAAAAAGAACAGAAAGTCCAGCTCGCAAAATAATCAACGGTTCTGATGCATCCACAACGATCAATCTTTTGCTCTGCTAAATCGGACGGCGCAAAAGGAGAGGAAGTGAGCAGTAGTACACCATAGACGGGTTTAAGCGCTCGTCTCCACGAGTGCCCAACCTTTCGGTTTTGGAACCCTAACGGGGAGCTGTTGTCGTCCGCCTCCTCTTCTGCCACCGTTGCCTCGCCACCTTCCCGATCCAGGATGAAGCTCGTTAGGTGATCGATCTGCTCGTCTTCCTCTTCGCTGTGGTGCTTTTATGATCTTTGATGTATCTGTTTGTGATAAATCTTTTGCTAGGTTCTTGATGAAGCTCAACAACGAGACCGTCTCGATCGAGCTCAAGAACGGTACCGTTGTCCACGGAACCATCATAGGTACGGTTATCTCCTTTCTGGTTCGAACTAGGGTTTTGGGT
Organism: Musa acuminata AAA Group; assembly: GCF_036884655.1. NCBI lineage: Eukaryota > Viridiplantae > Streptophyta > Magnoliopsida > Zingiberales > Musaceae > Musa > Musa acuminata. Next base: position 44,686,737 of record NC_088356.1, read on the forward strand.
GAAAACCAACCAACTTGCTCATGGATCTCTGCTCTCGGTTTAAGGTCTTGAATCTTATCTCGCTAATGAAGGAAAATGCCTTTTTTTCTGGTTTGATTGCATCATTTGGTTCATTAGGAGCATTTTGTCATAGATTACTAGTTTCTGTCGCCTTTAGATCTGAGATGCATAAGGACGGCTTGTTAAATCTTTGCTGTGGCGGTCCAGTATGTCCAAAGTTTTAGAAGTTCTTTTGACTTTGACGGTGATGGACTAACTTATTACTGATGTAAGAGTAGATGATGAAAAGGGTTATTATTGAAGTAGATGTTGGAAATGTGGTTTCTGGTTGTAATGCTATTTGACTTGAAAACTCAAAATTGATTATGTTCTTGCTCAGTAGCTTATTTTCATTTTTTTTTCTAACTTGTCATCTTTTATCTAAGGAATCCAGTGAGTGCTAGGTTATGGGGAATTTTCTATTTGGGGAATTTCCCACTTGAGGACTAGAAGTTATATATACGCTTTTTATATTAATTCACGATTTTTTTTCCTGGAATTGATTCATCAGTTACTTTCCCTTTAATCTGCATAGTGGTTTGCTTTGACATTCAAACTGTTATTCAATAATCATGAAATATTTAATTTAAATGGGGGATTATGGAGGGACAATAAAAGAATCAAGATTTCTTTAAGATTAGATGTACTGACTTACGAGTGATTGGAGATGGATGTAGCAGGAAAAATGAAGGGGCAATCTATGATTATCGTTGAGATGGTGAGTGAAATTAACTTTTCGTATCCATCTATGCTTCTAAAAGCGAACCATTCTTTGATGCTCATTTCCCTTATTTTCCTGCAGTTGTTATGAAAAATATTGTATATTTTGTTAAAGTAATTAAGCCCTAGAAAGTGGATCAATTTATGAGTCCAATAACTAGATATTTAAACATGTCATCACTTTCAAATTTCACTTTTTCAATTTTATTAAAAGAGCTACTTCCAGGCAAGTGTTATACTTCTTTTGAGCTTGTACTGTTATCATAAGATATGGGAGTAAGTTACCGTGTGGAAGCTTTTATCTGATACTAAATTCTCCTTTTGCTACTAATTTCATGTGCAAGTCTCTTCCTCTACACACTCTTTGATCTCTCTCAACCAACCTATTCAGAGTCATTATTTTCCAATTCAAGATACTTGAAGCCCCAAAGTTTTCTTTTGACAATGTGCTTTGTTGCTTGATGAGGACAAGTGATTTACCTTATATGGTTGGAGGTGGAGGCAAGAAGCTCCAAGTCTCTACCAGATCTCCCTTTCTATTTTTGTCACTATTCATATTTTAAATGCATTAACACTCCAGTAATAGCCTTTAAACCACTACATGAGTCAATTATTTCTGGAAGTCAAGACTGGACTTACAACCTTAATGGTTTACTAAGATTCTTCTGATTATAAAAGGCTTCTTAGAACTCTCTTTTGAACTGGCTGGTTCATCCTTAAGGAGTGATAGGTGTACTGAATGATTTTGGAGAATTTTAATTATAAAAAAAGGAATTTAAACAATTGACATGGATATCAAAGGTAATTACAAAATCTTGAAGGATTAGTTGTGCTGTTTATCTATTGTTGTATGTGTTTTTTGGAATGAGTCTACTTTATTAAATCTACTGAAGATGGATGTGTATGCTAGAGGATGGCATTTTCATTTTAAAGAATAGCTCTGAGGATAGTAGTTAGAAGGGTTACTAATATGCTAAACATGCATGGCATTTATCATAATGGGTATATGAGGCATGCATGTTATTCATGCCCGGTAGATGGGAATGAATTCCAAGAAGACTTATCACTGTGATCATAAATGAATGACTGCAGCGGTTTGGTGGACCTGTAATAGGAGAAATATCCTGTATTGGATGTCTTTGTCAATGTAACACTTAGATTGCTAGTTGTTTTGGTGCATCTGATGTATGATCTGATAATATTTTCATATGATGTTTTATTTGGTCGATCTTATTATTGATGTACAACATTGTTGGCCCAAAGTTAAAGAATAAGCTCCAAATTTGTGAAGTGCACGTTAGGTTGTTTGACATTGATCTTCATTTTCCAAGACTTTTCTTGGAAGGGATTTTACATTTGTATACTTTCGAAGTTTGGAAATAGTGCATTTGCCCATACGACTTTTGATATAGCACATTCTACAAGAGAAATAGATATTTTAAGAATATATATAAAAAATTGGAAGAAAGTTGAAGGCTTGAAGCTGATAAGCCTACATCATGGTTGGAGCCACAGAGAGAGCTATCTGATCTGATGGGTATTATTGTCAGTTGGAGTTCCAACGTCATTGTGCTAACCACCAACTAATGGATATCAACACAATGAAAGTTGCAAGTTCTGATTTTTGTAGGGATATACATGTTAAAACTAAAATTTAGAGGAGTAAATGCAAATTCACTTACTTTGGGAGGATATATATGCAATTTTGTCTTTTCCTCAGAGATTGATAGGGAACAACAAAAAGCATGGTAAACATGTCTAGTAGCTAAGCATAATATGTTGTGAATAAATTTGTATTTAATTGTTTTCAGTTCAACAGTAGCTCTTGAAAAGTCACTTCTAGGTGCTGTTAACATGTCGCAGGCACCACAAGCTGCATCTCATTTCCATATTCGCAGCAGTGCCTTTATAGGTTTTTTATAGTAAGATATTCAATCCCTTTCCCTAGTTGCCATCCTTTCCTCGAGAATTGGTTTCTGGTGACTCTTGTTTTAGCTTTGTTGATCTTCCAAAATTTACATACAAGGATATATTTTGGGTGTGAGGCATGAAGTTTAGTTGCATTTCCTTGTTCCAGAGTAAGCCATGAACCTTACAGTTGTCACTTAAGTTCAAATGGTTGAGGTATGACAGATGGTATTGCTTGACGACCCATTAAATGCCAATTCCTAATTGGTTGCTTCATTGTATTCACTGTTGATTTCATTCATGTTTGCAATCCGGCATATCTGATCCCTTCATGGTTCTTTCAGGTGTGGATATTAGCATGAATACTCACTTGAAAACTGTGAAACTCACAGTGAAAGGGAAAAATCCAGTCACTCTTGATCACCTAAGTGTGAGAGGCAACAATATCCGCTACTACATCCTGCCTGACAGTCTGAACCTCGAGACACTATTGGTCGAGGAGACACCTCGGGTCAAGCCCAAAAAGCCAACTGCAGGTATACGTTAAATTCGACTCATTCCCTACGCTTAAGCAATTATACAACCCATAGACGAACTTTTGTCTTACTGTGTTTTGTTAATCTCAAATCAGGGAGATCCTTGGGACGTGGTCGTGGCCGCGGCCGTGGCCGGGGACGAGGTCGGGGCCGTTAACAGCATCACTCTCTTCATAATTTTTTGCATCATCATCTGTCCGTGTACAAATAGCCTGCTCTTTATTGAGAAGTATCATTTGGAAGCTTCTCTTCACAAAATTGCAAGCAGGACTATCTGTTTTAGCTCTAAATAGCAGTTAAGTTTTATCCAGTAGGACCAAACTTTAGAATCAAGTGAAAAGAAAGAAGAAAACAAGAACTATGTGCTGTAAGATTGTTCTGTATTTGTGGGCTGCACTAGAATTGTTGTATTCCTGCTTGTTTGGTTCATATACGTTGTTGGTTATCAGAGACAAATCTGAGTTCTTGCAGCTGTAGTTTTGCTTCTCGCTTCAATTCTCTTGCATCGACCAATCGAAGATGATGTGTTATTGGCTGTTCATATTATTTTCTGCTGTTGTCTCATCTACGGTTGCTGCTTCTTTAAGTTGATTATCATTTGGGAAATAGCAAATATGATTTAGAGAGGAAGCCCGTTTTGGAGCAAAATTTGATCAAGAAAGTTGACACATTAGCCCCATCGGTGCTGAAGATTTCTTGCGTTTGAGATGGGATTTGACTGTACGATATTTTTGTTCCCATGGTTTGGTTTTTACAAGACTGACTCCCCCAACGAGGTTCAGTTTTGATGGTCAATTAGGAGAACAGTTTAGAAGTATGGGTTTTGATGGTCAATTAGGAGAACAGTTCAGAAGTATCAGTTATGGAACACATATGAAGACGACAAACATCATGTATGATTCTAAGTGTATTAGCAAAAGCTTATCATTTTAGGACTAATTAGGAGAATAGTTGTCACATCAAAAGTCTTTGAATTCTTTTTTTGTTTTTTGCTAGAAATCTATCTAGGAACAAACAAGAACTAAACAAATCAGTCTCGATCAGGAGAGTGTTAACAAACAGAGTCTTATCTCCAGTTTTGGATATGCTTATAGATTTTATATGGCTTTCATAATATTGTTTGTAACAAGAGGAATTAATAATTGTCATAAAGGTGTCCTTCAAAGTTCAAACCCATTTACAAAGGATGTTCTTACTAAGATAGCTTATCATTACCAATGTTATATTGATTCTAATATCAGTTATCACAGTTTAATGGGATGATCGACTAATTAATCTGATTGAACCCGAAGTATCAAACAAATATACTTAAACACAAGTTAATGGTAGTAAAATACATTTTACTCTTATAAATATTATATTCAAGTCTAATCTCATTTTTGATACGAGCCTAAATCATACGTTGAAAAATAGTCAAAAGATAACCTTTCGTGAGTATCGAGCGACATGTGAGTATCGAGCGACAAAGTTTTCTAAGAGGAATCAAGACAAAAGATAACCTTTCGTATTAGAGACACACACACACACACACAAAAAAAGGAAGAATTCAATGATTCATTGAAATGGATTCTCATTCTACCTTCAGTTAATTTGCTACAACATTTCTTTATAAAAGCTCACAAAAAATGGATTAGTATCGTAAGTAGAACACACAAACCATCAAGGCACTGCTTCTGGTTTGTCGTTGGCTGCTGATAAACCAAATGACACCACACTTACAATGGCCACCGCCGAGCAGCAGAAGAGTATAGAACTGCAAAGAAGTAGTATTTATTAGATTAGATAGAGAACCAGGTAGATAAATTGACATGATAAGCCTTTTGGTCAGAAAAAAAAATGCCTTTTATCAATTACCTTCGCTTAGGTTGAAATTACTCTTACGGCAAAAGATCTCCAAAGGGTCTAAATGTTGCTGTGAAAGTAGGATTTTGCCCAAGCATTCTTTTCTGCGATAAATGATGTAATCGTTTGCAGCCACATGAGCGAGGCAATTGGATAAATAAAATGATGGAAAATGCAAAATCAATAAAATTAAAAAGAGATGCAAAAATAGACCAAGTAGTTAAAGATGACATGCAGATTTGGCATTTGCAACAGGATAAAATAGCAGCTGCAGAAACCACCGCATAATCTATCAGGTTGACTTTGCAGAGACTACAAGGTCCAAAGGGAATCTCATCTTGTTAGTAATAGTTATTGAAGATGCGTATGATTTAATGAGATATGACCATTTATTATATCCACTTAACAGAGATGGCATGTGCATCAGCTAGCAGTAGAAACATCAAGTAAATAAAATAGCATTTGCAAAAAAAAAAAAAAAAAGAGAATATGTAAATCCACTTCATATCTATAAGGCTGATCTATTATCGCAGAGACCACAATATCATACCCAATGGAATCTCATCTTGTTAGTAACTGTTATCCAAGACAAATTACGATTAAATGAAATATGACCATTGTATCATATCCACTAATTGAAATGGCATATTTCACAAGCTAGCAGTAGAAACATCAAGTAACCATTCTTTCTGTATATTTGGTTGCTTTCATGGGATCATTTCCAACATTTGGTGTATTATCTGCATGCATTAAAGCCTTATCAAAGAATACTCACTCAGCCCAAGAAGGACCATGCTTCCTTCTGCGCATGTTTTCTTCCTCTCCATCCTCATCATCGGAGTCTTTGTATGGAGATATCTCATATGATTGAGAATTCAGATTTTCTTTAGTGGTAGACATCCTACCTTGAATTATTCCTTTCAGACAATCCGAGCTGATAACCACCTTCAATAACACAATTAAAATAAAAAATCAGGAAAAAAATAAAAATAATTGGTAAAAAGACTAATTTCAGAAGTCAAGAAACCAGAGACGACACAATCAGGTGCTAGAAACTTTATTTTGAATGTAATAGCTGGAATGGCCTGTGTATATGTATATATATGCATCATGCATATATATATATAAAGAATCATACAAAGACTCTGATTTTTTATGTACACAAAAATCTTCATGGCCATTAATTTGCTAAAACCTTATGAAGAAATTCATCATGTAAAAAAGCCATCGAACTCTCAGAAAAGATTCAAGTGAAATAAAAGTTTTACTAAAAAAGTACAAACAAGTTCACTAAAACATATAGGTCAACATCCTCTAGATAATTAGTAATTAGCATGGCATTCGAAAAAAGCATGTTAATCTTGGGATACAAAATTATCATTTCACAGTTGTTTAATAAAAAATGATGATGGCACAAAGCCTCTATCCAGGGACTACCTTGGTGGCTACCGGTTCCACTTCCATTGTGTTTCTAGACCCAGCAACCTCCCCTCCTTTTTCTGATTTCAGTTGCTGCTTTGCTTCTAACACTAGACCTTTCTTCCTTCCCTCATCATCCTATGTCCATGATCATGTCAATGAAGGAACAAAATGTCCAGAAGATCTAGATATAGTAATGTATACCAAATTAGAACTTACTGCAGCTTTACATCGAAGTTCTTTTTCCTCTTTCTTTGTATGTAACCTTTCATCCTGTTCTCTTTGCAACTTCCGAGTTTCTTCAATGCATCTTCTTTTTCGTTCCTTCTCCTTCCGTTCTTCTTCTCTCTGCCTCTTCCTAGCAGCAATATCTGCTTCCTTTCTTCTCTTTTGCTCCTCCAACTGTTTTTGCTTAAGTTGTTTCTCCTGCTCTAACCTTTCACGCTCAAGCTTTGCTGCTGCTTTCCGCATCTCACGTTCATTTTGTTTCTTTTCTTCAAGATGTTTCGCAGCCTCCGCTGCCTCTAGTGCTTTTACTTTAATATCTTTCTTTCCTACAGGGTAACATCATCATCATGCTAAAGGACTAATGCAATCACGAGCAGTGAGCCAGTATCACACCGATCTGGGTGATATCAGCTACAACTGGAGAAAACTACTAATATATGCAAATGTATATGAACATAGAACATATGTATGGAAATATTTTTAACATTATAGAATCATAGCACATAATTTACCAAATATACAAGATTCATTAACATCTATACTGACACAATCTAGTATGAGTCTTTCTTAGGGCCCATCATGAACATAGCATTGCTCTTTCTGACTCTGAAACAATATTACAGCAGTGACTCATGAAAGAAGTCTGCAAAACAGTAGCCACTGAAAATAGCCACAATATCTTGAAGAAAAATAGCCACAATATTACAATTTCTAAGCAAGACTACAAAATTCAAAATGCAAATTTGAAGATTAGTATATTAGCATAAGAAGCTCCACAGTATATTGAGGGAAAATTAAAACAAGACATCATGTTCAGAGAACTTTGTAACAGTACTTGCAGGGCCTTGAACACAAATGCCATATGCACAGAAAAAGTAATTATTAGATCAACATCAACATGCTTTAGTATACAATGTGTACTTAGCAGGACAAGGACTCCATACTTATAGGACAAAATTTATTAGTGGTTCAATAAAATTAATAAAAAAAAACAGATTACTCGATAAACTAGAGATCACAACCTTCCACAATCAGAGCTCACCATTACACATTCAAGGCTCAGAAAACTAGAGTTAATGGATAAATTGAACAAGGTAGTCTCAATGTGCTGCATGATCTAAATTTATTTGAGACTATCTGGATTGTTCCAAGAGATAAATTCAAGACCAAGTATATGGGCATCATATAAGAGTAATGTATGTACCTCCAGCACTCTTTGTTATAAATTGGAAAGCAAGCTAAGAGATTCATTGCACAGGTGTTTACCATTATTATGCCAATAGATACATGCCGACAGACACAGCCATCCTTGCCAAATAGCATGGGCTCTTCACCAAGTTGATTCTGGCACAACATTGGCGTGGCAGTAAATGACGTTATGATACTACGCAGGCAAACTAGCTAGCACAGCATGGTATCAAATCAAACCCATAAGTTGCTTAATTTCCAATAACCTAAGCAAACACCCATGTAGAACAATGTCACAAGGGAAAATTCATATATGCACAATCAAGGTACAGGGCAGAAAAAAGAAGGAAGCAACCAAGAATGCAAGAGATCAACAATTTGCAGATGTTCTTATCTTCTTATCTCTGGCAGCAAATTTAGGTTTAGTTATTTCATATAGAGTTGACAAGCGATGAGATGACATTTAGATACGTACTCAACATATGTTTTGAAACCTAAGTAAATTTCACACTAGCGTTAATAGTACCAAATTTTCTAGTGCAGGAAAAATAAACAGAGAGAAAAAAGTTTTAAAGGAAGTTGACGAGCGACGAGCAAGGAAGTATAAAGGACCTTCTAGATAGGTGTCATAAAATTTTCCCATGATCATAAGATAGATCTTTATACCAATCAATAAGATGACATTTAGATAGGTACTCAACATATGTTCTAAAAGCTAAGCAAATTTAAAACTAGCATTAATAGTACCAAAATTCTAGTGCAGGAAAAATAAACAGAGAGAAAATGGATCACCTTTTGTAGTTGTTGCTTGCTGCTTTTTCTGAAGCATTGGGATGAAAGAAGATATATTGGAGATGATATTGCTTGGCTTACAGCCTTTCAGAATACTTGCTTGGCTTCTATTCCTTTCAACTGCTTTCACATTTATTTCTGGCTTGTTACATAAGGATTTAACCACTTTCCCCTCTTTCTTTCCATTAATTGAAAGACATTGATTCTCCTTATCTGCTGTCAGATCTTTATTGCCAGTATAAGCAGTTGCCAATAGCGAATCAAAACTAGTCTGAGTTCCTGAGTGGGATTTCGCATTTGAAAATTCTAGACTGCCACTTTCAAGGAGCATCTTGGTAAAAGGAACAAAAGTTGATGCATTTTCGTATACTGAAGTGACATCTTTAAGTGATTCCCTATTATTCAGAACTTGGTTTCCTCTTGAGCAAATCCCCTCTTTGGAGGTGCTTAATTTATCCTGACGCTCAATATCTTCTGTGGTGCTAGAATTTTCATCAATTCGAAAGCACACAAGTTCAGGGTTAGTACCCACTGTCTGTGAACTGGCACCACTTCTACTTGAAGCCTTTCTCAAGGCGGAATTTTCAATTGGAGGTGTCTGAGGAGCTTTACTACTTGCCCATGCAAATCTAGCACTGAAAGGCGTGCTATTGGAAGAAGACCTTTCCACAAACGAACAGTCAAAAGATGAGCCCAAGCTGTTGTAAAGATCAGAAATTTTGTCATGTTCGCTTCTAAATTGTCTTGTGTAATCACCATAAAAACATAGAGAATCATTGTGCAGGCGCTCCAAGAGGCCATTAGGTAACAACTGAAGAAGATCAGGAATGTTGTTGATTTTATAGTTTCCTGAAGGACGGGCCGTGGGTGTAACCAAATGTGTAGAATTGCCTTGCTGCACATCCAAAGGAATATTTTCTTCCTTGAAACATGGATAATCAACATCATAGCAGATATCATTTTTCTTAACAGGAGATACACCAATACTGAAACCCTCGAACTCTGGCATGGAATCATCACAGTTCATGGCCAAATCATTCTGAAAGTTCGACAATACAGATGCACCATATTTGCTCAAACTTTTCCCTGCATCAAAAACTGTCCCCTCCTCTATAGACTGTAAATTGTGGCAATAAACTTCAGATACTACATGACTCAATTTTCCATCAGCATCGTTTCCAGAGGAGCCAGGTTCTTTTGGTTCAGAAAGAGTAAACTCAGTGCCACCAATTTCAATCATTAGAGAGGGCCTGGAGTTTCCATGGGCCAGACTGGGAGAAGTCACATCTTTTGTGCATTGAGTTGGCAAGGGAATATCCATGACTTGGTCTTTACTTTTCAAGCAAGAGTCATCCTACCAAGTAAGACAATTATTAATCTAAAAAATAAGACAAAGATAAACCAAATCAGCAAGCAGAAAAGCTTCATATAGGCTTGCAGATCATGGAAAGAAATTCATAACAACATAAACTTGCAACAAGATGCTTCTAAGGACTATTAGACACAGTCTGCCTATAAAAAACACAGGAAATTCATTGTGAGAACATGGAGAGAGGGAAAGGGAGTGATGGATAAAGCAATTTCAATAAAGCTTAATAATAGAACACAACGTACTTCCAAGTGATTCTAAATCTTTCTAATTTGCTTTAAGGTACAGAACTACATACTGCATCAACTAAATTGCAGAACTACATATATCTTTACTACTTAGACATCTCTATAAATGAACAAGTGTAAACATAGACATATCAACATAGCAAACTAGACTACTATAATATTAGTCCAAGTAATTTCTTTTAGTATAACAAAATAAAATGACCTTTTCGATACCTCTTTCAGACATTGCCTTTTGCTTTGTTGATGAAATTCTGAATTGCTCCTGAACTCTGCATTTTCTATATCCATATTCAATATATTTTCAGAGGGAGATGGTGTGATCTGCATTTCTTCCAATGGAACAGTTTCTGAGCTCACTTTGCTGCTACAGAAAGTGTCTTCTTGAGTATGCAGGAGCTGATGAAGTGTTATTCTTGAAGTAGCAAGAACACCATCTGAGTAACAAATCAACTTTCTCCTCTTAGGCCATGATATTTCACATGCATCAGTCATTAGTTCACTTGATCGTTTTGAACTAGTTGTATTACCAGTTAAATTTAGTTCTGAATAAGAGTAAGTCTTCCCATGCCTGTTCAAGCTTCTTAAAAAGTACCGAGATTCCGATGAATGATTCTGAGTTCTAACATTGTATGATAACTGAGTGATACTCTTTTCCATTGCATCCATTATATTTTCACTGTTCTTGTCCTTCTTGGTTACTGACAAAAATTTCTCTAGTGAAGGTGAAATATAAGCATTCCCTTTACTAAGACCAACATCCTTTGGAACACTAGTAAAGTTCCTCAGAGAATAGCTAGCTCTTGTAAATTTACTCTCCATTTTAGCAGCATTTGGTGATTTCCTGCTGAGGATTGTCTCACGAACATCTCCAGTTGTGGTGTCAATCAAGTTTTCGTTGGCTGACAAAGACATGTAGTCATCTGAACAAGGCAAATCAGAACCATCAGATATATAAACATCAAAATTTGCAGACGAACTTCTTAAATGTTGACATCCAAGTCCTGCAGAATCATTTTCGGCAGTATCTACAATCAGAGTGGATTGGGAAACTTCTGCACTACTGTTTTCCACTGTAACGACCTCAACCGCTTCAGTTTCTAGGCTAACTTCATCTATCAATGACACTGAACGAGCACTCTGAACATCATCTGTCAGTTGGTCTTGGCTGCAAACCGATCTTTTTACAAGCTTTCCCTTGCAACTGCCTTTTGTTCTGTGATCCACTAAGCTTCCATCAGACTGTTTCTTAGAAGAATCAGTTGCACTTACCATCTCCAATGATCTTACAGCAGGAACATGTGGAGATATCTTTGCACATAATCTAGATCCAACCGTATCGACAATGTTAAGTAATTCATCTCTCTCCACATGATCTTTACCACTAGTTCTTTCAGCTTCCTTTCTTATAACTTCCGTAGCAGCCAAAACACTCTCATGTTGGAGCTGCTTTTTCCCTGATAAAACGAGCATTGTTTTAGAATTTCTATGGAGTTCTTCATCTTTAATACACTGAAGAGATTCTGAAAAAGAAAACTCAAAGCAACTGCCCTCAGTTTCTCCTGCAAAAGTAGTGGTACGGTCCTTGTTTATATCATAAGGCTTAATATTGTCAGACGAGTATTGAATTTGTTTGACATCAGAAATTATCTGAGGTTGTCTGGTGGCTACAATGCTTGCCTGTCCACTTGTTGTAGGTTCACCACTTCGCTGCATCGTTGACTGCTCTGTCAGGCTTCTTGATGGACTTCCTTGACAGACATTATACTGAAAATTTTGATGATCTGAAAAGTTCAAACAGGATCTTAACATTGAGGTAGAAGATGTCGGTGCATTGGTCAAATTCAAGTTTTTAGTTTCCTCAGACAATGATGAATGCTTTTGATGATTCATATCATATGTTGTAGAGAGGGGACAACAGTGTGATTCTATTTCCTTTGCAGTTGAATCTCTAACAGCTACCACTGCACTTTGCACAACTTTAGCATTCGAGGCATCCTCTCCAGGCTGAAATGCTCCAAAGTCAGGTGCAGAATCCTTGCATAGCGGATCCTCTTTTAATGACGGTGCTGATTGAAACTTCCTAAGTGCACCTGAAGTACAAAAAAGATTATTTTTCTGAGAAAAGGAACCATAAAATTTTTTATCCTGATGGCAAGCTTTTATACCATCAAAACTAAGTTTCTTCACAACAGCCAATAATTGATTGTGAGAATGATGAGAATTTTCAGAGGGTACTGCTTCCAGTCCAGGAACAACAGAATTCGATCCATTTAAGACAAACTCCTTTGCAAGGGCCCCTGTACACTGTTCCTTGGCTGAAGCATCATGATGAGAGTTGGCTATAAGATCAGGTGCCTCTCGTGATACTGTTTGCATAAAACTTGCTTGGTTTGCAGTTGCTTTACTAGTGATGAACCCTGAAGGACTTAATGGTTTTGATATGTTGTCAAGAGATGGAAGACAATCAACTGTTTGAGTAGCTATACCATTAGGAACCATTGAGTTCTTCATATCTGATGTTTCTTCATCATGTTCGGGCATCAAAGACGCAGCCATGGTGCGAGTTGCTCTACGAGCATATTGTTTTACGGTACACTCATTTCCAGAATTTGCAGCATTCAATTTTTGGTTAAGATGACTCTCAGGTTTCCTTTGCATTGACCTGTAGCATTGAGCACTTGCAATCTGGTCAAAGACAGGTGAATCCTTAACATCTTCAGAGCATGCAATATAACACTCTTTTTCATGATCTTTGTAAATACCATCACTTGTGTCTCCATCATTGTGCTCTGGATAGATACATTCATTAGAAATGCACATTTCACTTGCAAAGCTACTATATTGACACATATTGGTACTCTTGAGTGCAGGCAGGGTGTGGAGAGTGTTGTGATTTGTCGAAGGAGTGGTGGCCCATGGAAGAGGAAATATGATCCCTTGAACAAGCTGCTCCCTGATTAACTCTGCATAAAAATAAATATACTATAAAAAAAATATACGCTGAGTACTGTATTGCAAATCCAGTAGCTCATTGAATGTGAGGCTCTTTTAAAATTTCCATAGGGTTAGATAAAAGTTGCCATGGCTCTTATTAGAAGTATACATTTGATAAACACCAATCCCCATACCCAGCATGCACATGACAACGGAAAAAATCAAACAACAAAATAGTTAGGAAATAATTCACTAAGTTCTTCCAATCACCCACATAATACCCACAAAGATCACCTTCAAACCGCCATATATTTCCCTCCAAAAATGAAAGACATGCGAAAAGTCCTTATCTACTCTCTTACTAAATAGGACAGAAATCAAATTCTTACCTTTTTTAACATTCTTGTCTCTCCTTCCTTACCGCGCACCACACAGAATGCAGAGCTTAAAGGTTCCAATCTCTCTACTGCTTCATATTCCAAATTCACAGGCATCCTTTAGTGTAAATGCAAATCTTTCAGCTTAACTTGAGTTGTGTCTTAAATTGTAGATTTGCAACTGCCACTGGCTTCTCAGAGACACAGAGGTCCGAGCAGCCTGCCAACCAGCTCCTAGAGAAAAGGAATTGGAAAGCTGTTGCCCAATTCAATGTCATCCCAGATTGTCTGCCTAAGACATTTGAAGACTTAATTTGCATTCTACGATATTGTTGCATATACCTAGCTGATTTCCCAAAATTTCCATCCCAAACAACACATAGGAATCGCTATTGCAATTCTAGAACCCAAATTGGACTGGATAATTCACAGATTTCATAGAACAACTTTCGGATTTGTCAAGGCCAATGAGAAAAAACGACGAACAATCGCTCGATTCAGCGACAAGTACGAAAAGAAAGAATAGTTATTGCAATTCTAGGACCCAAAACACAAAGAACCCGAAACCAAGTGAAAGATCCAAGAAACCCAGGGCAAGGAAGACGGCAAACCTTTCGGGCGAAGGGCGTCGGATCCGGTGTCCCAGAGCCAGGGAGGGGGCCGTCTGCCGTCGGCAAGAAGGTTGTAAGCAAGGGATTGGCCGTACGACTCGATCTGCTCCCTCAGCTGGCCCTCGATCCAGGCTTTCCGGTCGAAGACTTGCATGAAGAGGTGCTCCAGCGTCGTCGTCATCCCGGTCCTAGTCCGGTCCGATCAAGAACAAGAACGACGGATTTCGGAACCCTAACGGCAAGAAACCCAAATCGAGGAGAAAGCCATTAGGTTTAATCGATACCTCGGCGAGAGAGACCGAGAGAGAGAGGTCGGTGAGCGGGGAACGATTTGAAATGTTCGAAGGTGAAGAGGGGGGAGAGGTTTGAGGTTAACGTGTACCGAAGGAGAAACTTATGCACACAACATTAATTGAAGTTGGCCACCCGGAAAATGAAAATAGTAAATAAATATAATAATAATAATAATAATAAATAAATAAATAAATAAATAAATAATAATAAATAGATATTTAGATATTTATCATTTCAAAGTTCAAAAGTTGCCACATATTTTATTTAAAATTTTAAATATGAATTTCTTATATATATGTTAGAGTTAATTACTAGTAATCATAGTTATTATTATATTTTAAAATAATAGAAACTTTTGATATCTTAAAATGTGTTTCATTACTTTTATCAATTATCTGATCCCTTATAATTTCTAATATTTTTTAAAGGAATTATTGCAGAAAGATCAATCTATGCTTCTTCAAGAGTGAGTGATGCATTTTATTGCAGCAGTCATATTAAACTCCACTTATCAAACCTATGTAAAACTCATTATAACATGTTTTGTAATGCTTGTACCGATCATTCTTTCAAGAAATGTCACAGCATACCTTACCATAATATAAAAGGTCACAATGATTACATATAACTCTTCATCACATGAATGGATGGAAATGGTTGATCGGATGAGTTGCATAAGGATGATTCTGACATCTCACAAGCATGCAATATATGCATTAAGAAGGCATACAGTAACAAATAAGCTGTGAAGAACATGTTAATATAAGCACACTTGATACACAAAATTTGGCACAAAAAGATTGGACGTCTCTCTATCTGAGACTCGTAAATGGAAACTCGGCGCGACATTCAAAATTCACCCAGCCTTTCCATCTGCATACTGCTACTCTTGTGCAAAATGTCTAGTAAGGAAGTTGTGTGGTACTAATGTTAGACATCAGTATATATTGCTAAATGAAGCCTGGAACCACATGTCAAAGAAACCCTGGTGGTCAGGTCCGCTTGAATCTCTTCTCGGATGTTGTGTTGCCATTGGTGCCTTCGTTGCACCTTTTAATCAAAGGAAAGCAGTTGTTAGATATCATGTCCAGCCGCCTGTTCACATCTGCCAAGCCGTCGAATCTGCAAATGCTTGTTGCTATGGCAATAGTTGTAACTTCAGACCTAGGAAGGAACTTCGCCTCCAAAGCAGCATATTGACCACCATGGGATTCTTCCCCTGCTGCATTCTTCAGACTGCGAAGGACCTCATCCTTATCTTGAACAAAGCTTCCTTTAGTAACCTGTAAATTTTATAATGAGTTTAAAGCTTCCTCTAGTAATTTCCTTTTTCAGGATTTTTCTTAGGCTAAAATCACAATTGCTTGTTTTTAAATGCAAGTACTTTGATAAGATGCCATTGGGTTAGCTCCTGACAGAATGGTTAGCATTTCAATTTTTATTCTTATGAGCACAGAGGTCCAAATTGCTCTAATCAACATCACAGATGTGCAAGTGTGTTTGTATTTTTAATACTAAAAAGGAAAGATGCAAGATGTTCAAAGAAGTACAGCTACTGAAAAGCACAGTTCATGTTTTCAGTTCTATAATTGGAGAAAGTATAAAAGAAATTTTAGCTAGAAAACTGATGGTTTCATACCTGAAAATCAATTGGCCACTCAATGGAAGTGGATGGACAGCTACAACCATCACAAAAGTGAAAAGTTAACAACATCTTGAAGGGCCTTTTTCTTGCTGTTTCCCTGGAAGATACAATATTGTCTTAAGAGGAAAAGGAAGTAATAGATCTAAGGCAAATAAATAAAATCTTTTACAGGAGGAACAGTCTATACATTAACTTAATGACGGCACCTTTTCAGATGAAATGGCTGCTTATCTAGGAAGGCAGCCTTTAAGTCCGGTCTCTCAGGAAATGATATCTGATGGCAAAAGAGGAAATTTGAGTGTCTTTATGGAATAACTGTGAGATTCCAATACTAATAAGCAAACAAGTGGAGATGCATTAATGACAACAAAAAGAGATAATGAGATGACAAGGTTGGTGTTTAGAAAGCATGATAAGACAACTTTAAATTAGGCACTGCCCACAGGATCCAAGTCATTTTAAAAGTTTGTTTATTAACTTATTGGGCACTCTACAACGTCAATCTACCTCCATCTAGCTGACTCCACTGGCAAGGTGCCTGGCACTTCTTGAATTTTTGAGCCAAACAACAGCCCAGACACCTAGATGGGGCCTGGCAGCTAACTAGGTCCTTATGGTCCTCCACTTAATTTTAGAGGCCACTTACTACAAATAATTATTAGTAAAGGATACCAGAATTTGATTTCAAGGGGGATAAAAAAACACGATATTTATCATTTCAAGTAATTCAACAAGTGCAACTTTTTTTGTAACTAATTAGCAAAAGATAAAATCATTTTATGTGCATTGTGCAACCAATAACAACAATAAATATGTGACTTGTTGAACATTGATTTTTATGCTTGTTTTTTAGCCATGATGCATATTATTGTACCTTATTTTTAAGATGTGCTAATTTTTTTAACTACTTTTGCTTATCTAAATATTTTGCATCTTCTACCAATACACATGTCGAAGGCACATAAGTGAAAAGCTATCGCGTCGAAGAGTGAATATGATGTATTGTTTGCTTTTTCAAAATTATGAATCGTGAAAAATGCTAGAACTTAATTTGTAGTAAAATTTTGTCTACGTGCTCACCAGTGTGCCTAGGCCTCTCATCTTAATTTATGGTAAAATTTTGGTAGCTTGCTTTCTATTTTGGATTCCATTCCCTCCTTTCCTCACTCCATGTCGCTTGTTACATCATGCCACATGATCTCCCCTTTGCTTCCTAAAAATTTGCTTTAATAGATTTCGTAAAGTTTTGTCGTCTCTACAATCTACATCAGATTGTCCGTAACACTTGTTGTTTGTGGAAGATTTATATTCTCTTGAAACTTCTCAGAATATGCATGCTGTGAGTTTCTCGATACCAACCATACAATTACTATACATGCATTATATTCTTAATAAGTCAATTACACAAGCCCAGATTATAGTAGCCTAGTCACTAAGATACAAGAAAAAAGCACACTGAGATACAACTTGACATAAGCCACAAATTTTTTATTGTTTTACAACCCTGTACCAGGGTATAAGGTCCTACAAAGCTAGCTGCAAAATATTTCAATCCATGATAAACATCTTAGTATCAAGTCTTCATGCCAGGGCTGACAATTATATCTTTTTCACATCTTTTGAAAATAACTTTTTCCATTATGGCTGTCAATTCAATTGAGAACTTAGAATCCCACTCGTGTTTGGCTGTAATTCTATCTTGATTAAACTCGAAAATAAAGCTCAGAATTAATATATATGGGTATATATTAGGCTCAAAATTTAATTCTAGACAAGCCTATATAACACGAGTTGCTTTAGAAGATGTCATATATTGGTCATTGACCACTCAAACCAGCAATTCCCCATTCATGACACGTTTTCTCCTACCTTATTATCGGTTAAGTTTCTCAGGATAAAAATGCATGTCAACTGTCCACTAGCCTATCCATCTTGACAACAGATGGGGATTGGTGCTCCAAGATTAGTCATGAATAGCAGCTATATAAAGTTATTTATCCATCGATATGAAAGCAAAAAACAAATTAGCAGTATACAATAGAATATTTGAGAGAATCAAATTTGATAGAATACTTGGGAGAACTGAAATCTGGTTGACTAATGAATATAATTTTTTACCTCAACTGACTTCAGAAATGCTAATGGAGCTCTGGGTCCATGGATACTTGTAATCCTCAGAGTCCATTTCACGTAAGTGTTCTCTGGATTGTCAAAGCACAAAATAGAGAGTAAGATGACCAAAACCCAGAACTTCCTTATGCAAAAGCACAAATCTGATGTTTTCCTTGGTATTATACAATATGCTGAAGTATCCTCAAGCCTATAAGCTTTCCATGCATGCAGTGAAAGGAAATGACATAATAAATTTATTGTTGTGCTGTAATTTCAGTTTTTTTGGCATCGTAATCTTTTAAACATGAACTGCTTTGAATGCAGCCTAAACTTCAACTTTCACTATTGATATCATTGTACCAATCCAAGGCTATTTCAAGGATAAATTTTATTGTGAAGGATGAAGAAAAATAAGAAAAACATAGTAGGTGAATTTAGCTGAATAATACCATAACTTTATGCATAGACTGACATTTTGCCTGGATCGGTACAAAACAGGCAGTATGTACCGGGCCGGGCATGAACTGATAAGTAAAATGCCCCCATTTCGAATTGTCCAATCCAACCTATTAGAAAAACAAAAAAAGAAAAAGAAGAAACTTATTTAATGCTGCTGGTTTAGGGCTTGCGTTTGTGAGCCTTCCTTGCTGTAGATGCAAAGCTTGCTGCTGCCTGTTGCTGCCCACTGCCTGCCTTGCGTCGCTAATTTCAGGTATGCTTCCTCCTCCTTCATTGCTTCCTCTTCTTCTTTCCTCTTCCTCCTCCATCCTCCTCTTCCTCCACCGCCTCCTCTTGTTACTTCTTCTTCCTCTTTTTCCCTCCAGTTCCTCCACCACCTCCACTTCTTCCTTTCCCTCCTTTCTCTTCCTCCACTGCCTCCTCTACTTCCGTTCTCTTCCCTCCTTCATCCTCTTCCTCCACTAACAGTCCATCCTCTTCCAACGGTATCGATATGTATCGGTACAAGATGACAAACCTTGACTTTAGGAATATGTCATACATTGTTGTAAATCCATATCAATTGTCTTATGCATGTGTACTCAATAAACCCATATGTGGCATATAAGATGATTCTCTCTAATGTATTATATGAAGCATCTGTTTTCCATGTTATGTCTACTGACATAATTCTATATCTAGTGCTCCTTGCTACCAAAGAAAGGAGGCAATTTACATAGAATGCAATTTGCATTGATTAAATTCTTCTTAATGAGCCTTTTTATCTCAAATGAAATACTGTTGAGTGTTGACATTCTAGATGAAGAGGAAATTGCAGCAAGAAAATATCAATTTGTGATTAAATCTTACTTTTTGGTGAATGAGACAGACTAAGTTGAGCAAAGTCAATGCGGATATATGGAGGAATGCACAGGCTAAGAAAGTTCATGACGCCTGCAATAACCTGTTCTGGATTTATCAGATGATTAGCATAGGGTACAAAAACAAGGAAATCCAAATATGTCAAGAGTTTTAAAGTTCAGGGAAATATTCAACATGTTAGATTAATATAGCCTTGTGCAGCTAACCAATCTGTAAAAAAAAATATTCAGAGAATGGTTAAAGCCACATGGTGCAAGTTTACAGATGTGGGATCTTCAAAGGGAGATACTAGGAAATGCATCCCCATCAATCAACTAGCATAGTTGCTTATATTACCAACCTGAATACAAATACCATAATTCAAATTAATCATTAGTGATTAAAATTTGTGTGTTTGCTCTCCAATACATAACGACATCTGCATCGACTCCAGAAACACAAACACTAAGAGAGCAAAGGTTATAGAATATTTATCCAGTGCAGTTGTTTTCAGTTATAGCATAATATCTTTGAACAATATATCTGTCCAAGTATGATGAAACTTGCTCTTTCACAGGTTCCTTGAGCCAACTATAACTTGAGTTCGAATGCAGAAGCATCCTCCTTACAGTTGCAAAATTGTAAACACATTTCAGATTGGAATTTATTAAATTATTATCAATAAGGAGCGAGCTCTACACTGGAAAAGATCTTCCAACAACTTAAGTCAAAATTAACCACATAATGACCAGGGATCAAGCATAGAGGGAAACATCCCGAAGTAACGTCTCAACATTGGAAAAGACACTACCTTATCAACAAGCCCATGGATCACCAGACTAGCCTTTTTGTCCTTTGGGGTTGGCTGTCAAAACTCAGATACAGGAGGCAACATCAGCGATCTCAAGTATTCATATGACTGCAGAATGCTTAACTAATAATTGAATTAACTATACATAATAGCAATTATCATCTATTTGGAGTATGGCACCTTAAATTATTTTCATGTTATTTCTTTCAATAGTTGAAATGAAAATGGTTATCCAACTAGAAGACAGAATAATTAACTTATGGAGAAAAATTTTAAACAGTACCCCATTGAACAAAAGTTGATCCTAAAAATAGCATTTCCTTTCAGTCTGTACTATACTTGTAACATTTTTGCGCTTTCCCTGTTTCTAGTAATTAGCAGCATGTAACATTCCAAATCTCCTTAATGGTTACCCCTGAGCATTTCTACAGACTTCTTTGACATTGATAATTTGATGAGTCGAATACAATGTAATCTACAAACAGGAATATTAAAATTTTCACCTAAAATCAAGGGGTTATAAGATATAGTATATAGATTAAGTTGAAAAGAGCAATATTTGCTGTTCCTGGTCATCAATTCTAATAACTGCTAATATCAGATAAGCAACTGTCAAGTAAATGGACAGGTGTCCCAAATTAAGTCCTTCAGAATTTAAATATGGTACAAATGGGCATAAAGGAAAAGCATGTACACTCAGAATATTCAACTTAGCTTTGGGTTGCAAGGGTATAATAGATTCCTATGAGACAATGATAAACATCTTTCATACAACAAAACCGTTGTTCCCCTTATTTCAGAAAGTTGCATATTTCTTTAACTTGGAGAACATGTGGAGTGTGGAATTGTACCATGTCATAATAGGAATACCACGAGGTACATACTTGTGGCTCACACTATGGTAATGTTCTCTTCTTTTTCTTGGCTTTTATTTGTTTGTTTATTTTCTTTTGTGGATGGATTGGAGTGGGCTGTTGGAGCTAAAACCAGGTCACTAGTTAACCAATCAATGATCGACAAGCACAGATATCTTTCCTTTTCTTTATTTTAAATTACATTTATAAATATTATTTATATTCTTGTTCTTGAAAGGATATAAAGGAACTCATACGAGTCATGATTGATTGAACTTAACTCTCACATGTTTTATAATATGACCCCAACCCTGACAGCATTTGCAACCAAATGCTTACATAGTCTTCCTAACTGATTCACACCAAGAAAACTGTTATTATTAGAAGCAATATCATATAAGCTAAAAAACACAAGTTCTTATGGAATGTTGATATGCATTACTCTTAGTGAAGTAGAACAAATATTCCAAATTAAATAAAAAGGTTACTATTGCCTTCACACCATTAGAAAAATAGCATTCTTTTTTCAATATTATCCTTTAATTCAGCAACTCAGATTACCACAACTGCATGTACAACCATCTAACTTTTGGACAAGCTATACATATAAATAGTACTAGTTCAAAATGATATAGGTACATATATCCAGGACCGAAGCATAACTAAATGCAATGCATACCTGAAGATTTACAATAACAATCTTCCCACCATTTCGGATACACTTTAAAGGTAAGTTGCACGCAGGTGTTATCTGCAAACTGCAAACAGCAAGGTAGTAAGTTGGAAACCATAACTAGGAAATCATGAAAAGAAAAGATAGAAAATGGGTACATGTCTATACATCATTCAAAAAATCCATATCACTAACAAAAAGAAATTAGAATGCACAGAACATGCAAAACACTGATATCTAAATGGCCAAAACTGAATTTGAGAAGATGTTGATCCATCTAGTAAGGACTTCAAAATTGCTTTCAACCTGTGTCCTTAGTTCCTAGTACAAAAAGAAAATATTCATTTTTTTCGGAAACCATACAACTAGGTGATTCAGGTCATCTGTTCTGTTGGTAAAAAAAAAGGAATACTTTGATCCTTTCTCTCGGCATCCAGGATTTAATACCATCTGACTAATATTTATGGGTCCAACCAAGGTCCAAAGTGGATCATATAAGTTGGTATCAGTCGGTAACATGGTTTGCAATACTGTACCGTACCGCTCGGTATGAGCGGTACATACCGATCCGATAGAGGACCGGCATGGATAGTACATTGGTACATCTTAGTGTACCGTATGTCAGTATGCTCAGTACAACTCGGTACATACCGTACCGACCGTACCGACAGCTGAACGGTATATCAGTACGGTACGATATTCAGAACCTTAGTCGGCGTATATATTTTTCATTATTTTTTCTGGTTCACAACGGAAGGGTACAAGTTGGGTGTTACTTGGTATAGATCTGATCATTTGCCAAAATCTGTACTGAACCAGGAAATTGAAATCCTGGCATAGAAGCATCATTAAGATCTCCATATCTTTGCAAATTGGTGAAGAAACATAAAGATTAGTTAATGCCGAACAACAACTAGCTAATCAAGTTAATAACATTATGTCAGAAAACTATGATTAAGAAGTCCAGCATGAGAATTTCAACAACAGAAAAATGGGGAATAATTTACAAAAAACTGCAAAAGAAAAATGTATATACAAGATTTTGTGATTTCCATTTTCAGAATGTCTCCATTTACATAAGGTTAATGTCATCCTGCACCTGACAGCAAGTGTTTACACATTCTAATTTGTGAATGGTTCTGCTTTTAAATTTTCTGCCCAAACTTTTGCATTTAAATATAACTTCATATATCACAAATATAATAATCCAAAGCAGAGGTGTTTCTTGGCTAATTTTATATGCAAACTTTTAAGGAAATTTTGGAAGATTTACCACAAAAATATTAATAATATAAATACCTCAGCTAAAAAATCAGGATTATGGAATCTGAGTTCCTTAGTTGTTCACAAAGTAATACATTACCTAGTCCCTAAACATAATACAAGGTCAGCAGTTCTGCAGTGCTTCTCAGCAGAGTTCATCTCTTTAGGAGGTAAAGCATCCTGCAGGTTGTGTAAGCAATGTTATAAACTCAAGTTTATCATACAAACTAAAAAATGGAAGGTTATAAGGCAATTAAGTTTGATATACATTTTGTAAGAATATTTTTGACAAATGCATGGCATGGTGTATGTACATCCATACAGCATTTTTTTCTCAAAAAAGTACTGACAATTGAATGTTGGGCTACATGTAAGGGATTTTGCTTCATCTATTCTATTTCTTTGGCTTGTGTATTCCTTGGAAATGGATGTGCACCTTCATACAACAGATCTGCCGTTCCTGTAACCATATTTCATCACCACGATGAGGCATGTCTGTACAGGCCAATTGGGAATCCCAGTTTAGTCAGATACCTATCTTGACTTAGTTTGCCAATAATGAGATTTTTGAACCTGTTAAGGAGGTTTGTCAAAAGGAGGTAGGTAGGCCACAAATTTTCTCCTAAAATATCCAAATTTGTTTATCCATGCACTGGTAGGAAATATATTTTAACCATTTTGAACACATTATTGGAATCTTACTTACAGTTGCTTTCTACATTAGCATAAAAGTTTTTATCCATCTATCTGACAGAGTGACAGCCAGACAGGCATATACAACTTCATCACTAGGTTAAGATCAATTTAATTAATCAAAGTCTCAGCGACTACAATCTCCATGAGACCAAAGACCAACATATTCTCTATTGTGGCTTATATCCAAGTGCCTTTTCTTTTCTCTTTACTTACACCTTGTAGCATCTCTGACATGAATCAGATCACCTCTACTTATAATTGTACTATATAATAATTTGGACTAGCATAAAGCAAATTCCAGTCATTCTCAGTCTCAGCTATTCTGAATTTATAGAGAAGCATAGGAATATTTAGGATACATAATACATATCCCAGAAGTCATTTATGCTGCATCATATCAAAACTTGGTCAATGCTTCGATTAGCCAACTAAATTTATTAGGCATATCACAGTATATGTAAACATGTGCACAAGAAAATTTTGAATTTAAATTTGTTCTCAAATAACTCAAAAAAGTTTTAAGAAAAGAAAGTCAAGAATTAGAAGACAACAAGTAAATTTAGGCAAAGAAAATGCAAAAATATTAATGATTTGCAGATTTGCAGGTATGAATAAGCATACTACTTAAGTGAATAGCCCTGTCAATAACCATGTCCACTGCTAAAAATGTTTGTCAACAATCACGCAACCAAATAGTGTCAAAGCTTTTTACCTCCCAATCAAGAACACTGTCCTTAAGTTTTGCACCACACTTTGTGTCAGAACAACGCCTTGATGTCTCTTTCATCCCAATGGTTTCAACCTCAAAATCTCGAATATATCTTGAAGGGTTAACATATTAGCATCTATCAGTGGATATATGTATGTCAATATGAATATTTATACTCGCAATTGAAAAAAGATAAAACATGTAAATAACCTTAAGGAAACAACACCAGTTTTGCACAAGTAAAAAAATTCCAAAGTATTATGGAGCTTAGAAATTAGCTTGTACAAGTAATATATGAGAAAAAGTTGTCAACAACATACTCGATCCCACATGCAGGGCAAACTTCCCTGAAAGAATTTCCATGCAATTCAGCAAGCTTCTCCCTTGGTATGCCAGATCGAAGATGAAGACTATCAACGTTCTAGTAAATACAAGTTCACAAAAGATTTTTCAAACTAGAACTTAAAATTTAAGAAATAGGACAATTGTCTTGGGTAAACTATAAGCAATTACTATCATCATCATTGCCCAAAAAGAAAATCAAGGGTTAAACTGACTCCTCAAACCACACCCAAGGAATCAACAAAATTTTTTTGAGTACCTGACTAATAACAAACTTCAGGATATCAGCTCTCTCCAATTCCACTAAAGCCATATGAGTAAGACTTGGCATTGCACGGTGAAAAGGAAGTGATGCTTCAGGCAATCCCATGCCTGCTCGCTGCACATAAAATCCTTGAATTAGTAAATTATGTATAATATGCATTTAGTGTCATAAAAGCGTTACTAAAATCAATTCATTTGCATATGTCATAGAATGAAAATATTAACGTTTTTCATTGCAGTGGAAATTACATTCATCGACAATCTAACATTGGCTCCTCTCACAAGAATTAAAAGTGATATTCATGATGTTTACCTATAGAAAATATCTGTAATTCGACTTAGAAAGATCAGTGATTTAAAAAGGCGCTCGGGCGCTCGCCTAGGCGCTCGGGCGAGGCGAGGCCCGAGCGCCTCGCTTCATTTCCAGGCAGCGCGCTTCAAAGAGGCGCCGCCTAGGCGCTCGCCCGAGCCCAGGCGTCAGGCGCTTCGGGCGAGCGCCTGGGTTAAACCAGGCGACCGAACCAGCGGTTTAGGTCTGATTCGGTCTCCTGTGTTTTAGTTGGTTCAATCGAACCAACTAAAGGACCGATATCAGCGTGACTTCCCCAACCCTAACCCTGCTCGCCATTCACGCTGCTCGCTGCCACTGCCGCTGCCACTGTCGCCACTCACCGCTCCCCCTCCCACTGCTCGCTGCTGTCGTTACCACTGTTGTCGCTCGCCGCTCTCGCTGTCGCTGCTCGCTTTTACCGCTACTGCTGCCACTGTCGCCGCTCGTCGCTCCCGCTCCCGCTCCCGCTCCCGCAGCCGCTGCTCGCCGCTGTCGCTGCCTCTGTCGCCGCTCTCGCTCCCGCTGCTCGCTACTACCGCTGTCGCTGCCGCTCCCGCTTTTCTCAGCACCCTTGGTCTTCCCTTATACTCTTCTCTTCTCTTTCGCTTATCCTCTTTCAAAATCGAAAGTATACTGTTAACAGTATACAGTATACTGTTAACTGTATACAGTATAACACTATTATTTTGATTTTAATACTATTAATTTTAATATTATTAATTTTTAGCGCCTCACTTCGCTCGAGCGACCGCTTAGCGCCATGAGCGTTTTTGGACCGTGACGCCTTTTGGCGCCAAGCGCTTTTTAAATCACTGAGAAAGATGACCAGCTTCTATCTGAAGAGCAGCACAAGAATTTATAGGTAATCTTTGATGACTTTCATGTACCTATATGCTACATAGTGGAGAAGATTCAGGTTACAGGCAAGGTTTATTTGTGCAAAACTCCAAAAGAGTTATCCAATTGATCCTCTAGAATTTGGACATAATCTGCCAACGCTCTTTAAAAGATTAGATTATCTGAGGCTGGGATGGTTCTAACTTCTAAATGGTCATTTGCCTATAAGAAACCAAAAAAAGATACCGAATGGAGAAAAAGTTTGTGAGCTTTACATATTTAATTGGCATGAAAAGAGATTTAAAGCATCATTGAAATTTAAGAGATGAAAAAAGCTTGGAGAAAAATTATCTTGATGACATTTATAAAGGATGTCATTCTAGTCAGATTAATTTCAGTCATATGTCCATGGACATGATTAATATCGATGTACTAAAGAACTCCGAAACACCAAACTTTCAAATTTCAAATGTCTTTATTGCAATAACAAATGAAGAGTGTTCTAGCATTTGCATTTTCTTTGGATTTACTTCTTGGTGAGAAGGCATGCCAATTATTGACAAGGTATGGCACGGACATAAACCAAGTCCAAAATTGGTGGGCATGGACAATGGTATAGAACTGCTGTGCAGTTCTACTTAATAGTGCAAGTAAGTAAATGAGTGCAAAATAGGAAACACAGTGTTGCTTAAACCAAGGTATGCAATTTCGAATAATACCGTCATGTCACGGACAAACTTCTCAACAAGACGTTGGATGTAATGCTTATGTGTGTCCGTGTCTTTTGGCATGTTCATGCCCTGTACAGAATGTAAAGGGGCGGCCGAAGGCTTATAAGTCCCATTTTAGTTGGGTTGGTGGCCTCTTTAGGCTTGTAAATAAAGGTTGTGTCATGTGGACACGTGAGAGAGCTTTTCGGTCTGTAATGGACCATTTTACCCTTTGTTGTGCCACTGTTCAGAGCTTGTAAAGTCTGTTTGTAATTTGCATTGTCTATGAAGTGTTTTTCGGACATGTTTGCTTGTGGATCCCAATTGAGGCGTTCTCTTTTGCCTGTTCTCTCTTTTGTTGGTCCTAAGGGACAATGGGAGTCTTCGGGGAGGCTGACCTTTGCGGACGGACACGCAAGGGTGCCGCACGACTTAGGCAAAACCAGCTAAGTCCGTGTCATTTGGTATCAGAGCGGGACAAGCACTCATAGAAACACTTAGCATGCAAACGTGGGGGACCTAGCGGGGCTGCGTTGAGGGCAGTCAGCACACGCGCGACCGTTTGGGGGAAAACGGGCATGGAGATGTAGGGAAAAGAGTCGCTCAGAGGAGCGGGCATCTGAGATTGGCATTCACAGGAATGGCCAACCCTTCGCGCAAGAGGCACCACGAGAACAGGCAAGCTTGGAAGAATTTGGAGCGCACAAAGGTTGGGATGGCTGAGTTTGAGCTACGGCTCAACGTTGACAACTATACTTGATGGTGCTCTAGGCAAGCGAGGCGCTTGGCAAGAATGAGACCATCCAAGGTGGAATGAGTTGCTCAACGACCAAAAGAGTTATGCAAAGCTCACAGAGGTGAGGGGAATTGCTAACTCGAAGAATTTAGTACTCATGCATGGGCTTGTATGCGGACGACGGAATGTTCGTGGCCATCCCAAGGCGGCCGAGACTCGGCGCCATGGAGCATTGAAACTTTCTCTTCGGCATGTGAAGGTTACGTCCGTAGGAGGCTGAAGTGTGCAACGAGTTCAGCATGTTGCTAGGCCTTGAGGGGTGCAGTGGGGGCTGTATTGACGGGGAGTCGCAATCTAGCAAGTGCGTTTGCAGGAGGCAGAACAATGCACAGTTTGTTCAGCAGATCGGAGTAGTCCAAGGGGATGGTGGTCTCCGAAACGAAGAGAGATGTTGCTCCAACGGGATAGTTATCCAGGAGGGATAAGTCTCGGTGCTCCAAAGGGAGAATCATGTGAGATGGACTTCACATGTTGAGGATGAGTACCTCACAAACAACAACTCCACGAAGCTCGATGGACTGAGCAAGCGGCGAGGAGTCATCGCATGATCCCGCTCGAGAGAATGCATTGGTGGATGCATTTCGAGATCAAGTGGGGGAGCGACCTAAAGCAACTTAAATGAAGGCACACTTGGAGTCGATGTGGAGATCGGACTCAAGGGAGGGCTGACCCGTGGAATGGTGGGCACGAGGGCCACCATCGACTCAATGCAAAAACGAGGAGCGGAGCAACTTGGGTGTAACTTGGCAAAGTTCCCAAGCCGCATGAAGGGAGCCAGCAGAGAAGTTGGAACATGGAGCAGAGGCACAGTGCTTTTCTTAGACAGAGGTCAAGGACATGAGCTCTTGCAGAGGCAAGAGCAGGATCATGTTGTTCCATGGGTCCTTCATTCTGACGGAGTGGACTCATCTTACATGGTGCCAAAGACGAAGGGAGCTTCGGGGCACATGCACCTTATCTCGGAGTAGCATTTGATGGAGGAACTAAGGCGACTCAATTTGCGGAGGCGAAGTTGGGTTCAGAAGGCCTTAGCACGGGGCAAGAGGACGCAGAGGCAGGTACTCTTGAAGAATATGCCACAGTGTTGCTATTCAAGTTGCTATGAAGGAAGCAGTGTGCAGCGGAGATTGTGCTGGTAGGGGCAGAGGCCCAGGATCCAAACAATGGTGCACAAATCACAGTGAAGTCGGTGGACTTCGGGAGCTTCTAGGCGACGGACTGTCCTAGAGCGGTGCTTCATCTAGGTGTGGCCCAAGAGTGGGTGGATGAAGGTCGATTGCCAAAGGAGCGAACAAAACCGAAGGTGGATGAGACCCTGCGATGTATTGGCAGAGGCCACACATTGAGGGTTCACAATTCGAGTTTATTCCCCAAGGATCAGAATGCAATGGAGATGTCACCAGGAGGTGACATGGTGCAGCGGATCGTGGTGGAACAGTTCGTGGCAATGCGATACACACAACTTGGTCCCGTGAGGGATGTGATCATATGGAGGTATGATCGGGAGCTACTGGGAGCTCCGCTTCGGTGAACAACACGACGGCAAGAAGGGCTATGGATTCAAGGAGTGAAGGCCATGGTACCGCAGAGGCGGGTCTTCCGGGCGTGCACCGAATTTTGCATCGGATGAAAACCTTGGTCATCAGCATATGGGGGCTGGGTTCCACCAAGGGAAAAGTTCGAATGCAAGTACCAGTGAGTTCCATGGGAGGGACTTGATCATGCAGAGGTATGATCGAAGCAGCTGGAGAGTTGGACTGCTCCAGAGCTCATATTCGCTTAAGGGAGCCCGGCAAGTCAGAGGACAAGGCCGAGTAAGCGAACGTTGCTACCAAGGAAGCTATGGAGAACAGAATCGGTGCAAACCCTACAATGCGATGGCAGAGGCCATGCATGGGAGTGCAGTCTGTCTTTCCATCGACCAGAAGGAGCTGCTTGGAGAACACAGAGGTGTTGAAGCAGGGGGTCGAAAGGGGCGAGGAAGCGACGACGAGTCCAGAGGGACTTAGCTACCCAAAATCAAGCATCAGTTAGAATGGAGGTGGACTCAGAGGAGTGCCACAGAGACATGTCTACTGATCGTGAAGAAAAGGGATGCAGATGCGAGGCGACGGATAGTAGGGCCATGGGCATTGCAGCGCCATGGTACCGCAGAGGCGGGACTTCCGTGCAAGTCATTGATCCCTTGCTCTCACGGAGGGAGAGCGTTTGGTCGTGAAAGGGGCCGAGGAGGTGGAGCATGCCGAGGAACTTCGTAAGACCGGTGTCAGTGTGCTTCTCATCAAGACAGCCGTAAGTGAAGGACTTCGGGTCATGCAAGAGTGCACGACCAAGGAACGAAGCTGGCAGTACGCGGTGCTGTACCTTTGCTACTCAGTGGAGTAGGCGGCAGGGTTGATGGAGAAGACGGTACAATCCCAGAGGCGACCTCATCTATCAGAGAATTACTCCAAGTTGGGGTGGAAACTTCCTGCATTCCAGAAGTTCAATGGCTTTGAGAAGGTGAATCACAGTAACTAACTCAATGCAAGGAGTGCAAACACTTCAAGTGCTTCAGAAGTGTGAGCAAAGAGCAGGCGAAGACTAGTAACCAGCTCGATGCGTGAAGTACAACCTCGAGGAGGCGGGCGAAGTCAAGTAACCTTTGCCTTCTCAACTCTTAAGAGGATGGGCGAAACCGAGTACCCCAATTCTCTTATCTATCCAGCAGAGGAGCTCTGCACAAGTTCAAAGACCCTTCGAAGATAATGGAAGACAATAGTTGTCAAATCCTCACCAACGGTGATCAGTGCTACTGAGAGTAGATTGTCCGCTTCATTTCCCAACGAAATGCCAATCGAAAGCGGAAGTGATGCGAACCTACTTGGATATGACAACTAACTGAAAGAAGAGTCAATGAGCAGATTTTGTGGAGGAAGGACCCAAAACTTCAGAAGTTTGCGAGACGATGCTCGTTAAAGCTCCAACAAGCATCCACCCAGTTCAAGCAGCATGTGGAATTTCTGAGAGACTGGCGCAGTAAGGATGGTCTTTTCCTTCATCCGGGAGATCCGCAGGAATCAACGAGGATCAACACAACTCCGCCAACCCCACACCAGAGTCAGAGTCATTGGCGAGTTGAAGCAGCATGGCGGATCAAAGGTTCGACTACTCAAAAACAGCAGCGGAGAGCAGCTGGGAGCCAGGAGGCGCATTGCAGCTGGAGTAGAAGATTGAAGACTCAGCAAAGGCGAAGAGTTGCAGTGTTCACAAAGGCTTCGACGAGGACGTCGAAGGGATAAGTGGGGGAGAATGTCACGGACAAACTTCTCAACAAGACGTTGGATGTAATGCTTATGTGTGTCCGTGTCTTTTGGCATGTTCATGCCCTGTACAGAATGTAAAGGGGCGGCCGAAGGCTTATAAGTCCCATTTTAGTTGGGTTGGTGGCCTCTTTAGGCTTGTAAATAAAGGTTGTGTCATGTGGACACGTGAGAGAGCTTTTCGGTCTGTAATGGACCATTTTACCCTTTGTTGTGCCACTGTTCAGAGCTTGTAAAGTCTGTTTGTAATTTGCATTGTCTATGAAGTGTTTTTCGGACATGTTTGCTTGTGGATCCCAATTGAGGCGTTCTCTTTTGCCTGTTCTCTCTTTTGTTGGTCCTAAGGGACAATGGGAGTCTTCGGGGAGGCTGACCTTTGCGGACGGACACGCAAGGGTGCCGCACGACTTAGGCAAAACCAGCTAAGTCCGTGTCAGTCAGGTACGGGCGGTACGTACTGGTTCGTCAGCTGATTGGTACACGGACCGCTTGTTACCAGACGGAACGGAATATATATATATATATATATATATATATATATATATATATATATATAAGGCGACGTCGCGTCGTCTTTTTCAGCGACGTCGCCGAGGCGACGCGACATCGCTTTTTATAAGAATATATATATATAAATATTTATATATAAGTATATATAATCTTTTATATATATATATATATATATATATATATATATATATATATATATATATATATATATATATATATATATATATATATAAACGAGGTGGCATTGCGTCGCCTCGGCGACGTCGCCCCACGTGGGAGAAAGTTAACCACTTTAGCTTGGCAAAGAAGCTTTATTCTAGCCTTTACTTAATACCCTCATCTAATTTGACCGGACATAATCAACTGGCAATATTACATAGAAATTAGCAGCTGCATGTCGATTATAAGTATGGTATTGAATACAATATTCAATACCAATCCAATACTGATTTTGACAACCTGTAGAACTGGTAAGATACCAAAATAATGAGCATTATAATGACGTGCACTGTTCGATATCACTCACATAAAGAGAAAAAAGGGAAATTATCTTGTAAGAGACTAGCTTTCACCAGCTTCATAAAATGAATAGCAAACACAACAAAGAAGATCCACACCTGCTGGAAAAAAAAGGAGGAGGTACAAATCCTCATGATATACTCTTGTGAAATTCAAATGAATTACCTGAAGAGTCCAAACACCCTTCGGTCCTCGAAAATCTGGTATGCCACTTGAAGTTGAAATCCCAGCCCCTGTAAATGCCACCAGATGTTTGCTCTGCAACAATGGAGACAAACACTAAATAAGAAATATGGTATTCCAGAATCCTTAAGCTACGCATCCTCCCAGTTATAAGAAAATAGAACTGCCAAAAAAGATACTGCATGTTCCAACCTTTTTAATCATTAGGGCAAGTTCTTCAATCTGCAATTAACAAATCAATCCAAAATATTTTAGCATGTTGGTAAAAAGTAAATTGACTAAATAATGAAAATTAATTTGTATATTGCCAACTGCTTAAAAATAGACCATCTTAAGTCATTCTCAGCAAGCATCAGAAAAAAAAGGAGATTCTAATGTCACTAAAACTAACTATATAGTAATTAAATTTTAGAATAGAATTATAACGCTATAGAAGATAAAACAAAATAAAGTTTATTCCTCTAAAGCAAGAGAGACAGTCGGCATGAAGAACATATTACCATATTAGGAACTAATAAACAAAACATGTTGAGAACAAGGCACTGCCTATAACCACCATTACAATAAGAAGCTGTCAAAAAACCAGCCCAATAGTACTATTGATCCAATAATATGGAATGCCTGAAACCACATGGCCTAAAGATGCTTAAAATCAAGTTCATGTTAGTAAGCTTGTTTAGCCCTACAAAGGGCCACAGTCTCTCTCCCATTTTTAATACAAGAATAATCAAAGCATCACAATCTCCCTTGCTGAAAGGCTTACTGTCCTCATCAAGACCCAAGGCCCAACAAATAGTCTACAATCATTCTTGATAGGTAGCATATGAGACCAACAATCTAACCTAGTGATGGTTCCACCAGGTGATGTGTTTGTAGTCCTATCCACGGATAGCCCTTTGCGACTGAGACTTAATCACCACCAGATAGCCCAAGATCATTCATAACAAAAAGCATATGAGACCTACAACCCAGCCAGTGGAGCATGGGTATTCCATCACTACTTGGATCCAGTCACCACAAGTAGCCCAGTCATTCCTACAGATGAGGCCTACAGATGAGCTTGTAGTAGCTCCAGGCAGTGCTTTTCTATTTGGATGAGGTTGTAGTAGCTCCAGGCAGTGCTTTTCTACACGGTATAACGTGAGGCCTGCAGATGAGCTTGTAGTAGCTCCAGGCAATGATGTACTTCTAACCTCATCCATGACAGTGCTTTTCTATTTGGATCTAATTATCACACATAGGGATCTAATCATCACACATAGCTATGACTGGTATCATTTATCACAACCTAGCCCAATGTAGGCTTGAAACATGTGGAACAAAAATCCCTAGCCTAAAGATATAGATAGTGCTCATCTAACCTTATATACCATCACAACCCTCTCCCACCTCCAATATGGGACTAATAGGGGCATCAGAGAAACCCTTTATCAAGGAAACTGGATATGAATTATCATTTCACTAGCACAATCCAAATAAACTTAACATCTAAAAATTTCAACCCTAAATGCATAAGTGATCAAGTTCAACCACAAGAACAAGTAGGCCTATGCATTGTGTTGCAAACAGTGTTTCTACAGATACGAAGAATTATAGAGTTCGACAGACATCACTGTGAAACAGAGATAGCAGTGCATCGAACAGGTTTCTCAAACTAAATGGCAGCAAAGCATTCAGGTTCAAAAACAATGAACGAGAAAGGTCCATCCAACTCCTCAGTTCAAGTTGTCCTTTGCCATCAATTTTTGCCTACCTAATTTGAAGAGCTTCGTATTGCAATGAACTTTCAGATCAACACGGTGCTGGAATAGGTGAATTTGAGTTTCCATCATAGACAAAGTAACACAAGAAAAAAAGATGTAACTAGACTGTCTGCCTTTAAGATTTACCATTCTGGAGTTGCACTAACAATATTAGGATAAAAATGACGCTTAACAATCAACTATGACTTGTAATCTTTGTTAGTCAACAATATTTAAAGGTTTAAGTTCTCGAACTGGACAGTTGTTTACCCCAACAAATCTTGTAACCTATAGAGAGATCAACATTTATTGAAAGCATCTTCTCAGACTTAAATCTGGCCAATTTCATGATCAAGTTATATCTCTACTGCTTTTCTATCGAGGCATCTGATGGATGGGAACATTTTCCAGATGAAAATCCAATTTAGAGAGAGATAAAAAAAATGAAGATATCCATTCAGGAAGCCAATTAAAGTTGCTATGCTATAAAAAGAAAAAATTCCTTCAAGAACAACGATAGCCTCTGTCGAGTGTACCGCTAAGCACCCATCACCAAACACGATTCAGAGTTGATATACCCGGACTATACATTTAAAATGACTCCAAATAGCTAGGTAAAGACCTCATTGTTCTTGTTGTTTCATCCCAGGACAACTCAGGGAACTAAATATTTCTCGGATCATGAAAGTTTGATGCTTACTGATGTCCTTATGCCACAATCACATCCACTCACCACTTTTTTGCACCAAGAAACATTGAGATAGAGCAAATCTTTGCTCTTAAATGACACCCTCGTTGCCCACAAGTCACAATTTTTTTTTTCTGCTATCAACAGAAGAGAAATCAAATGCGGTCACCAAATGAAAAGAAAAACATCAAAAGAGATACACAAAATCGAAAGGAAACAAAAGAAAAAAAAAAGGATACAGTAACAAGAGAGGGCAAAAAAAGAGACCTTTTGCTGGAGGAGGTCGGGTGGGTCGAAGATCTCAGACATGCCCACGGTGCCGACGTCCTCCCTGTAGGAGAGCTTCTGCGCGTACCCCAAAGACATGGCTTCCCCCCTTTTCTCTTTCCCAACTAGCAGAGAACTTTGGATCCTCCCAGAAATATACACAGAGGAAAGTCTAAGGAGGCATCAGCAAACGGGAGCGGTGCAAAACAAGCTTTTTAGATTACCTCAGAAATATATACATATATATGTATTAATTCAAAGTTTCCCCTGTGAAACGGGCTGTTGTAGAGGGTGAAACAAGGTACTTTCCCTACGCGCGTATCCGTTACTCGCATCGCTTACTCACATACAGTTGGACGCGGTTGGCCCCAAAAGTGGGTCCCAACAGTACCTGGTAGCTTATTTATGGATATATAAAACGGGTTAACAACCGTCGTTCTTTGTCATGAGGGTGCCGTCACTGGCAGTGAGAATAGACACGACGAAACGGGGCCAATGTTGCGCGTGCAAGCTTGGGAATCGTGAAACCAAGCGACGTTGCCGGTGTTCCTTCTAGAAGCCACCGGGATGAGCTTGGGACGTGCACGGCACGTGGCGTGTGTGTTCTACTGTTGTCAAGTGAGAGATGTTATGGGATTGGATTCGGATCAAAAAAGACGATCCGTATGATCCGAATCCAGCAGTTTAAACCAGTTTTACGAACAGTGATGATGCATACCCGATCCGATATGATTAATGGATCTAAGTCCAGATAGTGTCAGGAATTAAATCCAATATATAATAAATGAAATCAATTATTCAGTGGACCCCATTCACAATATAACGAATCTAAAGGCAAAATGATGAATCTTAGATCAATATGGTCGAGGCCGGCCTTTAGAAAGCGAAGACGGCAGCCACAGCGGCGGAGAGAGCGGCGAAGGCAGCACCAGCTGCGATA
Organism: Musa acuminata AAA Group; assembly: GCF_036884655.1. Classification (NCBI taxonomy): domain Eukaryota; kingdom Viridiplantae; phylum Streptophyta; class Magnoliopsida; order Zingiberales; family Musaceae; genus Musa; species Musa acuminata. Next base: position 44,722,735 of record NC_088356.1, read on the forward strand.
GGCGCCCCTGCTCCGCTAGGCGACGTCGTGGGGCTCAGCGCGTCTTCCTCCTCCGGTGCAGGCGCAGCAGCCAAGGATGGCTCCGGAGGGCTGCCGGAGATCGGACCCTCAGCTGGGATATCGTCGTCGCTGTCGTCGTCCAAGTCGGCGTCGGGGGTCGGCGCCGCGGCAGGGGAGTTCGAGGGCGATGTGGCGGCCTCCGGAGAGAGAGCCTTCGCTGGGGCGTGGGCGGAGGCGGGGGATGTGGCCGGGGAATGGGCGGCGGCGGGGGCGGTGGCGGGAACGGTGGCCGGGGCGGTGGAGGTGGAGGTGGAAGGGGCGGTGGCGGAGGCGGAGGCGGGGGATTTCGCCGGAGACTGGGCCGATTCCGGTTGCTCGGGCTTGGAGCTGGGCCCAGGAGCGGGTGCCTCGGCGGCTGCGGCGAGGCCGGCCGCAGCCAGGAAGAGGACGACCAACACGGTGGCGCGATACATTTTCCGGCGAAATCGAGGGACTAGGAGGAGGAAGAGGAAAATTAAGGATTGGTGAATGGGGCGATGGGAAGGAAGGAGGAGAGGAGCGCTCGATTTATAGGGATGGAAGGGGAAAACGTTCGAATCTGGGGAGGAGGAAGAGGGCCGAGGTCGGCGGCGGAGCCAGCAACGCGTCCGCTGATGCGAACGGCGCCGCGGGTGAAGCGGCGGGTGAAGCGGAGCGCAGGGAGGGGCCCGTATCGCTTCAGAACGAATGGCGATGCGGGAAGGGAAACGAAGAGGAATCGTTGATCAGACGGTCGAAATTGTGCCGATCTACGTCATTCAAGCTCAATCTAACGGTGCTCATGATGGGGACTCAAATAGGTCGAGCCGAAACATGAAGAGACTTGGGCCGTTATTGAGCCCACGTCATGCCGACTGCGAAGCATATAATAAGTCTTTTTATTTTTCTTTTTCCAATATTTCTTTCCAAAAAAAATAGTTTTACACTGAAATTAATCTAATGAATCCAATAATAAATAAACAATATTTTGCACTGATGAAATAGATTTAGTTAAATTATGAGTTATGACCACCTGCAAATGATCTCAAAGAACAGTCATAATATGTGAATGAGATTTAGAGGGACTCCTGTTCAATCATCTCAAGTTTATATTTCCAAATATTACTGAGAAATATTTTCTAGGAAAAATTAGTATATGAATCAAGATGAGATAATGAGCTTCTCTTTTTGTCTCTGGAATGCAGAAAAGGTAAAATCTGGCTTCTCCTGATGAAAAATGTCAATCTGCAGCTCTCTTCATATCTATGAAACATGCTGCTGCTCAAAAGGATCAGTAGCACTTGGAGAAGCAAATGTGAAAGGTATATTATACTGCAAGATTGAAGTTGAAGATCTGGTACAAGCCTCAAGCTCATTTTATGGCCAAAATGTCCAACTCCAATGGTGATTTGAGATAACCACTCAGAGAAGGGCTGAAGAGGCTTGGAGGCATTACTGAAGATTACTATATCCAAACATCTATTGTTCTCTAACAGATATCCAAGAAGAAAAGGCTCGAGTTAGTAGTAGAAGAGTTCATCTCCTGTCCAAATTTTGCTGATCTGTCTAGTGTTTGACATGGGGATCTTTCAAAGGCATGCTGTTGTTGATCGGAGGCCGGCGGCGGCCCGTTGTGTGGTAGTCCTTGTGCAGCATGTTGAACATTTCAGTGACTGCATCTGCTGGTTTTTTGGTTCCAATTCTCTGGAATGGATCATGAGATCCACGGTAGAATGGTTCAGCTGCTTTTGGCTTCAGTGTCTCAGCTGAATTCCCTCTTGTGCTCTTCTTGATGGTGGTTGTTGGTCTTGTCCTCAGTGCACTGTTGCTTCTGGATGTCTGAATCAGAAAACAAGTAGGCAATCATGTAGATTCTTGATGATGGTTTCATGTAGACCTAAACACATTGTGCTAAAGGTCTTGTATGTCAACTAACTTCAACTGTATGTGTGCGTGTGTGTGTGTGTGTGTGTGTGAGAGAGAGAGAGAGAGAGAGAGAGAGAGGGACCTTGTCATTCAGTTTTGTTGTTGAGCCCAATGACTTCTTTGGGGTGATATTTGGCAGTCCTGCATCAAGAAATCCAGGAACTTTCAATGAAATAAGAAATCTTTTGTGATCAGTGCAATTATAGCCATATAATCAAATTATATTCTAGCTACAGGATTGACTAACCAGTCAACTAGAGTGTGGTAATTATTACTTTTTTTCTTAGGCAAAAGGAGTGTATCTGTTACACTGATTCCATAATAAAAGATAGATAAAGGTAGAAAGATGTGGAGAAAGTATGTGCCAACACTCAAATTATTTGATATACTGAAACAATGCTCTCAATAAATTAAATGTTCTCTATGCAATCCTAGATTCCAAACCTTTTCAGATGAATGAGAGAAAAGACATCTTTGGTGGACACAAAGATAGATAATAATTTAACCATTTCATACAGGCACAAACTCATAAGATTGAGTGCATTGAGATAGTGAGGAGGAATAAAAGGACTGCCATAGTCACACTTCACAGTCTTCCCCTTCCCTCCATAAGCAGAGTTTCCTGCAGAAGTTTCTGCACCTGTTCCAACTGTGCTCATTACTTGCAAGCCTTCTGCACTCATCTTCCTTCCCCTTGGCCACTTGCTCCTGGTTATCCTCACTGCCATGGTGCATCTAAGTTCCTGTGGAACAAACCTTGCTCAAGAGACTCATGCTAACTCTGGGTAGAAAGTTTGAACTTACTGTGAGCAGCTGTGATCTCGAGTCCAACCTTTTTGGCACCCTTTGCATCATCATCATTCTTCTCAATCATCCCAACCACTAGAAAAGAGCATCTCAATAAGCAAATATGATTCCAATCAATCATGGCAAGTCAAAGATAAGGGAAGAGATGACCTACCTCTGTGGGCAGTAGCAAGGGAGTCACCAAGAGAAACCAAGTAGATCACAAGCACAAGGGAAAGGAATCTGAACCTTGTGCACCACATGACCAGAGAGAGTAGAGGAGAAGAGGTTACACAGAGAGGGATGTAAGTTTTTTATGGTGATGGAAGGAGAGTATCCAAAGCAGTAAAACAAAGGCAGGATTCCCCAACACACACTCAGCTTTCAAAGATCTGACTCTGCTCAGTAGTCCTTTTTTAACTACTCCCTAGCACTATAATACATCTTTCTCCCAGTTGGTGCTTTGGGTAACTCAAAAACATGAGGTTGAATCTGATTCTTTGCAGTGTTGGACTTTAGTCTCCTGCTGTTCATATTTTTTTTTTGCAAGATTGCTCTGAGCACAACTTAGCTTAATTATTCTTGCACTTCCATGGGAATATTTCCATCATCATGCAAGGCAAAGATTAACTGGTTTACATCAAACCAAGCAACACAACATTCTCTTCTTTTTTGTTAATCCAAAGCCTAGAGTTCAATCTTCTTGAAACCTTGTTTTCTGCCTATAGACAGAAGAAGGAGCTTGAGGACAGTAAGGATCAGAGCCACAAGTTACTGTACTTTAGAGCTTACTGAACAGAAAAAAGATGGCTACATCTAGCCACCAACCTTGTTCTCTCAAGGCCAAAGTGATCAAAGCAGAAGCAGAAGACTTCTACTGAACTGAAACATCAGAAATTGCAGCAAGGTTTCTTGGAGGAAAATGCATATCTGTTGTATCATTATTGATTGCTATGCTGTCAATGCCTACTGATGAATCAAAAGGGTATTGCAAAAGTTAGTGAAAGCATATCGGTTAGGCTCAGCCGACAATTTACTGCAACAGGGAATTGGGGTTAAGGCTCAGCATATGAATACAGGGGCAGAATTGGACTTGGTTATAACTAGAATGATTGAATGATCAACAAGCAAACAAAGCTTTTGATAAGAGCTCAATGGGATGTTTCAACGAAATTGCCATGACAAATAGGTTTCAGAGGTGAACTCTGCAAATGAATCAAATAACTGAATCTAAAACACAACATCCAAGTCCAGTTTCATATTTATTACAAACATTTGCAGGGCACAGGGTCCTGCTCATGCTGAAGGAAGCATAGAACTTCCTTCAGGCAATTGTTCATATATTACATACAGCACATGATTCAACCTAGATGTTGAGTTCTGTCTACTACTGATAGAAAACAAATTTACACAAGATTGCAGCATTGCAGTCGTTGCTTCAGAACAATTTTAATCATCCCACATATACAAGAACCGCCAATACCACCATCGCTCTTATGGAAACAAGAAGATCTCAGGACTGTGGGGAGGCTTTGCTCTCATTAAAGAGAGCATATGCATCGCTGTATATAGCAATGACATTCGACAGTACTGCAAGGCTGATCATGAAGATGGCCACGATCTTATCCCACTTTGTTGCGATGCCATGAGGGTCCCTGAAATAGGAGAAGCAAAGATAAGAAAACTTAAAGAGTTCAGGAGGTAGTAAATATTATGAAGGCACAAGAGTTAAGAAAGCATAAAATGAATCATGCTCTGTTGAATATCTAATAGGATCAAGTGCAAACTTGTTATTGTATACCTCATGCATGCAAACTGTATTTAGGATCCACATCAACTTTATGTCTGGAGCCACATGCCTACTCGATGCACACAATTATTATGAGGCCATTAGCAGAACTTGCTTATCAGCTCACCTCTCATTAGCAGAACTTGTTTATCTAACAGTACGATATTAACTAATTATATAGAAGTTCATCAATTTCCCATGACTTCTTTTAGATGCCAAGAGGCCATGCCCATGTGTGATTGAAGCTGTCTTCAAGACCCGCAACTCAATAAAAACCAGCAAAAGATATACATTTCAAGAAACAACAATCATACTGGAACACGACAATGCCACCAGCCAAAGAGACGTTGCCACTATGAATTGCTAGGACTCACCTGAGAGTAATGGCAGCAGGAAAAATGAACCCAATACAAACTGCGGCAGTTGCACCGGTAAATTGAAAGGCATCCCATATGCTGGGAATAAAATTTGCAGCCAAGAAAACAACTGACAGAAGCACCGCCGTAATTATAGCAAATCTCTGATTGTCAGAAGACAAAGGCCTGGCTGATGGAAAAAGTAGGCCATCCACATTGAGACGGAGGGCATGGAAGATCATAGGGAACACAAGCATGAGGTGCACAGCATAGCTAACTCTGACCGCATCATTGAGGACAGAGCTGTATGGAATACCGAGATTGGAGTCAAAGTTGGCCAGCACGTCATCAAGTGTGGCTTCACCAAAGAGTAGAAAACCAAAGAAGCTCGTGGTTAAGTAGACTGTGGAACAAAGTGCTAGTGATGTCCGCACCACGGGCTTTATCTGGGAAGGATCCTCAAGTTCGTTTTCTATAGGGTGAACTGCAGTATAAGAGAGAAAACATTTCTTAGTCTATACAAGAATACAATTCTTTAATGAGCAAAAGGAACCAGTAACCTTTTAAGTAGGAAACATAGTCCTGATAAATGATAATATCATGTAGATAGGAAAGAAATAGTTAATGCTGAGCATGGGATAGCTACAGTTTCACATGACAGATAATAAAAGACCTTTCTTGAACAGTTTTAGATGCAATTTCAGTGTCCATACCATTGTAATGGCAGATATAAGCAGTCACAATAACTGGGACAACTGTGAAGAAGTTCCAGACAGATGCCAAATCCGGGATATTTGGAAACAACTTGGGCATTGCAATGCTTCCAGCCAACAATTTCACAATAGCAATTCCTGCTGTAATTATGACAAATACAACTGCAAGGGCAACTGATACGGCAGATGTGAACCTCAGTGAATCTGCCAGAAGAGAGATAGTACAGTCAGCTTCATTCTGAATATAAAAAAAATTAAAAAAGCAGAAATGCAAAAGGAAATGACAATTTGACTTTCTGAGAAATCTCCTTGATTAGTATAAGAGCTAACCCACACGCTTGAAGCATGCCAAAGGAGCAAACACTGCCAGCATAGAAACCAGAAGAATGAAAAACCGGCCAGTCCACCAGTGTTGTCCAAACCATCCTTCCAACACACCAAAGTGGTGGTTGCCACCAGAAGATGTTCCAGAAAGCACATCACCTTGCAACATAATCACATTTGAGATTCAAGCTTACAGGGCAAACAACAAATGGATGAAGCAAGTTATGCAAACACATATTAGAGCAAATTATCTGAAAGCATTTGAAGTGAATGAAACCGTAACAGAAACTGGCACCTACAAACTTCAATGATTTGTTCAGCTATGTTTTTCAAGACAATGGCATCGAGGAAAAGAGGGTTGCCAAGGAAAATTTAAGACATGAAACCTTTGACATAGCTCTCATACTTGATGAGACCTAAAGAAAAAGCGAGCATTCTTATACAAAATTCTGTGTATACACTGGCAAAACCATTTCACTCTTTACCTCAGTATATGAAAGTAAATCAATTAACTTAAACTACGATATCTGTAACAGCTACCGCCCACGAAAACACAAAATAACATTAAAGGTGGCCAAGAATTGAAGGTCTTGAGATCTAGCTTCTTCTAGAGCTTATCAAAACTGGTCTTATGACAGGTAATTGGAAACTGAAACTTAATCAAGAAGCCTGCCAATACCAATATGTTGAACAATACACTAAGAGAATCTATGTGGCAGATAGCATACCGATAATAATCATGTATACAATCAACACGCCGACATTGTTCACGATAATACATAACTGAGTCAGCACCTTGCCGGTCCTTCCAAATGCATCTCCCATAACTCCTCCATATGAAACTGTTTTTCCAGCTCGGCTGAACCTGGTCAACATGTCGATCGATGCCTCCGTGAAGAAAGCAAAGAATATGATAAGGAGGATCCCAGGAACCAGCCCCAGGACTTTCATGGTGGCGGGCAGGGACATAATCCCGGCTCCAACTATGGTAGTAGACAGGTTAAAGACAGCCCCAGCAAAGGAAGCTCCATTGAACTCATCAGACTCCCCAGTTTCCTCCTGCTTGCTTGGTAACAGGGGAGCCTCCTCTTCGAGGATCCTTTTGCCCCTCCGCTGCCCATTGTTACCAACGGGAGAAAAGTTCCCAATAGTCATTGTTATCGCAATATCAGATTTTTTATGAGTCGAGATCAAATGCTTCGGTAAGTTTTATTCATGCGATGGAACGGTTTCAATCGAAGAGCCGAAAAAGATCACTTTTTTAGAACGAAAACAACAACCCGACGGGTTTCCAGCAGCGATTTTGTGCTGGAACGATTGACAACCTACACAAGACCGCAATTCACACTGCGTTCTATGGAGCAATTATCACCAGAAGAAATTGTACAGAAAGGATAGAACCTAACAAATCCCAGAACCTCGCAGCCCAAAGCCAAGAAGAAAAATAAGGGCTTTCCTATCTCCTTCCCAGTCTACAGAGGGACCTCAGGTGGATGTTTCGTAATTGCTCGACTCTGATTTGACTAAGAAATGGGGAGAAAATACTGAGGAAGCGAAAAGATGATATTTTCACAGCTCGGAGACCGGGACTGTCGTGAATCGTGCTGTCTCAAAGAAGAGCTCCCGAGATCCGTGGATTTCCCGTCGCTCTAAGGCCGTCGGAGAGGAAAAGGAGGCAGCTTTCTCTCCTCCCGTCGTAGGAACCCGTCGAGGGGAAGAGAATTCAGCGATGGATCTTTCTTTTTCACCCGTAATTATTCCTATTTATTGTAGGAATGCAGTTTTAATGAATTGACATTTAAACCCTTCTTTTAATGGCATGTTTTCCTCTATTTATGTAACGATTTACGACCCATGCGAAGGCTAATATCGTCATTCCACGTCCCAATATGGCAAGATGAGTTCGAGTTGGCTGGACATGAACACCAAAAAGTCCTTGAAAATTCCTTCTCTCACATGCATACAACCCACCCACTCACTACCTTGATGACGTAGATGGCTCGTCAGATGGGCCCATTGACGACCCCGAGATATTCCTACAGGTAGATTAGGCGGGTAACCGTAAACGAGTATCAGAAGTGCTCCACTAGGGCAATTTATTGGGCAAGAGTAATTTCGAGAATTACGTTTCTCACATGGACACTTTATACCCATTTTGCTACCTTGAAGAGGTAGATTGCTCGTCAGATGGGCCCACGCACAACCCTGAGATGCCTCTACACGTAGACAAGGCGGGTAACGTATAAACGGGTACGGAAAGTGTTGCTCTAGAGGGATTTATATGGACAAGAGTAATTGCAGCAAAAAAGCCTTTCACCAATAAAATGAATTTTTTAGACTTTTATTGTTAATCATAAGAGTATATTCCCGGAAATAAAAAATATTGTATTTATGTACGTTAAATATAAGAAGATCAAATAAATGTGAAATATGATGATGTAATTTTATTATAATAAAACTATAAAATCATAAAAATAAAAGGAACAAAAAAAATCTAATTTTATCACTTTCTATTTTCTATTTTAGAAAAAAGAGTTCTAATTAGTTTACTTTGAATCTCATGAGTTTGAATTAGAGAAATAGTCATAGTCTCCCACACAGAAACATTACTTTTCCAATCATTAGATTAGATTTGATACATGCAAATGATTTTTATTGATAAATAGTATGAACAATATTTAATATTTTTATCTATACGCTAATTCGATAAAAAAAATTTATTTAATCTCGAATTATTAGTAATTATATATTTTTTATCAATTGCAGAAAACACACAAAATTATAATACTACTTTCCACTACAAATTAAAATTCTAACTTGGAGATTACAATTTTATTGTTATTATTACTATTACATATTGAAAAATCTCTAAAAAAAATTGATGGACATCAATAAATCACATAAGTATGACAATAAAGAAGGATAAAAATAATCAAAAAATCAAATTCATATAACCTTATAATCTCTCTTAACTCTGGATCTCACACCTCAAACTTAAAACTCATATTAAATATAATAATAATTTGTCTCATGTGATTTTACTATTTTGAAATGGATCCAAAAAAGATACTATTAAAATAATTCAACCTCTATGAGATTAAATTTGGATTGTAACTTATATAAATAATAATTTATTTATGTAAAATAATAATAATTTGAGAGGCTAATTAATTACATTTAATACTTTCAAATTTGAGAGGCTAATTAATTACTTTCAAAGTTGTTAATTAAAATATAAAAATCTTAAGATAATTTTTAAAAATATAAAAAATTAAAGATAACTAATTACAAAGAATAATCTATCTTCTTCCTCTTTTTATATGTCTCTTTTTAACTTCTTCCACTCATCATCTTCGTTATAGACCCCCTTTTGTATAAACTTGCCTTTGGTGTCAAAAAGATAACTTCTAAAAACCACAAAGATTAGCTTCTACAGACAACCGATCACTAAAGTCATTTAGAACATGGATGCATAATGCAAAGATTTTAAGGTCTGCTTACAGTTCCCATCTCCCACCATTAATTTCAAGAACAAGAAAGTGAAGACTCACTTCAAGGCCGATGTCACAGACCTTCAAATGAACTCTCTTCTGCTCCATTTCTCTGCCAATGCAAGCTTCCAATTTCCCCATGATTTAATTATCTCTGTGCAGTCTGATTTGAGACCCTTCAATGACACTTGCTATGGGTTCAAATCTGCCAGCAAGGAATCCATCTTCTGCTCCAAGTGTTGATCGTGGTCAATCTTGTAGCTTCCAAGCATCTGAACTCTGCCATGTTCTTAGAACAGCATCAGATTCCAACATCTCCAACACAGTTGTCAAGGCTCAGCTTTACAGGGATTCTGTGCTCATTTTGGGGCAACACGAGGACATGCAGTGCAAACATCAACTATATTTATATAGCTTCATGGTTATGATGGGATGCATCATTGAGTTCTTGGCTGCTGAGAGTTGCTGCTGAAAGCAGCCATTTGCATGACATTTTGTAGCTGTTCATCCCATGCATTGGGCATCTGCAAACAGAAGCAGAGAGATGAGTCCTGCTAGGTAATGCTGGAGCAAACAAGTATCATTCATACTGGACTATGGAAATGACCAGTTCTATTCATCACTGGTCGATGCGACTTCTTCTGTTGACATCAGAAAGCATATTTAGCTACTTATCATTTTCGACGGAATCAGCAACTCAGAAAACTTTCCACGGTATTTGATTTGATCATGTTCTACCAGTTTCTAATGAATAAAAATGTCATGGATCCATTTTTACTGTGCAGGAGCAAGAAAAGCTAGTATGTGATGTCCAAAACCTGATAGATCATAGAACATCAGGAAAACTCTCCTAGATAAAATCCAAGAAATTTTATTGAAATGCATATCAATCAATTTATCTTTCTAAATGTATACATGTATACATCTTAACACTAACAGGGATCAGAGCAGCATGAAGTTGAGCAAGTCACAGTAAAATAGCTGAATTAAATGAGATTAAGCCGATGCAGCTTGAGATGCCATGATCTGCCGTCTTATAAGGTTAGGAAATTATAACCACATTAAGCAAGGTTTGTCACAGATTACGTTTCCAAGTGAATGCTAAGCAGTTTCACACAATTACTGGGAATTCATGCTAGAAATTATTATTTCTTACCAATGTTTGTATGAGAATATTTTTTTTAGAGAGAGAGAGAGAGAGAGTTCTCAAAGAATCATTAGCTATCTCAGCCTAATGGAAACTAAAATGGACAGCCATCTGAATTGTCCATTGTTTCTGATTTAATATAACCAAACATATTCAAGGAATGATAAGCAAGAATTATCTGAAGACAACACACTCACCGAGTTCACTGCTCTTCTGAATGCATTTGGATGGTTTAGATTGCCAGATATTTCAGCTTGCACCAGTCCTTGTTGAGATAGATGCATTTGAGGATGAACCGCATCAGGCGAGAAACCAATCGCGGATGAAGTCCCGCCATGAGACTGAAGAAACTGTCACAGAAACAAGAACATGAGTGCAGATGACTAAACATGCATGTTGATGTGATTCTGATTAGTTCTTGTGCTACATACATCCTTCGAGAGAAGTGATTCTATGTTGAAGTCCAGCCTTGGATTCACAGCTGCAAGCTTCATCGACAGGAACTGTTGCAAGGAGGAACACACACAAACAAACAAGCTATCAATTGTCTGATGAAATTAAGAGTTTACATCACCATGGAAATCATACCTCAACCTGCTGCTGCAGTGATTGAACATAGTTGATGATCTCATCAAGCATTACTGCCTTTCCTGTGACCTAAGCCAAACATTATACTGCAGTAAGAATCTTTTACAGGGTTCAGAAACCTCAACTCTTGAGAGAGAGTCAGGTTGAGAGACCTACTTTGCTGCAACCAGGAACAAGTTCCTGAAGGAGCTTCATCCTCTGGCTAATCTTCTCCCTTCTCACCTGAAAATAAACATTCAATCCGTGTGCAGTGAGTGAGGGCATTTCTCGTGCTGAAAGATCAAACGAGTGTGTTCATCCCAAGACACATGCATCCTTCAATGGTGTCAAGAACCTTACTCTCTCTGCAAGACTGTGGCTGTTCGTTGCCTGGCCGCGCCGAGCTCGAACATGGATGTAGTCTTCCTTTGGTGCTTCTGAGGCATCCTTGTCATGCTTCCCGTTAGGCTTAGCAGTGGAGCTGCTCTGCTCAGCCTTGTGATCAGTGTCCACACTCTCCGTCTTGGCTTCAGCAGCCATTTGTGGGTCTCCTCGCTCCGCTTCTAACTCCTGTAATCAGTTGCAGGCAAAACAAAGAAAGGTAAGATCAAAGAACAGATGAAAACTCGATGGAAATTGGATGACAAGTACCTCGCTGGATCTTCTTCTTTTCTTAGCAGCAAGGTCTTTGGAGGAAGAATCTGCATTCTCATGCCCACCCCCAACCCCACTGGGAACAGCAGCTTCGCCAGGCTCAACATCATGCAACGAGGCATCTTTTGCCATGTTGATATCGATGTTGTGAATCTGAGCACCGGCCAAATGAGATGCGCCAAAAGGAGTCGCCATGCCGCCCAAGCTTGCGGCACTGAAGCAAGAGAACCTCGCAGCTCGCTTGATGAAAGCCGAATCAGCCGGGAAGTGAGACAGGGTTGGGGTGAGGATCGGAGGGCCACTCGGGAGGAAGGTTCCTCCTCGGGACGATGAATCTGAAGGAGTCCAGCCGTCGTCGAACCTTGAAGTCGCAGGAACTGGTTTGGCAATGGCAGGCATATCACTCTCACACAGCTTCCAGAGGCTGGGATTGAAGGAGTCCTCCATGGAACCTCTCTGGTCACCGGGAACGATGCCTACCGATGGGTTCCGGAATTGCCAACCAGAAGAAAACCCAGCATTGCTGTAAGTCAAATGGTGCTCATTCTTCTCCGAGCTGCATTCATCCCTTTCGTTCATGTCCATTTCACCGCTCCTCCCCGCAACAGCTGGATCGATCAAGCTCAGAACACCAGACCTCGATTCATCGAGGCAGTCCAAGGAGACGAACAATTAGGACAAGATCATGTGTTCGATCAAAGAAGGTGGTGGATTAATGGGTGACAGTGGTGAGAGCAAAGACCCCAAGACACAAAAAGGAATTGAACAAAGGACACAGACACACAGCTGTAAGCAGGGTTGAAAAGACAAAAGGCAGGCGCAGAGAATCCCCTCCCCTCCTCGCCCCTCTCCTCTCCTCTCCTCTCCTCAGAGGAAAATTAAGTAAAGGTGCATTGGGTGAAGAGAGATCACTGTAGCAGAGCCAACCCAGCGCACACTAACCACCACACCTCTCCTTGAGTCAGTGCAAGGTAAAAATCCAGCTCAAGATTCCTTTCTACTCATCTCACCCTCCCTGTCCACCACCATAACCAATTGAAAAGATTTTGTTCTTGCTGTCATCAACTGGTCAAGAACAACTCTCTGGAGGCTGATGCTGTCATGTCTCAGGCACTTAATAAACAGTGAACAGGAAAGAGAGAAAGTGATGGAGGGGAATTGATGGACAAAAGAGAGCTTATTTGCATTGTTTATTGCAACTCTGACATACTCTGCATTCTTTTTTGCCATTTCAACTCTGCGGAGCTTTGTTTCTTAACTTGACATGCCACAATCTTTCAGCTTGCCAACCATTACAGTGTTATCATATTAGGATCTTCTCAATGATTTGGGTTACAATAATAACAGGTGTAATGGTTCTTTTTCTCTGGACACAGCAAGATGCCACCACCATCACCAACAATTCCATGGTTTCAAGATCTGTTCGAGACAAGGCTCACTCACAGCTCCACTTCCATGACTTCCTCAGTCTTCAGCTTGATCTCTCCTCCGCAGCTGGAACCAAGAGGTGGTGAATCAAATCCACATTGTGCTCGCAATACCTGGTCAAAATATGCAGGATTAATCAAGATGATAAGATTGCATAAATATATGACAAAGAAATTGGATCTGTCACTGGCCACTATGGATTGTTTAAGAGCTACATAACAGTGTTGGGTGGTGCACAGTGCATAAACTATGAGTGATAGATAAAGATGATGAATGATAAGACATAGGACTTCGTGGGAAGAAGTCTTAAATTGGCATAAAATAAATAAAGTCGGTTGTTTTATGGTCAAAGATTCGACAGATATAAGAAAAATACTTATCATGAGAACATATTATTATTCAACAGTGAGATCTTTGAGGATATTGTGATGAACACATAACAACAGTTATTTAGTGTTTACACAATGTACAAATAGGGGTATGTTTTCAATGGTAGAATTAAATTTCATCAAGCATAGAATGCAATATTGTTTGCAACAATAATTTATCAAACTGTGAGATGCTCTGTGGAAGTGCCAACCCTAAAATATTTATGGACATGGCCATAAATTTTGATTGCTTAAAAATCAACTATTACTAATTTCAAACAACTGCTAATATTTAATTGATTTAGAGGTTAGGAATTGCTATCATGTTTGATGTTGATATTTCTTGTTGTCTTGAACACTCAACAAGCATATCAATCACACAAGAAATAGAGAAAGAAACATCAATACACCTCATACCTACAGAATATCCATCCATTCTAGCTTCTCAAAGTTAAGCCATTTAGGTAGGTTTTGCAAGATCATCTCAATGAGCTCTAGGAATAGATTCTTCTGTGACATAATTTGATCCTACCACCGCATGTGAGGCTCTGATCCCTAGCATATTATAATCAAATTCATCGTGATTATATATCGCATTTCGGGAACCGAGCTTGCTTAGAGCCACCAATAAATTAATCAAATTTTCCTTATACTCTTCTTCATCATTGATATAAACACTACAATAGATATAAAAAAACACTAATTGATTACATGGGTCCAAACAAGAAGGCTTCTTTGGCTTTTGATTTCACCTAGCATTTTTACTCCTCAAATGTAATGGTCTGTCAATGGAAAAAAGATGACTGACTCAAAGCATAAAGCCAATGGAGCTCAACCTTACTCACGTAGGGAAAAGGGCAGTAGATTCCTTAGATGCCTCACTGGGGATTAGAGTATGTGAGACTTTGTCATCACCCAATGGGCATCTCCCATGTGTCCCAATCCTTTTATATGATTTGGGGCCCTACATGTCAAAAGCTTGGGAAGGTTGTGTGTAGGCTACATATTTAATGTGGCCAACCCCCCCAGCATGACTGTAAAAGAAGAGACTAGTATGCATGGGATTAGTTGGCATGGCACTCCTTTTGGGAAAAGCTCAAACAAAGGAGCAAACATGGACAGGGTGGGGATTCCAGATCTGTCAGGGTTTGGTCCACCCTAAGTTTTCCACCAAGGACCCCACCATAGATATAGGAACAATTTGTGATACCCCATTTCATCAATTCATTCCCCAGTCCAAGTACATTGCAAAAAGTCTCACCTTGCATGAATGATTAATGTTATGCAATCTTATTTCTATAAAGAGAGATTATTTTGGTGTCTTGAATCCTAATTATTTAGAGGCATGTGATTATCGAGAAGTTGACATCACTTGTGAATCATTCCTTATAAATTTTTTTTTCTAACCCTAAGCATAAATTATATAGCACACACTACTAGTTAGTTTAATCATAGGATTAAAATAGTCATACCCAAGTCCAAGTCCAAGCCATGACATAATGTTTGAGGTTTCAATACCCATTCCTTATATGATAATGCCATTAGTGACTAAATAATTATATTACTACATCAATCAACCACAAGGACTCCATAACATGAACCCAAATGTTATAAATGGAATTAAGAATGCTCATAATTTACACATAATGGATCAGCTCAAGAATTAAATGCAGAAGGAACAAGAAAAAGAGAAACAGGAATGTGAAAGAAAAACTCAATTAGGCACATCAAACTTCACATAAGAGAAAGTGCTCGTCACTATGGGCAAAAATGAAAATAGATGCACAAGATGTTAAGCAAGGTTTCGAACCCTCGATCTACAGATGCACATGTTAAACAAGATTTCGAACCCTCGATCTAGAGATGCACAAGATGTTAAACAAGGTTTCGAACCCTCGATCTAGAGATGCACAAGATGTTAAGCAAGGATTCAAACCCTTGATCTAAAAGAATGAGACCTGAATATACATCATCAAACTAACTGGTTGATTGTTCCTATAATGTGTTGAATGAGAGAAGATGTGGTTGGGATTGGGTGATAAATGCATTTCCTCCAATGAACACAACATCATGATGCCATGGGATTCAGCAGGTGCTCCCTTCCCTTACAAACATTTCTTGTAACATTTACCTCAGGACCATTTCTAGACCTCATCCTATTCCCACAAAGGTTTTGTTACCTTCTCCAACATGATATGATCCCATCTACCTTGTATTGGACCTACCCTATTCCCCTTGATCTACAAGAACCCTTATAATTGTAGTTCCTTCTTTCCTGGTAAGGTTGAAAGAGACTTTTAAAGCCATTACCAAGAGTACCATGAATGCACCCACTATCTATGTGAAAGTCCCTTCACAGATATCTGTTACTAGGAGGGAAAAAAGGATAAGGTTGTAAAGTTATGATAAAAGAATTAACATTGAGAAGGGCCGGACAGAGAATTAGAAGTCCAGATATAATGACCAATAGAAAATGGAGTTAATGAACATGCCATTAATTTATCATGGTGAAGAAAGAAAGCATGGGTAAGATAGTGGCAGTACATCTCAACTGCATTTGAAGACCTAACAATGCCATGTGACAACTATTTAAAATCTAAGAGTTTGGTTGTAAGAGTAGGTGGATAGAGTGACAACAATAGTGATGATCTTTTGGGGTCATCAGTATCCTCTCTATTGCAATATGAATCCATTTCAAGATCCCTCAATGTATTTGACTTCAATAATGGAAAGAAGTAAAGACAGATCTTGACTCAAAATATTTTTGCCAGAAACTGGATTTTACTAGTAATTTTGAGCGGTTCTCTCTCAAGTTTTTGATACAGAAGGACAAGAAAGTATTAGAGCTATCTTAGACTCCATTTCATGGATCGCCTCTTTCAGGCATTTCCTTAGATAGAAAACTGCCTTGAAGAAAGTAAATAACAAAACCTAATCAATGTACATTTTGCACACCTACATCCAATAGGAAACATGCTATGGGTAGGGTGGTTAGAAAAATAAAGGTTCTTTGGTGATAATCTATGAACCATATCAAAATAATATAGAAATGGTTACAAACAATATGAACAAGAAATTATATTATATCTTGTAGCTAACCTTGACCTTGAGCCTTTGAGAAATAATCCAACCTACTTGAATTATATCCATGCAACAACAGTTGTTGCATGCTTGATCTTCTCTCTCCTTACTCTTGTTTACATTTGTTCAATAGAGATGAGAACAAACAAACTAGTAGTCTAAAAGTAGAGTGAGGAAGGGGGGCCACCAACCATTTTATGTTACCCAGGATGATTCCCACCTATCAAAGAGTCATAACAATTAATTCTAGCTATCAAAAAGTCTGAATGTTTCTTTTTATTTTTCCAAGATGACTTGAATACAAGAAAGATATATGCATTATATTTTTGGAGAAAATAAGCTTGAGTCACATTAATTTCAGAGTTATGAGAAGATAAATAATTTCTCTCACCTAAATTTTGCATATGTTACAACTCCAAAAGTCTAATCTTCATCGAAGTCAAATTTAAGAAAGCATGTGTGTGATTGTGAAGGAGACATTTGAGAAAATATTTTTACAAGGATAACACACCTAGTACCTTGTAACTTCCTTTCTATATTTATCAAGATCACATTACCTTTAATGCTATTAAACAATTTCCATCCAATAAATCACCTTATCAATGGATAGGCAGACGTGTTTAAAGGATCCTTTGCTTCTTAAACCACACCATTTCCTTTACGATTGTCAGTCATACTGGATGAGTGTTGTAGCACAAATCAACCTGATGGAATTTCATGGCCACGAAACTGAGAATCCTTATCATAGGATGCTTCTTTTACCAAATGCTTTTGCTTTCAACAATACATATACCTGCCAAAGGAAAGAGCAAGTGAGTCCTTCATAAGCACACAGAAAGAGACACAGTAGTACTCAACAAAGGATGATAGCAATAAAAAGGCCAGTAGAAGAGTCAAACAACAAGTTAAACTTTGTACAAGGAGTTAAACAACAAGCACCACAGTTAACTCTTCCACAATCAACTTGAAAAGATTAAGTTCCTTAACATATGTGGAATCACGATTAAAAGATTTAGTTCACTACTCAAGCAAGAGACACAGATTTAAGATCAAGAAAAGAAAAAAAGGATCATGCTGAGACTTCGATGAATGTTCAAACAAATCAGCTTCCCCTTCATTGGTTCAAACTAAGATGATCAGTCCCGATATGGTAGCGACCGAAGGTCGAACTGAGGGAGCTTCAGGACCAACAAATAGAAAGCCTGTGAATCCAAAGAATATCCCCTGGTAGCAATTCGAACAAATTTGATGGATAAAGCACAAGGAAACCCATCATTCCATCACCAAATCACGACATATCAAGCATAAAAATTTTCTAATCGTCTACCATTAATCGACAAAGTTAACGCTCAATACAAACTCGTCGAATCCGTTCCAAGTACACCACGAACTTCTCTTTCCTTATCAACTCCCCTCACAAAATCACATTTTTGGCCCCGAAATCGTCGTGTGAATCAGCAATGACTACAAGGACCATTAAATTGAAGACAATCAAGATTACCCTAAGTCAAAATCGCAACGAGATGAAACCAAACAGAAAAAATTATGGATGATATCCCACCGAGCAGTTCGACTGGGGCACCGAACTCCGCTGGAAACGGCGAGAGGGATGATGAGGTGAAACCCTACCCTCCTTTTGCCGCCGGAAGGAGGGAGAAACAACGGAGATTGACATATTTCTTTCTTGAATTACTAGAAAAATAAATAAATAATAAACAAAAATTATATATATATATATATATAATCGTACTTAATCAGATTACATTTGAAATTAAAATAAGCTACATTTGATCACAAAACCTATTAAAAATTTATTTTTAATAATTAATTTGTTATAAAATCTTAAAAATAGAAAAAAAAAGAAGATATTAATTAATTTAGAACTATGCCTTGGAAGTTTAAGTTGGTTTGGTGGAAACTAATTAAGCTATACTTGAAATTTAATTAAGTTATACTCGATTACAATATCGACTTAAAAAATCTAAAATTGTAATAATTAATTATTGTAAAACTATCAAAAAATATAAAAAAGTACTAATCGTCTTATTTGTTATAAGAAAGTATGCATTAGTTTAGTAGAACTTGATCAAGTTACACTCGATCACAATATTGATTCAAAAATTCTAAATTTTGATAAAATATTATAAAGCTAAAAAGCATTAATTATCTTAAAATTATACTTAATTAGTTTGGTAGAAGTTTAGATTGCTTTAGTGAAAATTGATTAAGTTACGCTCGATAAAAATCTTTAATTTTGATCATTAATTATAATAAAATAAAAACAAATACTAATCTGACTTACTATAATGCCCTAATGGTTCTGTGGATGTTTAGATTAGTTGAGTAGAAGGTGATCAAGTCACACACCTCCAAATTGAATTAAGTTATATTTGATCATAAAATCGATTCAAGAAATCCTAATTATTATAATTAATTAGAATATTAAAAGAAATCCTAATGGTTCTTATGTGAAACTTTTTGTTGATTTAGTGGAGGTTAACTCAATTATCCTGAAATTAAAATAAGTCACACAATCAATATAAAAAAATCATCAATTTCAATTAGTTTTTTTTATCATTTATAATAAAAAAAAAGATGCCCCTAAATATAAACCAAGTGCTACTCAAAAGGACAACCACAGGTTCAAAACAAACATTTATAGTCCACATAAAAGATAGTAAATGTGTATATCATATGAATGAAGTTATTGTGCATGCTAGGTTTGATTGATTCAATAGTGTTTCATTAATAATCCCTACATAAAAAAAGGTAGTTGTTGCTACATTAGAATGTGAATGGTTGTATTATCAATAAATATTCTCATTGAGAAAAATAAAATTTGCATCATTTCTCAAAGATGTGGATCTATTATTTTACTTGTTTTAATCACTTGTAATTCCTATGTCATATTGGTATTAAATAAATAGATTCATAGCTTTTTAAATTTGGAAAAAAGGACTGATTTCAGTATAAAATAAAATCCTCTTTAGTGGCAAGAAAACAAGACAAAAAAAAAAAAAAACAAAAACAAAAGAGAGAGAACAAAAGGATCTGTTTGAATGTTGGCATCAAATCTGTCCAAAAGTCACCATCCCACCTCTTCTTTTTTCCTTTTTCTGTCTTTCCTCTTGCTTAAATTCTTCTCCATTTATTTTACTTGCTCTCATTTCCACCACATCTCCTCCCATTGCTAACCCACAATTAAAAGAAAAAGAAATTAAAATATTGAATCATATAACTATTTTAATGCACGTTGCACTCACCAAAAGATTCCCTGCCACCGTCCGGCTTGGATCGGCTGTAACTCGCCAGACAGCTGCTTTCCACGTGGCCAGTGACAGTTTCCCAAGTGGAAATGAGCTGTCTTAGCACTGAAGTCTCGAATACACGGTGTGACGGCTCCCCTCCGCACCGTCGGCTGACTTCCCAGAACAGCTTACGCGTGTCACGTCGTCCTCTCTCCACCGACGTGTATTGTCCAATATATAGTTGCCGCGTTGCAAGAAACTTCAGAAGCTTGCCCAGTGTCGGACAGCAGATCCGTATCGTATCAACTCATCAGGGATCGGCTGCACTCTCCCGAACAGCTTCTGAACCCGTTCTTCCCACACGACAATCTAAAGGCAAGAGTAGAAGTCATCATCCAATGATGCAATGCCACGTGCAACAAGGGTTACGAGAGTTGCTTCGAAACGAACAGCTGATCCGGACCCACATGTCAATCACGTGCTTCGCGCGTGCGGACCTTCCTCTTCACCTCAAAATAGATGCTTTGCGTCCCCCTCGAGATCTGGAAGACGGGGCCAGCTATGGCGAACGCCTCCGACCTCTTCCTCGTCGACCGCGTGCCCCATCGCCCCGCCCCTCCGCCGATCCCCCGCCCCACCGCAGCCTCCATCGTCTCGCACGCCTTCCCAGACCCCCTCGATTTCTCCGGCTTTCGGTTTTTCGAGGAGACCTCGGAGGGGATCGCCTCCTCCGGTGACTATGCCTCGCGACTGGGGTTGGGATTCGAGAAGGATGACGACGGGGGGCATGTCGACCGCGAGGCGGACTGGGCCGCGGACGACTTCTTTGTCGGCCGGAGGATGAGCTCCCCGTCCGCGTCGATCGAGTTCTCCAGGGCTCGCCCCGTCGATTCGGACGGCCTGCGCGTCGTCGGCTACGAATCAGACTCCGACTCCGACGAGCAGCAGATCGTGGCGATCGGCGCGGATCTTGACGATGGCGAAGGACGGGATCAGGCCGTGTCCGACGACCTGGGTCTTCCCCTTCGCTGGGACTGCCTCCGGTTCGGCGAGAACAGGAGGGATCCGAACGAGGATTTCGAATGGGAGGAGATCGACGGCCGCATCGAGGAAAGGGATGCGATCAGTGTCACGATCGTCGGCGATGAGGAGAGATCTGAGGAGATTAGAGACCTCGATCACAACGAAGACGGGGGTGGAGATGTCGAATGGGAGTTTCTCTTGGCCGTCAATAACTCGGGTAGAAACCCGATGGACCCCGAGGACGTCGGGGTATACTTCGTCGACGAACAAGAGGGCTTGGGCGATGCTTCCGACTATGAGGCGTACGAGGTCTTGTTCGGGCAATTCGTCGAGCACGATAGCAACTTCAAGGGAAGCCCGCCTGCAGCCAAATCGGTGATAGAAAGCCTTCCGTCGGTTCTCCTCACGGAGGAGGATGTTGCCAAGGCGAACGCGCTGTGCGCGGTTTGCAAAGACGGGATCTTGGTGGGGGAAAGAGTCAAGCAGCTGCCTTGCTGCCACCTCTACCATGAGGACTGCATCTTGCCGTGGCTGGGGATCCGGAACACCTGCCCCGTCTGCCGGTTCGAGCTGCCGACCGACGATCCCGAGTACGAGAAGTGGAAGGCAAGGAGGGCAGGTGGCGTCGTGTCCGACGACGATGACTCGCAGCTCAGGGTTGATTTTGAAGTGTTACCTGAAGCTTAATGCCGGTAAACCAAGCAATTTCTACGTCTCTTCAATTACATAGCTTTCAGTTCTGATATGTTGTACTGAGGTAACCACAATTCATTGTTCTTTTCTTGGACATTGTTGTTAGTGGTAATCAAACCTTTTTCTACCTTTTTTTCCTCCATAAGAGATGTTTCAAGATATGTTATTGTACACCAATACGGATATGAATTGTTGTGGCTTGTAAGATAGTTTTTGATTGATGCATAAAAAGGTTTCTTCCGGATTGGATTAGTATGTACTAATACCATATCTAATGCTACATCATGACATAATGTACAGCTTGTAATTCATAATTTGCACTGTCATTATAAATCATAATTTAGGAATTGATAAAGACAGAGAGGGGATGTATCCATACCATAATCTGTCTGCCGGACACATTTGCATTATTCGAGGTCTGGACTCCGGTCATCCTCAGCCTATGATGAGCTTAAACAGTCCTTTATTAGGTGAAGGACATGGTTATCTTGTGATATATTTCCTGCTATGTCAAGCAAGATGCCATCACTTCTTGCTTGAACTCCATCAGAGAACGTTAGATCCTGCAATACTTCCTTCACAGCCATGTCCAGCCCAAACAGAGAATTCCCAATACCACCTAATCTTTCTGGTAAAGTTGGTGAAGGTCTTGACACCTCAACTAACTTAACCTAGAACATTAATAAAGAAGAGTCGAAGAACAAATCCAATGATCAGTAGTTAAACAAAGCTTCCATTTGCAGTGTATTAAAATGATCATTTGAGATAATGAACGAAAGGATTCTCAATACAGTTTCCTGCAAGTTCCAAATTACAAATTCACTCCTCGTATATCGAAATATATCACCAAATAACATCATATTCCCTTGGAAAAGAACATATTAGAATGCATATATATGTACAGAAGCAAAGTATGCAGGGTTATGGCAATAAATGGACACAGAATCCTAACATTAACAAACAAAATTGCGAGCAAAACAGACCTTAATATATAGAGGCTGTTTTCCTGAACTTTAGACACTCAGGTCACAAGGGAGCAACTTGATAATAAACCAATATACATATAGCCATGCAAAATAGCAGGGGATCATATTCTCAGTGACTTAATAAAGCTGGTCTTGTTTTAGATATAGGCATGGCATTTGATCGAAAAAAAAGCTGAAGAAACCTAACCTGTTTATCATGTGGTATCTTAGCTTTGTATTTTGCAATGGCGACTGCTCGCGAGAATCCACCGATAGCATCAACCAATCCTTTAGAAGCTGCCTCTTTGCCGGTCCATACCCTCCCTTGAGCAACCTCCTCCATCTGATCTACCTGGAAGGTAATGATGCGATGAGATACATGCTATCTTTCTTGATGGTGGATGTGCAAAACCTTACAGTCATCGATCGCGACAAAGCAGCTTTGTCTCGAAACTGTGTGTAAGCATACTGTGTAGACTTGGCAAACAGTTCCGATTCATGTGGTCTGTACCAACAAGAACACCCTCGTTAGATTTTAGCTGGATGCAGAACAGTAATGCCTATTAGAACTTTCAGAAGAAGGGGAAGACCAGTCAACTACTTATTAAAAGATATTATATTCGAAACATTTCTTAAACCAACCATAAGACCCACATTCTGAATCCTATCTGATGAATAAAGGTTTCATTATATAATTTCTTAAACCAACCATAAGACCAGTAAAAGATGCTGGACAATCTAGTAAAATGTTTCTTTAGATAATTTCTCATCAGTTACAAGCTATACAAACTTTTGAAAAACAACAGATACTCACTTAAGAGGACGCTGTTCAGCAACATTAAGCTCAGCATATTGACCCCGTGACAGAATCTCCTTGTTGAGATCAATCGTCCCGTATAACTTGTTTAAGCTGAACCTTCCTGCAAGTACTAGGGATCAGAACCCAATAATTTACAGAAAGCTCTTTTTTTGGTAGTAGCATAGAATCTAATTCAAATATGAGGCTTGAACACAAATAGTTGATTGTGTACTATGCACAAGAACAAAATGTTCCAGTTATCTGCATTTAACTATGTGCTTACAAAAGTGGACAACAACATCCAATTTCTTTTGGCACATTATCAAGAACAAAAAGGAGTGACCTTGGATCTAACAGCCACTGGGCAGTACTATTGAAAAAAGGTTGGTACAATTTATAGGAGTAATTTTAACTACTTTTTTTTTATATGTACTGCTTAATGTGTCTGGTCTAGCATAGAAGAAATGATGAAGCTAACCACAGAATTCATGTATGTTATCCTATAATGTTTCATTTATGACCTTAGTTGACTATCCACTATCATAACTAATGAATAAAAGAGAAATTCCAAACCTTAGTTGAATAAAAGAGAAATTCTAAGTAATTATATCGCCAGATCCTTAAAACTCACTAATTGTATGTATTCTTTTTATTTTGAGGCAAATATAGTGATTGAATATTAATCTCTAGAAAGAGAGTCTGCCATGATTCATATTGCAAAAAGATGTGCTATTGCTTCCCATACCGGATTTTTTTATCATCCACTCAAGCACCACCCGCGATGTCATAAGATATAAAATCAAAAATTAATGGGAGGGGCTGTAAGGGCTATTTGAGCACATCAAATAGCATAAAGCATTTGACTGTTCTTGACAATGTGGGTGTATAAAGCATTTCTCTGTGAAACATAACTTAAAGCATTAAAAGGCAAATGAATGAGATCAAATGAATAATAATTCTATTCATAGCATAAGAAATGGTATCTCATTGTAATATAATACAACTAGAAGGTGAATAATATTTGCAATGAACTAATAGTCTTAAATTAGTAAAGAAAAAGGAATTGGCTCATATCTGAAAGTTGAGTTACGTATTTGTGGTTTGAGCATTTTCACCCATGTTGGCAGTAGCAAAAACCACCAAAGCAGACCCAGTCCATCTCAGTATCAAACTACAGGATACTACATTATGAGATCATTGGAGGCAACCACAGGTTGACCACAAGGCTCGTGATTTGTTTTCTGTTTTGTGGGCTAAATATAAGCTGATCATGGTAATTAGATAACACAAACAGGTCTGTCACAGGGTTGACTCTGATTATATGTTAGAATCTTGACAGGGATGACAAAGGCTTAAAAGAGAGTTTATGAGGACCAGCATTAGTCTGTGATCTACATGAGTTAAATTGACCAGACTAAATTAGATATTATAAGAACATGGAATCACAATAACTTGAAGCCTTGATGTGAGGAGTGAGGACTTGCATTGTTGCAGTACTATTCAAAAGATCCATTATGCTATTGCAGTAATTTCCACGCAAATATAAAAAGGAGTAAACCACTATAATCACCTCTGACAACACCAATTGAACCAGTTAAAGTGAGCTTCTCGGCTAGGATAGTTCCTGCTGCCATAGCCAAGTAGTATCCTCCACTTGCTGCAACATCAGACATTGATGCAATCACAGGTTTAGAGGCAGCAAGAAGCTTGATCTCCCTCCAAATTCTGTATGAACAGAATCATCATTGTTGACACAAAGAACACCACACGACATCTGGCAAAACTTAATACCAGACATATGATGATTTATTAGAGACAATCAACAAATCAAATTGGCCTACCATTACACCACATTGCATACCATCAATATAATATCTTATGTATTCATCCAGATGAAACTACTTCCACCTCCTAAATTTGTTGCATGTGTATTATAGCTTGGGCAATAGTGTAGTGAAGAATGTTGAACCACTCACTAGAGCATTTTATTAAGATTTAAATGGTCTTTGTTATTTCGGTCAACAGAAACACTGAAATGTATTCCTTACCATCTTTCTCTGGTATCCGCAGGAGCTTATAGGTCACTCATTTTCCATCTATGATCCCTTTCAGGTGCATCTGACCTCAACTTGATCTAAGCATCATTTTTTCGTCCAAGCCTTGCTGCTTCCTCCAGGCCACCGTTGTTTGAAAACAAGCCATCCAATTAAAAAAACATGTTTTATTTTCAAATAAGGCTGATAATTCATTATTCATCTATTGTTTGATTAAAAAAATCTTTCTACCTACTTTTGTGCATCACACTAATGCAAGAATATTATCTATCATCATGTGACATTAGCAGATAACAAATTAATCATTGAAGAAAAAGTAAGATATGGTTTCTAGATGTAATAAAATCTATTGAAAAATTTTCTTCTATTACTTTTATTTCTTTAAGTGGAAACCCTAGGGAAAGATCATTTGGATAGCCCTGAGCATGATTCCGAAACTGCCGATTCTGGTCCTACCAAATTTGGAACCGGATTCAAACTGGTTCCAGGCAGTTGTTCCGGTTCTGGAAGTGTCAGTTCCGATTCTAGAAATGGAACTGCCGATTGATAGAAAAAGAAAAAAAATAAATTGTTCCGCCAAAATTTAAACTCAAATCATTATGCTTTAAATTTAAACTTAAAGTACTAACCACTACACCATGAAACTTATTGTTGTTCTACTTCCTTTTTTTTTTCATTTTTAGTCAATTCCAGTTTCAATTTCTAGGAACTGAAACCGAATGGTATGGCCTCGATTTTGGTTAAGTTCGAAACCGCCAAACCATTGAGCCGAGGTCAAGGCTACATTTGGATATATGAAGCAGTCATGTAAGTCCCTTTAAGGTGAGCCACGAGGAAAAGTGGGATAGAATAATAAGTCTGATTAATAACTGAGAAAATTACTTTATCACAAATAACGAAATAAAGAGTTATAAAGATTACTCGAAGCATAAACTAGGAAAATATCATAATTGCCCTGGATCCTAGCCCAAAGATGCCACAAATAAGGTGTTCATAGCATTTATCTATAGTAATCACGAGTAAGTATGTTACATGAGTCCAATAAAAGTACATGAGAGACTCCATCATAGAATTTACATATAAACACATTAAATATAAATATCCATATATAAAAACCATTAAATTTGCAATAAGCAAAAGCATTTTAGAAACAAAACATATGAGAAGGTACACTCAGGACATCATGGAATTAATGATGGTTAAGAGATAGAGATCAATACATTGTTGCAAGACAAACGTGTGTTTGTGGCAAAAGGGAAAGTCAGTTTATGGTGGAGAATAAGAAAAGAAAAAGGGAAAAAATATATATCTTAGTGATATGAGAAAATTGTCAGTTAGCATCACTTTTGAACAATAAAAATGGAATTACAAACAATCTTTCTCATAATAAGGACTGCTTGGAACTGTTAATCCTTATTTGTTCAATTAATTCTTGAATTCTTTGGTTGGCATAAGGGCTTTTAGATGGTTTATTTCAGCCTTACACCGGAACCAAACAGGCTAATAATGAATTTTTATTGTTTGCAGGACTATTGTCTTTTAATTTTTGTGGTTCTGACAAACATAATAGGGTAAGAAGAATTTTCTTGTTAGTGAGAGCGCCACGCATAATTACTAAAATGAAGTTTAAGCTATAAGCACTTACAGATCAGAGGCGAGAGCATCACCACCAGGACTGTCAATTCTCAAGATAACAGCTTTATACCTATCTGAGTCTGTAAGAAGAAATTGCTTTCACTTAAAGTTCAATACAAATTTTTCCAGGCAAAATCTTTAATATATGATTAACAAATTCCAAAGAAAGAAACTAAGATTTACTCTTTAAAGCCAACAACATCAATGATCAGTTTCATCAATGCAGAACAAACAACTAAATAAAAGAAAAGTGTCACATGAATACATGGTACAAGAAACATAATAATGATGGATGTCAAACTCAAGCACTGAAGCTAATGAGCACTGACTAAAGACAAACTTGATCGAATGTTTTTAATTGGTGAAACTCAATTACAGGCAAAAATCTACACTACTTGCAAGGGATGTTTGGTTGGTAGGCTCATTCAGCTCAACTTTTTAAGTCTATACTGGGCATAAATATCTTTTAGCAATGTATATCAACTGAAAATGAGGAAAAAGTGAAAACAAGTGTACTACTACTAGTATGGGCATCTACAAGAAATCAGCATAAATAGAATGATGAATATCTTCATAAGCTAATAATATTCAGTGCAAAAAGAAGCTACACAACTGGATCAGTATGATTATCCCCTTGCTTTCTATATCCATTAGATCAATAAACATATTAATGTTTCAAAACAAAATTTCTAACAACATCTCAATATTTATCACACAGAATGGTTACAGTTTTAGACAAAAGAACACTCAGCTAGGAAACCAACCTCTGATACTGCGGATCTTCTCTATCAGCTGTTCGGCCATGATGCCAGAACCAGCAACACTTAATGGTCCTCGAGTACGGGTGATGTTTCCAGAGGCTCTAATTATGGCAATTTGTTCTCTACCGCCATCTAAACCAAGAGTTGATTTTCTTACTCTTGAGTATTTACTGTTGAAGCAAAGCACGAAACTTTAGTAAGAGCAATAAACTAATACAAAATGTTCTAGTGGGAATCTGTAATACTCTTATCTAATATTTCATGTAGTACAGCCACAACAAACATATTAGTTAATTTGCTCTAATATAAGCAACACTAGTAAACACAAAAAGAAAAATACCTACTTTCACTATAAAACTGAAGCACAAAAAAGAACTGGAATTTTTAAGCAACATATGAATTTGAATTTGCTAGGCCTGTGACAAGTTAAATAATAGCAATATATTAACTAACTAATCACTTATACTATCTCTAAGGGTACTTTTTGCTAGTTATGATGATTCAGAATTAGCAACCTAGAATCAACAACTTTTAGCTTGTTCATAATCTTAGTTTTCATGATTAATGTTCTAATTGTGATATGAGACAGGTTTATAACCTATGAACTTTTAGGGCTTCCAAATCGGTTTTTTCCTTGTAAGCTAATGCATCTCACAGTATTTTCAAATTCTAATTATAGACTAAACAATAGCATTCATAGAATTCAATGCACTGCTTATCATTGTTCCTTATGAAAATGAATATCAAACCCAAAGTTCATGATGCAGAAGAACAACTGTTGCAAATTGCACTTGAAGAAGTTCAACACCAAGCCAATTGTGTTAAGATCAAGATTGGAATTACAAGTTTGCAAGTTCAAATTTTTGAATGACACAAACGGCGAGACCAGTTTTCATTGTGACCAGCTATGTTGGAAAAGGTTACAAGTGTTATTCCCAAACAATTATTTGCATAATTAACAAAAGGATACTTTTGAGTACAGGTGCTTTGCTCGCTATCATACAGCAGAAGATTAGCTATGAGCTCTGAATTCAATAAGAATTATAAATAGCAAATGAGGACTTTAATGCTCTATAGCAACAGCCTATTTTTCAGAGCCAAAAAAAAAAGCAAGGCAGTATCTGAGAAACTCGTCAAAGTAAAAGCAGACTTTATAGTAACAAATTCAAAGGAAACCTCACATCATATTAGTTAATAAGAAAAGGAAAACAAAGAGTTTCAAGCAAGGAATGCCTCATCACCCGAAATAATATGAAACGAGCTGTACGTACTGGTCTGGGCATAGATCGATATACGGACCACCCTATTTGCCACCCGATCCAACTTAGGAAAAATAAAAATAACTAAAATAGCAATGGGGCCCATCCAACTCAGCATTAAAAAAAAGATTAAAAAAAACCTAAAACAAAAACTACGGCTCATGAACAAGAGCCCTCTTATTGCAACACCGCTGCCATCATTGCTTTGTGACGTCATTGCTGCCAATGCGTTCCTTCTTCTTCCCAGGTACGCTCGCAATACTTCTCTTCTTCCTTCTTCTCTTCCACCGCTTCTTCTTCCTACTGCAACACTTCCTCTCTTCCTCCTATTCATCCATCCGTCCTTCCTCTTCTTCTTTCTCTTCCTCTCTGAAATGCCAATATGTACCGGTGTACCATGTGGTACCTTGATATTGACCGGTATACTGGTCCGACCAAATCACGGATCCAATAAAATGGTGACTAAAGCTTTCAAAAACTAATAAAAAAACAATGATGACTAAAGCTTTAAATGATGCAACGTAGAAGAAACAGGCCCGATAAAATAGTTATAAAGATCAAGTAAATATCATTTGCATATTTTGCTCGTTAATTTCCTCAAGACCATGAAATAAAGTACTGCAGTATACCAGCTATTGTTATATACCGGTTGTCCTTGCCAATGATGGTCCACCAATACCAATAAATATTGACGTTTTAAATAAGTCTTTATTGAGACATGCAAATTGGTTAGTGCATTTGTTGCATGAATAAAAGTTCTCATGTTCGAGTCCACGTGGGAGCGTTATATACACTCTTTAATGTAATGAAAACACCTATTTAAACAAAAAGTTTTTGATAACTTTAGCAGCATAATAGAGGTACATCATATTGTACTGATTGGTACAGATTGATCAAACAAGTTTCCACTATGGATTATGGTGCTTAAATCCATGCTTGAAGACACCTAAAATCACAATGCTTATATATCTTCCATATCTGAAATGTCTTGCTTGTTCATTAATGGACAGGCAATTTACCTAACAAAACCTCATACTTTTTTACTTTTCCACTGAGCGTTCCTGTTTCCATTTTTTACACCAAGTTTCCCCTTCTTTTACAAGTCTCAATTTTGCCCCTGAAAGGTGACCAGTTTGGTTCAATGGGAGAACAGTGGACCAAACAAAACTGCAGCAGTGAAATGTGAAGCAATCACTTATCGAGGTCAAGATTGAAATTTGAGAATAAGATATGCTTTGCCATAAAAGATGGTAACAAAGGGACATGAAATATCCGAATTGGTATATATCAGTCCAACCAAGAACCAGCACCCCGATCGGGTAATTTGCCCTGTTCAGTTCAAAATAAATATAATATTTATTTGGTTTTGGTGGTGACAGTTGTCTTTTTAACTTTACCCCACTCTCTATCTCTAACTTCCCCCCCATATTGGCGCCGACCAGTATGCCAACATACCATGTGTCAGTATGCCACCATGTACCGCTGCCATGCTAGTCCAATCAAGGAGATTTAAAACCATGGTTTCATTCATTTTAAGTAGTTAAGGCTAATTACTCGACACTTCCAACTCAATACATCAAGAGAAAAAATAATTTATTTAAGTATATGCACAAATAGTATCATGAGTTCATGATGGTGCGCTTTCAAACCTTCAAAAGTGATTTCCACGTAACACTGATTTGTTGCAATTCCAACCAGTCAATACATTTATGATAATTTTGAGATTGTATTACCTGTAATCAACCATAAGAAGCTTCTTCTTATTCTTTTGGCCCAACCTCTCCTTCAGCATTGACATGACCTGCCTTATAGCACCAGAAATCATATAAGACTCTAATTAAGTTACATTCTTCTATTTAAAGAAACGAAAGGAAAAACTAAACTATTATAACTTAAAAGGTCTATTATGTTGCTGGTATGAAACTAACTTTTTATTGTTGTATATCAAAATATAGAGAAAATAACAGCAGACACATAAAGATTCTTCTGTATAGGTTAAATTGGAATAGGTCTCACAACCGGTTGGATTCAACTAAAGCTTTTGTGTATATGTTAAATGTCAAACCATGATTATTCCTGTACTTTCAACCAGATCAAGATGGTCTAGAATCCACTCTCTCTTCTATACCTTGTCTTCTCATTCGCACTGAATTAAATGCTTAGCATTTATCATGCATTTCATCATTTCACTCGAGCAGAAACATTAAGTTTGCTTTCTGCATACCCAAGTAAAAGCTTGTCACAATGAATTCTTATGCCAGAGGCTATAAGATCCAATGATGCCCAGCCATCCTAGGAGCACCATAGCTCAGCCTAATTATTTCTCCATAATCAATCAAACCTACTTAATAGTTTTTGAAGTTTTACTTCCTTTTTCCCCACCTGATATTGATATCTTGGTTTGAAGTTTGAACAAGGATTCCCTGTACATACTACAGCTGCCACAGAGTGCTATTACCATAATCAACTACTTCATGCAAGCTTAAAGTTCAAATTCCCAAAATCATATTATTTTCAACCTCATGATTTGCCTGATGGTTACGTTCAGCTGTCCAAGAACATGATCAAAATGCTTGCATCCTTACATGATTGATAACTCCATTGTTTTGTAAACTGAATTCTAAAGCAAAGACCAATTTTCAAGCTCTACGTCAACTTTTTTTCAATAACAGCAAAAACTTTTTTTTGTAAATATTGTTTCATGCGCCTCATATGTCATTTAATGGTCCAGTCAGAAACTTGCACCTCATCATCATACATTACATTCGTTATCCAACCTTCTTCTTTAAGCTTTTCAACTTGGTAAATTCCTGAGTTAAGAAAGTCCTCAATTTCTTCCCTTCTCTTTCCTGGAAAAGAAAATATTAGAATTCCAGAATATTAATTTTGAAGTAGACAGCACAACATTCAATCACTAAATAAGATGTGTAAGAATACCTTGACTTGAAGATACTGTTTCAAGCCAATTTTCATAAATATTATCAAGCAAAGAACTCAGCATTTCACGAACTTCATTAGACATGCCTTTACATGCAAGCTGGTCCCCAAAACTTTTGTATTTACCAATCCTGTGAACTTCTGGATGAACTCCTGCTTTCTCAAGAACACCTGCAAAAATGAGATGCAAGTAATATTAAAGCATAGCTAAATCTAATCTAGGGTTGCTATAACTTAGGACTTCATTAAATGGAAAGACAAGCCGTGTTCAGTAATATATGGGCTTACACTCCCAGCTACTACACTAACAGAATGCTAAACCCATCTAAACTGATTCATACAAGGACTCAAGAACAATCTAAGAGGAATCATGCAAATATTATCATTAGTAACAAAAATTCAAACATGACTGTGATGCATAGCAGAGAAGAAACATGTTGCACAGATGACCATAGCCAAGAAAAACACAGGAAACACTAATAAAATGGAATTCTTTTGTATTATGACTAGTACTTCCTCCTTCAGAAAGAATAAGTTTCATGCAGTTGCATCATATACATCAGATGTTAAGTGAACAGCTCATTTATGTCATTTTCAGAAATACTTCAAAAAATCGAAGCATTGATGATGAGGCTGTGACAACGCATGAGAATTTCATAATGGACCATTTTGAAGGCCATCATGACAATTTTAAGAAGGCAACATTCAAATCAAATCATTAACTGCTCCAATGTGTTAGGCAGGTTGCAAAAAGTCATTATTTCTGTGTATCCTGGAGTAAGCAATACCTGCTGATAATTGGACCAAGAAGAAAAGCAAAATAGGTTGTTACCTAGCACCCTGAGCATGCCGTTCTAAACTAGAAAACAAAAGTACATATTTAACACATTACAAAAAGTATGGAAACCATAAAAGAAGATAACCATGCACAATATTGATAGAATGCATACCGCCAAGAAATGCTGATTGAACTGTCAAACCATACAATGCAACATAAGCACTTGGAGGAGCATAAAACTCTCCACAAGCACATGCAAGGTAGTACTCCTTCTCTCGACATTCAGGCAAATAACTGATGATGAACTTACCTATATAGGATGCAAATCCACGTTAATGGGAAAAATGACTTGATTGCAGGATTTGGAGTAAATGAAAAACAAGTTCCAACTATACATACTCATGTAATTGATCAGATTAACAAAGATATACAGAACTCAAATGTGTCATCTATCCACTTTGTTGCCAATCTACACAAGCATAAAATATGAGTTTTTATCAAGAATCTGACTAATGATTGGTATTTGATATTCTAAATGCATAATATATTTTAAAATTCTGCACTCGATCATGATCCACAGATTATGAAATATATATATATATATATATATATATATATATATATATATATATATATATATATATATATATATATATATATATCACATTCAACATTTGTAAATTATGAAAAAAAAAGGAAAAATAAGTTTCATCTTCAAGTTGACTCAGATAAGTTTAATCATGATTTTTGGATTTTAAGGAATTTGAAGATTGTAAATGGCCCACCAGTGATTTGAGTAATTAAATTTTAAATAAACATACTAGTATAGTGCATGTTTCTATCGCATGTCTCTATCAAGGCATAAATATAAATATCGCTAGTAGATCACCAAAATA
This sequence comes from Musa acuminata AAA Group, assembly GCF_036884655.1. Taxonomy (NCBI): domain Eukaryota; kingdom Viridiplantae; phylum Streptophyta; class Magnoliopsida; order Zingiberales; family Musaceae; genus Musa; species Musa acuminata. Next base: position 44,756,431 of record NC_088356.1, read on the forward strand.
AATTAAGGTTCTGCATCACTTATTATATGCATTCTATGCATGTCCACACACACAAAAGACAATTAATACAAATATATTTTATTCTCCAAAAGCATGATGCTCCATTCCATGCTTCTCTTGCTGAAAATAACATCTTCTATGCAGACATAATTGGGTCAATAACCTTAACTTAGAAGCACTTAAAGTCCATCTCTACATTCAATTCATGATTATCATTCCTAAATATATGTCAAAATAATGAAAACCAAATTAATATACTCAATCTAAACTTGTGTACCCCTTGGTGCTCTATATTAAAGTTCATATATATATATATATATATATGTATATAAAAAGATTAAAAGCACAGCATATCAACATCGACATTCGACACTTTAAGTGAAGATCAAGTTTTGATATAAGATTCATAAATGCATTATGTATCTTTACCTGACTTCTTAAAATTCATTATATGCCTCCGTATTTCATCAAGTTTGCCCCATCCACAATTAAGTGGTTCTATATGAAGATAAATACCAGATATTCGAGGATCATATGCCGCTTTCATAAAATTTTCACATATTTGTGGTAGAGACAGCCCAGAAGAGAAGCGTGTCGTCAACTGATCAGATATCTGCATCAAGGTAAATACAAGATCCCAATGGATTGAAGCGATTGAAGATCCACTTAAAATGCATTTAAGATTATAATGAACTGAAGCAGTCAATAGGCCACTTATTATACTAATTGCCTTGATCTGCCTGCCATGGTCTCAAGGACACACAAGTCCTAATTACCAATAATAGTTATCAGATTTTTGTAACAATAGGCTCTTTAACTGAAGAAACCAACTTTAGTGTTAAACAGTTAAAAGAGCTTCGTCAAACATTAGGCATGACCTGGAAGTTAGTCATCATGCTCTAATACTACAAGATACATCATTGATACTTGTGTATGCCATATGATACATCTTACTTATTCATATAGTGACTCAATCATTCGCATGATTGCACAATGTTACATTATAATAGTAAACTCAGAGCAGTTCACAATTACCCTCCTCAGACGACAATGGCATATGCTGGACTAACTAGATCAACTATTGATAACCTCTCTTCATTAATTCAGCATCTTACATTTTAAATCACACAAAGAAGGGCATGGTGATGTAATTCGTCAGACCTAACAAGCTTGATTGTCTTTCCACCAATGACACAGTTCATGCTTTCTCAATAGCTGCCTAATTCAGCAGCTCCCTAATCACTGCTAGATGCGGCTCCACTAGATGAAGGCCATCGTTGTGATCAAAATATAGGGACACATATACTATCACGGTATGTCATGATTGGTTTGGTCCATTGATCTTCCATTACGCCAGTTTGAGTGACTCCCATTCCTCGATGATCCTTCATGGCTACTTGACCGGCAGTAGGTATGTAGTACTCTGTACTAATATTGTTGCTCTCAACCCTAATTGCTTCATCTAATCCGATCTTTGTTTCTAATATTGTAAAATATTTAGGAGTTACAGGGCTGTGACAAGAACATAAGAATCGGACCTTGCCGCGGAGCTGCATCTTGAGCACGCTCCCCTTCTCCACGCGCACCCAAGGCAAAGCAAAGAACAACCTGAGTTTGACGACCAATCTCCTCCACCAACCGAACTCCTCCATCTCAAACTCCCCCGTCGGGTAGCCCAGACCTAAGTCGGAAGGCGGCGGCGGAGGAGAATTCGGGGGATTTCCATCGTTTCCGATTCTCTCGGACCGCCCTGCATCCTTCACTCCGTCGGCGGTCGAGGCGAGGGATCGGAACGGGGAGCAACAAAGGCGATCGGAGGTGGAGGGGAAGAGGAGAGGGGGAGGAGGAGGAGAGCGGCGTAGGAGCGCGGACAAGGGCGGTTGGAGACCGAGCATGGAGCAAAGGGATTGCCTACAACGTTGAGATAGTTTCAAGAGGGGAATTCTAGAAGACATCTCTCTTCTCTCTCGTTGTTGTGAGGAGGAAATGGAGGGAGGGAGTGGAATGAGGAAGAAAAGAAAGCTTCTCTCGTCTCTCTCGGTGTCACGAGGAGGAAACGAAGGGAGGGAGCGGCAAAAGGAACGGAGGAAGAAAAGATTGCTTTGGTACTACGTCTACTGAAACCTCTAAATGAGCTATAAAATGGGCTCCGATTGCCATATTTCAAATGATTTAAAATCAAATAAGTTAAATTTATTTCTCCCATAATAGTTAGCTCTTTCTGTTTGGACCCAAAAAACAAAAAAACCAAAAACATACAACAAACAAATCCTAAATCATTTATGACACAATTGTTAGTAATTTATAACAATATTAACTCTTATTATATTTGATTAGAATGACGATGAAAGTTAACTTGATATTTGTTTGTCACCAACCTAATTTTTTTTATGTTCAAATCCTTATCGAACTATATGAGATTATGGAGAGCTGCTCCTGTCGGATTGAAGACTCATTTCAAGCTATTATCACTGTACACGGGAGTCCCCTTGAAACATGTTCTATCTGCACTTGGATGATCAGCAAACCTGTAAGAGACAACACATTTGGATTAGAATCCAGCAAGACATCTTCAGCTAGAAAGGAGAGGCGTAGCCTATAAAGTTCATGGAGAGACACCCAAATCTCACCACAGGATGATGAAACTGCGGAACATGAACAGCCAGTAGCTTGCACATGATGTCCTCCCAGAATCTGAGCAACACAATTTAGCTGACTGGAACAACGAAAATACAAGTTCTTTATTTCGACACGAACCAAGTCTGCACACCAGAAACACAGTAATAACTAAGCATTACCAAGTTTAAGACTCCAAATTCATGAAATAGCCATCACACAACTACATACTGCTTTCAAAGGTAATAAGCCCAACATCGGTATCATCCTTGAGATGATTATCAATACTAAGCAGAAGAGGACACTTTATCACTCGTCCTCTGACTCTGACTCGGCATTCTGAAGCCATTCTATGAAAGGCTTAATATTCTTCCAAACTGCGGAGCTCTTACTGGCACCGGTCAGACCTTCTTTGTACCACTTCATTATGCACTCTTCCTCCAATACATCTCCATCGTAAAGAGATTTAGCCACCAGAGCAACTTCCTTCACTGCATCCCCACCAAACTTCCCACAGAATGCTTCCATAGCCCGCAGCAGACACATCTGAGATTCCTCATCCTGCACTGCAGCTGCAAGGTACTTTTTCTTCTTGTCAACCTCTTTTGCGAACCCTTTACCTGCACCTTCACCTTCAAAGAGGGCTTCGAATAGTGCATTCATTATCTCTTGATGGGACCCAGGCAGAGACGAGCTAAGCTCGCTAGGTATGGACCCCTTCAGCATAGCTTTGATTTCAATAATTAACTGATTATGAGTGCTAGGCTTCTCCACTACTTCAGGTCCAATTTTGGGAGCTTCCTCTTTCTTCTCTTGATTTACTTTCTTCTCTTCCTCGTCAGGCACATTACCAGTGGAAAGCATCACCATTTCAGCAGTAACAGCATTCAGTTGTTCCTGTATGCGCTGGCGAGCTGCTTCAGCAGATGTGTCAGTCTGCCACTGCACACCATCATCATCATTATCATCAGCTACCTCATTGTCATCAGCCTGACTATCAGGTGGGGAGGAGCGTTCCTCATCTGAGCCTGTTGGCTTCTTCTTAGAAGCAACACGTTTAGAACTTGCTCCATCTTTAGATGATACAGTACCCTTCTTCTTTGTCTCTTTCTTCAGCTTCTTCAGTTCCTCATCAGCAGCTTCCCCTTCCTTGAGTCTTTCCTTCTCTGCTCGTCTCATTCCCTTCTTGTCTTTTGATGCCTTTTTCTGTTCTGGTGGGTTCTTCAGGATAAAAGTAGTGAGCTTGTCCCTCATGTCTACATCAGACACAAAACCACAAGCAGCACATTTGAGGGTGATCATCTGGGTTTTTGTGATTATTATTTCAGTCTCAGGATTACCACATCCATAGCACTGCACATACTTCTTGATGAAGTTCTCTAGAAGCCCTGCTAATTTGGCAGTGTCGTGAGCTCCATTAACAAGTGAAGTGCAAGTTTTCTCATCAAACTTGGATTGGGCACCAAGCTCACAGCCAAAGTACTTTGTCGTGTAGGTGGCTGGTCTGTGCAAGGCCTTTGCAATGTCCACCATGTTCACTACGTTTGTCTTGATGCCATTCCCACGACCTTCTATTTTGGTTATCATCTTCGGCATCTTATACCGATAGAAAGCATCATCGCTGTTTGAAGCACCAATATTCTGCAAAGCCATGTTTGCCCAAGGAAATATGACAAAGTGGCACTCTTTAACAGTAATATCAGACAATAGAAGCAGGCACTAAGAATCTTTTTTGTTCAATGCCCCAATAATCTGTCACTATAAAGAAAAGTTGCTCCCAGCTGCAACTTCCTATAAGTGTAGTCTCTCGAAAAGGCTCAAGATGCAGACAACTGGCTCTTTCCAAAGAGCATATGTACTTTTTTCTGGATGTAGGGCAATATTCTCCAAGTAACCCAATCGATCCCAAGTAGAAAGAATCGCGTTCAGACATAAAAAACACCCTGCACTTAACGCCCTCCACTTTGACAGCTACAAGAGGTCCAAAGCAATGCTGAGTGCTGACAACTTCAGTTTAAAATTAAGAGGTCCTGCATCACATGAAACAAAACCACTTTGACCACCAGTATGATAAGCAACAACTGTTTGTTCATTTTAAGAAAACCTCAAAAAATAACCTAATCCAAATATAACTGGTGGGAGAATAAACTTCTGTCCAAGAAAGCCTATGGCAAAGTATCTGTATCAAATGTGGATTTAAGGAGATCAAAAATATATATACTTAACAAGCATGGTTTACATAGTTTAAAACTGCTTAAAGGAATAATGTTCTGCTGTTCCATGTGCTATCAACCCATGAGAGTGGATGACTGAAAATCATAGCATTGAATTTCACATAATTATAAGATTATGGAGTCAGTTAAGGTACAACTTTATCTAGAAATGTCAACTAGCCAATGAATGAAAACAAAGAAGAGTCAAATTAGGAACAACAATGACAAAATTGGTTGGAAGGGATTGTGAACAGCTTAAGTAAATATTGTTCATGATTCAATGGAAAACCAATATACAATTATCAAGCTCGCTACCTAGTTCCACAAAAATCTAACATTTAACCAGCTTCATGCATCAAGGAAGGTGGCATAGCCTAATAGTAATTGATATTTCTGCTTGTGATAGTCAATTTTCCAATTTTGGTCTCCACATATTAGCTGGCAGCACTCTTCACCTCTTTCACGGTTACTTTATCTGCTAACCACTATCTACTATGTATTATTATACATTGTCCCGGTACCTTCAATAAATTTGTTGTTGAATAAAAAATCATGGGAAAAGTTACTAGCCAAATATCTAGTGTAGCACAAGGCTGAACCATGTCAGAATCACCCTTGTTCAAAGGCTTCATGTGCTTGTGAGTGCATGGTAGTGAACCACAATTCTCAAAATAGGATTTCAATGTAAGCTTAACCTGCGTACACCATCTCCGTATGTGTAAGGTACAATACTTGGTATACATTAATCTAAACAAATAGATCCAAAGTAGCTTTGGCACCATTCAACATGACCCAAGTAACCCAAAGCCTACGAACTCCAGTCAAGGGAACTCAACCATACAGCCCAATATGCCTAAGATCAACTTATCAGTGATAGATATATCAAACGTTAGACCAAATTGAACACAACCTCACACACTGAGGTGGGACTATTGGAGTGTGATAGGGTGAAATTCAATGAAAAAAATTCCATGAATGCATTAAATGAGAAAAAAATGCTATATTTTGATTCATGATTTAAAATTTCGGTTAACAGACCCATATTCATGACACTGATTGTACCAACTATAATAATCTAAGCAACAAACATAGAGCAACATCGTTTTTGATATTGCAAATAATGGCTCAGAAAGATAACATCTAACAATCAGCCATCCAGGCTCTATACAAGTTCCATTTTATTGAATTACAGCAGAAGCAACATATAAAAAGCTCAATCTGTAAATACATATTATTACAGTGTCCACGATATAAATGAAGCATATTCATATCCTAAACCTAAGTTACTCCTTACCATGCTTTTAAATTAGTTCACTTCAAACCTTAATGACTGACCACTATCTTCTAAAAATAATTAATTTCCATAAATTTTCAGTGAAACCAAGTCCTGAACTCATCACCGAATAAAGATATTAAGCATTTATTGACATCCGACAAATAAAAAAGGAACTTTCAGGTAATAAGGAAACCAGGGAAAGGATAATTAAACATTTGCACCTATCTTGTCTTAATATAGTATTTCACCAGTACTCAATATCAGCACGGTGCATGGGGTAGGGCAGGTGCTTGAATCCGTGCTTTAATATTGTAGCTATGGCCAGAAAAATTAAACCCTAGAGACATACTTATGTCAAAACCCATTTAACATATCAAAGTTAAGTTTTAGAGCCATAGCATACAAGTCAAACATCAAATTACAAGCTTTAATCATCAATCGAAAATAAGACATACAAATTTCCCAAGCACGTGCTGCCATGACGAAGGAACCAAATAAAAGCGTGTTACAACTACAAAAACACTATCAGAAAATGGAATTAACTTTCTCAAATAGCTAAATCAGGCTGAATTTCCCAAAAAGGAAGCAACAGTAACATAAGATATCAAAATGCCCCGACAAATTCGCGGATCCATAACAGCAGGCAATCAACCCACGGCAAAAGAGCGAACCGGATCCAAGTCTTAGAAGGAACCCACTTAGAACAGACACAGTCGTCAAGCATACTGAGAAATCAATCGAAGTACTCGAACGAACAAGGAGATCCGAGCAACAATAACGAAGAAAGGAAGGAAGCCGACCACCTTGACGACGCCACCGCACTTCTCCCCGAGCCGAATTGGGAAGTACAGAAGGGGTAAGGGAAGCGGAGAGCTTTATAGAGGGCGAAAACAGAAGGCGAAGGGACGAAGAAACCCTAAGGTCTACAGATACGTGGATGCGGAGCTCTCTTTAACACATAGAAACTTCTATGCGGATACATCAGCTGCCGGTGGCTTGTCTATAGGTCAAAGATTGCACAGGTGAGGACGAATGCGAATTAGCTCTAACTGGTCAACCAACGAACAGGGAACAACACCAGTATGCGCCCGTGTGCGCACGAGAAGAGGCAGACTGACGGACAAAGTTGTTGGATTTTCCTGTAGTTTGAACCACGTCAGACAGCGATCCTAACCCACTTCCAGTGCTGGACAGCACGCGCCGCAGCGGGAGACGAGAACATGACATCTGTGTCTTTGAGATTAGGGGCCGACGTGACCGACTATGGTTTTATTCGAGATATTATTATGTAGCCCATCTCCGCCGTTGGATCGGCTTGTAAACTAGAACGAATCTTGGGCACTTCGTGTCTGGAGTGCACGTCATTGTCATGTATGCACAAAACATGGATAACTGATGGGCGCTACTATTTCGATGGGGACTTGAAATAATATATGAATCAGATATGTCAATATTCAATATTTTTATGATCAATTATGATTACAAAACAAATATTACGTTAAGTGATATCTTCAAACATATTTTTAATATAAAATTAATCATACGAGTGATATATGATTGATATATTATAGCTTTAGCGATCATATAAACAATACATGATCGAGTGATATGTAGAGGTTAGATAGACAACATGTGATCGATACCTCGATATTTGGACTAAATCATATTAATGTCTCATATTTGATATGGCTTCCAATTCCGACAACAAATCATTTGATTTGATTGATATTGAGATATGACGAGGCATTTCAATTGCCGCAATGGGTGGCATATGATGAGTCAATGAGGTAACAGTTCTATCACACACTGATAAATCCTGAGAACATATACAAGTCTGATGCTAAAGTTTGATATATTTAAGGAGCAATTAACATAAGCCACTAAATTGCAGGGTGATTACCACAAACTAATCTATACTTTTTCTTTCTTTGACTTCATTCATGCATTCTTATCAAGCATGATCACAATCCAAACATCCTAAAGTGAGTTACAAAGCAGCACATTCCATCTAATTTATGGATCTAAAGCACAGCAAGATGCAAAGATCTGCTCTTTACTTGGATCACCATGTATCGCTCTTCTCTGCCATGAACACTCTGCTTCATTCACGCGAAGGATACTGGCTGCAAGTCTCCTCCTCATCTACCTCGAGTTGATCTGTGACTTCACTTCCATGAGTAACTGATCCTGAGGAAGCATCAGAAGCCAAGGAATCGTCGTCGTCGTGCTCACCGTCGGCAACCACTTGGCCACCATCATGCATGGGTGTTGCAAGGTACATGGTCCAACCAGACTGGCTGCTGTCACACTCTTCTCCCTCTGCAGTTACCTCAGAAGAAGACTCCATGTTCATGCTGATCAGGTGTAGAGCACACAACCTGCAGAAAGAATCCTGCCGAAGGAATGTTAGCTGCAGCTGCAAATGTCAGAGAGAAGGAAATGAACTCACACACACCTCTTTTATGTTCTTCAGCTGTGTGTCTTAAGAACATTGAAGCTATCACAACTCAACAAGTACAGAGAGGTCACAGCATCAGATGAGCTATCAATGGAGATCTTTTGACAGCCCATCAAGCCAAGTAGGAGGAGATGCAGCAGCAACTGGAAGCCATGTTCTAAGGCTTGATCCACATTCTTCCTCCATGGAGAGAGCTGGATTCATGGCTATTAACTAAGCAAGACAGCCTATCCTCACAACTGTCCATCACACACCAGCAACCTTTTTAGCACTGTCTTGTCATCAACCCAGAAGGTAGAGATCTTAAATGCACAGTGTGGGGATCCCATGTGGACTCCATGGGGCTTCTTTAGAGATCATTGTGGGGTAGATGAGGCTGTCATGAGAGCAATCAATACTGCTGCTTCATCTACTCTGCCCTTTCTTTCTTCCTTGTTCACCCCAAAAAATGAAACAAAGGTGCTAATGCAATGCCTCCTCAGAGAAAAGGGAACATGGAACTTATGGTGTACAGTCCTAGTGCATCAACAAGTTCTGGTGAACCCTAAGTGTGTGATGACAGAATGCTATTGTTATTAACTTCATAATAAGCACAAATGTACATTGGTTGTACCTTTTGGCATCTCATGAGCTTTCACAAAACCACAACTAGGTTCAGTATAAATGGCAACAGCCACAGGTTTGATACACATGTAATTGAGAACAAACTGAAGGGACCACATATGTCAATTCTCTACACTGATGTTTTGGGACTACATATGGAGTGTTGTTCTCTTCCTCATCATCAAAGTCATTCATGACTGTAGCCAAGTCTTACTTCTAGTTCATTGTTCTTTATCTTTAATGCAAAAAAAACTTGTCATCCATGAAAGATGTTGATGCTCCACACATGTTTCTCTCTTTAATCTCTTGTGAGGAGATATTTTTGGGGCTCCTCCAACTTCATTTGAAGATCATGAAATGAAAAGACAGCTTGACCTTTTAGAAGATAAATACTCTTTTGGCACAATGTTGTCTTACATAAGAGAGCATTTTAGAGAAAATGTAATACAGAAATGCCCACTATCATGCTTCTACAACCACACTTATTGATACACATACACATATATACCTTCTATGAGATCTATAAATTATATTGTAAACATTGTCAACACCACAAAGGGCAGTTTTCACTTCTCAGGCAATACAAATAATAGTAAAAATACATACTGACAAGAGATTGTTCCCGACATAGAAACAGCAATTTCCAAAGCATAATTGATTACTTCAAACAAATGTCAAACATGCCAACATTGTACATAACACACAAAATTTCAGCACTTAAACCAGAATACATGAGAAAACAAAAGATGATTCAGGAAGGCAATATAGATTTGCCAGCATACCAGGACAGTAGCTTAAGCTCACAACTTGTATCTACAGAAAATAAAACTATATCCACCATTTCAAAAAGATCAAACATTTGAAGCCCCATATATAGGTTTGCATATTCATATAACAATACTTCTACCAGTGTTTTGCTATAGTTTGATATAGTATAGTGCATCATAAACAATATTGGAAATTCACTTTTGGAAGGGTGAACATGAGACATGAATATGGATCTTTCAGCTGTAAAAAGAGTTTAGGCAATTATTATGGGGTGTGACAAAAATTATTATGGTTCACAAAACTTTGCTCATCACAGGAAGGCTGTCCGGTTGCTGAATTACAATCAAATTCTGCGGAGAACAAATTTATCCTACACTGTGAAGAAGGAAGTAGAAGAGATTTACTTGAGAAAAGTACAAGCTAAAAATAAGAAAATATAGGATATCAAAGACGTTAAGAGTTCAAGTGTCCAAGTTGGCTGGAGAAGAACTGATGGAATCATAGGAACCACAATGGAACCAACGATCCAACCAATCACAAGAGCTGCAAATCTGGAGACAGGAAAATGGCTAATCAGCAAAAATAGCATCTTTACAACTATTAAGTTTTTACATAATTAAAATCACTTACCCAGTTAATGAGGCTCTCAAAACATTCTTCATTTTGTCATTTAGGAAATAGACACATGACAGAAGTGAGAGTGCAACCTGTACAAGAACAGGAAATAATAAAAATTCAATCAGTAAGTTATAATTTGCCACTAATTAATAATATTACATCAATGCAAATGAAAAAACATAAATCCCGATTATAAATGAAACTGTAAATACACAAAAACATACTAGATGACTCAGAGTATGGTACTGCCTAAAATGTTAGGATCACATAAAAAACATATAGATCACGAGCATACTTGAAATGCAGGTCCCGTCTCAGCAGAGTTTATTAGACTCCATGCCCCCATGAAACCAAAGAGGAATAGTCTTCTAAGGATCACATCAGTTGGAGGCATTTCAACATAATCCAGCAATCTTTTTATCCATGGTGGTGATTCCTCTACTTTATTTTTTAGCCTGCTTTTCAGATTTATTTTTGACTTCTTACGCTTCCAGAAACTGGCCATAAGTATCTTCTCGTAAGCAGCTTCAATTGACTCGACACTACTCTCATGCCCAGCATATTGATTCAAAAGAAAATTTCGAGCATCTAAGATTTCTTCTTCTGAAGCATCATGAGTCACACCAAGACGTTTATATGGATCCCAGACATTCATTCTAGGAAATTTAGGTATATTTCCTGCAGGAAAATACAACATATTGTGAATGATTGCATATGGAAATTGCAATACAGGTAAAGTAACAATAATTACCTAAGAAAACCATCATTTTCAGCTCAGGTAACATACTATACAAGACAAAGACAAGATAGTATTTTGTCCAAGGTTTGGTCAATGCTATCATGGTAACAAAAAAATATGTGCAGATAATCTATTTATGAAGGGATAGAGGCGACACAATTTCAACATTTGGAGCCTAAACAAAGCAATGAGTGCCGCAAATAACAGCTTATCATACTATTAAATCACTTATTATCCAGAATGTTAACGAAGGTCAAAAATAAAGTACGGCCAACAGATTGTATCTGGGGGAATTCAATAGATGCAATTGAAGAAGCAAAAATATAATTCAGTAATAAAGTACCATCAGAAGCTATGAAGCATAGACACTTCAAAATACTTGCTGTGTCCATGTTGGACACCAATTCTTGCCAGATATTTATAGACATGTCGGATACTTCAAATAGTATATGGAACACATAGAGAATCTACAGCCATCATGCCCAGTATCCATTATTTATAGATTAAAAAGGTGGGATAAAAAATAACTCAAAAGTTCCTACTTTTATGCCATCAATACCTCACTACACGTCTAAATGCAGACAAATATTTTATATGTTATTTTATAACTTATCCACACTACCAATACATCTGAATTTGTGGTTCAAACAAATTGCTATTGCTCAACTGACACTCCCAAGAGCCCACTACTCGTTCATTTTCTTTTTTTGTATAATAATTTTGGTTTTTTGAGATATTTACTTGAGCCTTTTGTTCATGCCAAAGGTGGCAATTTTCACAATATGATGATTTACAAGAATAGGGAATCATAAATCAATTTCTTATAACAAAAACAATCATGACACCGAAACCAAAACGTTATGCGAATGAATGCTAGCCAATAAGAGACTTAAGCTTTTAGGGATTCTTTCATTTCCTTTGTTCAGCAAATAGAAAGTACACGGACACTTGTTTTACTCAGACTAACAAAGATGTTTCTCGCTGGAAATCATGGAAAAGTTCCACTTTTCTTACTGAAATCATAGCTCCCGCCGTCGGCAACACCGCCGAGCGCGACGTCCATGGAGCAACTGGGGCTTCTGGGAGCCACAACGCGCGTCCTCCTCGGCACTTTAGGTTTCCTGCAAAACACCCCACGTGAGTCCAAAATCCGCCTCAAGTACCGGAAGTCTCATAGCATAGAAGAGCGAGTTAGGCACCATGCGGAAAGGAGATCGAGATTTCTAGGGCACGGGTGGCGACGATGGCTCGGGCGAAGCGAGAGGCGAGACCAGCAGCTCGGAGGATTGAAGAGGAAAAGAGCGGACATCTCCCTCACCGCCTCTCTTCCTCTCTCTCCTCGAAAAGGAAGAGCCGATCGCTGCGGCGATGGATGTTTATGATAAGACGCTCTCTCGTCGGGCCCCTAAAGCTTTGGGTTTGGGCCGGACGAGGGGTAAGTAGGATCAATTAGGCCCAATCGAGGACCATTGATTTGGGTCCGGTTTAGAATAACGGGCTCACATAAGAACGTCTCTGGATCCGACAAATTAACTCGACTTTCCTACCCATGTGTTTATCCTAAGAGATATTGGTTTTATTAGGGTCCCACATCTGACTCCGTTGCTGCTTGTCAGTGAAAGTAATGCCGGTAATTCTGTTGGTGAGTAGAAGAAGTATAATTTGTGTCGGAAGGAAGCCCGTCTCTCATTAAAGAGTCCAAACAGCCGACATAACGCCATTAGCAGCGGTGGCAGAAGCAGTGAGGGATCTCTCTCTCTCTCTCTCGCTCTCGCGCACACACTTCCCTTCGAGGGTAGTGAGGGAGCCATTTCGATCTTGATTCGATCTCCATCCTCCAATGCCGCGTGTCGATCCCTCCACTGTTGCTCTTCCTCGTCGTCTCCTTAATTTCGGTGGTTTCTTCTTCGTCGTCTGCTTCTTCTCATCGTCATCCGTCAACGCCTCGGTGCACAGCTACATTGGCAAGAAGTTCGCGCCCAAGGGCAATGCGTTCGTCCTCCATGGCGGCAGCGAGGGCCTCTTCGCCTCCCTCCCCGATCCCAATGCCACCGCCGGCCTCGGGGACGCCTTCATCCGGTAATTCCCCGCGCCCTCGATTCTTTGCTAGATCTGGAGCGTTCTTGATGTGGATTTGCGGGTTTAAAGGAATTGGGTATCGTAATATGAGAAGCTGTGGTCCTTGAAGGAGGTTCGAGGGCTTGTCGCTGGAATGGTGCTTGGATCCGGGCATCATGAGGATTTTTATATTTAAAATCAATTGCCTGTTCGATCGGTCAAAAATTCAATTTTGTTGCTGTAAAATCACTTTCTGGATTGATTCTATTAGTACCAGTTTTAGTTCAGCAATTTTCAAATGCAATTGCATGTTTTGTTTGGTATAACTATCATTGTAGCATGGTTTTGGTGTGAACAAATTATACAGATTAAGAGAAGGGAATTGGATGCAGTCAAACATGCGCCATCAAATTTCCATGATGTCCAACTTTTTGCATAAATTTCAATCTTTAGTCAGTTTAGATGCCCTGGAAATGCCTCTTCTAGCTCTCTAGTGACATTCCAAAGCTTTCAGTTGTCATATTTGGTTCCAAGTTGTTGATTATTTAGGGGAAACCATTACAAATTTTAGTAATTTGTAGTCTTATTTCTATTTAGTTTGTTAGGAAATCCAAAAGTGTGAGATATAGTAAGGACCTTTGTTATCTTATTAAGTTTCTAGAATTTTTGGGTTTTCTACTAATGCAACTTTTAGGGGGTAGTCTTTATAAAGGCCCTAGAGAGAGTGAGAAGAAACGTTATTTTGGTGACCCTTAGTTGTTTACAAACAGGAGTTAAGGGAGAAATATCAATATTTCTGAATAACAATGTTGCATTCTATCTTCTTCTTTTTTTTTCTATTCTTCTTCTTTTTCGTTTCTCTTTCACTTTTCTTTGTTATATTGCATAAAAAATTATCTTCTTTATACCATTTCTATGGTCCTCTGCCCCATTCCATTTGCATCACAATCATTAAAAAGTAATTAAGTGTAGATAATTAAATGCATGAATATTGCAACTCCTAAATGGTGACCAGATGATCTTTGATTAGTTCGTTAGTGAGAGTTTAGGATGTTTTCTGCTACCTTGATCACTTGTTGGTGCAATTTATTTCTTGGATATGTAGCGTGTTTTTTCTTTTTATTTGGGGCTTAAAGATTTATATGTATATATTTATATGTATGTCTCTGTAAGTATAAATTGACACAGAGAAATAAAATGTTTTACATCTGAGTTTTAGTCTGAAAGGACAATTAGTTTGCAAGATTTTCTTCTCAAAATCAAACTAAAAATATGAATAGTATTTCTTGTGCCATATAAAGGGAAACCTGTTATGATAATACTATACAAGATTTCTCATGGTTTTCCATCCTTTATTTTCAGCTTCGAGAAGATCACTTTCACACGGATGGAGCAATCTGTAGAAAATAGTAAAAGTACTGATCCCATTGTGGTGCAAGCCATCATATTTGAAGTAGAAGATCGGGAGACAATTGGTGGTTCAGCTTATGGTGGTCAGCGAGCTGTTTGCTGCACACCAGATCTGGCAAAATTAGGTGCTTGCACTCAGGGCAAAGTCATCTACCGACCCTCCTCTCGAAACCCTAACTGGCCTCAAGTGCTTGCTGCTACTTTTAATGGAAAGGATCTTGTTGCAACATTGCCATCCCAGAGCATACCCATCACAAGAACTGGGATGTATAACCTGTATTTTATATATTGTGATCCAGCACTCAATGGGTTGGTCATAGATGGGAATACCGTGTGGAAAAATCCCACTGGATACCTTCCAGGAAGAATGGCTCCTCTCATGAACTTTTATGGATTCATGTCTCTTGCATTCGTGATACTTGGAATATTTTGGTTTTCCCAGTATGTGAGATTTTGGAGGGAGGTTCTTCCACTTCAGAACTGTATAACATTTGTCATCGCATTGGGAATGTTTGAAATGACATTGTGGTATTTTGAGTATGCTAAATTTAATGAAACTGGATTCAGACCAATGGGGATCACCTTTTGGGCAGTAACCTTTGGTACAGTTAAAAGAACAGTGTCACGGATAATTATTCTTGTTGTTTCAATGGGGTTCGGAGTTGTCAGGCCTACTCTGGGAGGTCTCACTTCTAAGGTGATTATGCTTGGAGCAACATTTTTTCTAGCATCTGAGATACTTGAGTTGGTAGAGAATGTTGGTGCTGTAAGCGATCTTGCCGGAAAAGCAAGATTGATTTTGGTTCTTCCTGTGGCATTCTTGGATGCATTTTTTATTCTTTGGATATTTACTTCTCTTTCCAAGACTCTGGACAAACTCCAGGTACTTGCACATTTCTGATTTACCCTAATGGCTGTCACTCATAAACTTATACATAACTGATTTGTTTCTGTCCAGTTGCTAAGACATGTTGCTTCTCCTTAGGATCAATTTTATTTAGCACAATTTATGCCATAAACATCTTTTGCCAAAAGTTGTCTAAAAAATTAGCCTAATAATTGCTCTTTTTTTTAATATATTTCTACAGGCAAGACGATTGATGGCCAAGTTAGATATTTATAGGAAATTCACGAATGCATTGGTTGTAGCTGTTGTTGTATCTGTTTGTTGGATTGGCTATGAGGTAATGACCATCTATTTTTCATCATCGTGAAAACAGTTAGTTTGCTCAGGCAACCTTGCAGTGTGCAGTATACAAGACTAGTGGCAGTAAATTTTATGCCCTGGATACCTGAATTGATTCTTTGATGGTGCCGAAAGTTAGTACTATGAAATTAAGAACATAATATCTCTTGCTCGTTGGTGTACTTACTTCATATGGTAGAGTAATCTGGGATCACTCTTTGCTTGCATATTTATACATTGACACAGTTGGTTTTCTTGGTACCACACTAGATGATTTTATCTCCTTGCATATTTTATCTACTGCCTTGCACGTTAATGTGCTCTTCTTTTTGCAGCTTTATTTCAAGTCAACTGATGTATATAACGAGCAGTGGCAGAATGCCTGGATTATTTCTGCCTTTTGGCAGGTCCTCTCCTTTGCTCTTCTCTGTGTGATTGCAGCTCTTTGGGCACCCTCTCAAAACTCAATGAGGTGATAGTCCTGGATCTCAAGGATCCTGCACTTAACTTTCTTCTTTCCAATTTTATGTCTACTTTTTCTGGATGGTACTCCAAATAATTTAAGCATTGACATGACAGAAATACCATTGCTACCAAAAACAAATGGGGTTTATATGGCATGAATTTTGTGGCTATTTATTGTTTTAAGTTGTTACTATCTCACTATTTTATCATTTAAAATTGTCACCATCTCACAACTATTCTATGAAAAAGTAGTATTTATAAACTCTATTGAAAGAGCAGTAAATTTCTAAAATTAATGCAGGCAGTCCATGTGGTTGCGTGTATAGAACTCATATGCTTTTACCATTTTTTGTTATAGCATGAGAACTTCTTTTGGCCTGAATGTAGGCTGACTAAATTTATTGTTCCATTCTCCTAAATAATGCAAGCTCAAAGATATGTTATGATTGTGGTTTGAATGTTGACGGCAGTGCATTGTTGCTTTTCCTGATTTCTTACACTAGCATCTTTTAAATATCTATTTTCGTTCTGTTAGTGCTATCTGGATTTATGACTTGCACCTTTATCTTTCAGATATGCTTACTCAGATGATGGAACTGAAGATTTTGAGCGAGAGGATTCACTTTTTCTAATAAAGCCAGGACCAATTCCTTCGAAGGATGCTCGTAGTTCTGCCAGTCTGATGGAGGCTAAAGTAACTGTGAGCACCAATGCTACTGCCTCACACGATGAGGACCGCGAAGAAGATAAAAGGGAGTAGCGACAATTAGCTTCTACCTGCTTGTGGTTGCCAATATCTGTCTTAGTGAATTTGGTAAACTTGTATGAACCAGCAGTATCTTACTTAAATGGATATAATGATATCTTCCATTCTTCGCAGGTATAAAATTTTGTACTAATTTCTGCTTTTATAGAAACTGGCATTTAGTAATCTTCCACTTCCCCTTTTCTTGGTCTTTTTTTTTCATTTCTTTGTGCTGAGTTGGTCTATTCTATGTTGAGCCAGATTCTTCAAAAATATGTGCTCTGATTTCTTCACTTGCAATCTTGAGATGACTTCTTGTAGTGTTGCACTCTGAAAGCAGACTTGAGGGAAGCCTTTGATTCAGCAGATTGATGCTTCATTATAGAAATGTTGCTTGTCCTTCTCACTAGTAGAATCTTCACTTGTATCATGAATTATCTGACATTCTTTTTATTCTGTCCATAGTTTCAACTTGCTAATCTCAGGCAATAACTATAAATAAGATGAAGATGAGGTTTTAATTATTTTTTGGATATTATAAAATCAGCTTGATCTAGTTGCACCGCGATTAAAAATAATTCAGTTGGACTTGTTTAGGTCTTTTACCTTTTTCTTTGTCCATTGAATACTGATTTTTTTTTTTTCTCTCATCCAACTTATTTGGACTTGTAACAATATTGTCTCCCATTTTTTATAAGAAGAAAGGAAAACAAAGGAGGATTGGATAAAATTGACCAATGAATCATGATCAAACTTTCAAGACAGCATTGTTTTGATAGGATCATGAGCAATGATAATTCACCAATGAATCATAGAGAATGCCACACCAAGCTACCATAAACACTTTCTCATTTATTTTTCTTTTCAATTATAAGATCATAGTTTCTTGCTTGAGATGAAAAAATCCAAATCATTCTCAACCTCATTACTGTTTCTGTATCAAACAGCAAATTGAGATGCTAGCAAGATCTACTCTCAATTCAAAGATTTTGAGATTACACACTAGGAAAGATGAATGAAAAATGAAATCTACTTTGGCATGTTTATATACACAGATTGAGTACTACATTTGGTGTGCAAAGTGAGAGCAAACAGCTTGATGCAATGCTGCCATCTATTCTTTCTTCTTCCTCTGTTGCTGAGGAGCATAGTTGGTTGATCAGCCACTCACTCCCCCTGGCTTTCCTCTGTAAGGCTTGAGGATTTGGAATGAGCAGAGCAAGCTTGCATCCACACTCATTAGTGCTCCAGCATTGTTGAACTCTCCACAGTAGTTTGGAGCTGAGAAGATGGTCACCAGTTGCCTGTCTGCAAAGAATTCATACCCATCTTCCACAACCTGCACCACCACCATCACCTTAGTCCAATGGTGCTTTTATGGACCTAAATATCATACAAGTAAAATATAATGTATAAAAAATATATATATCATTTGATAAAAATTTGAATTGATTATAATAGGCTAAAAAATTTGAAGTTGTTAGAAAAGAATCTAATATATTTATAAGCCTAAAAATATTCTTTGACATGCAAATTGATCTGTCTTACCTCTAACTATAGAGTATTCAGAGAGATTTTTTCATCTAAGCTCAAACAAAAAAAATAGATACTTTATAATTTTTTAATCTCAAGATTTATGATTACTCAATTAAATCTTTGAGATAGTATCATATTTTCCTATAAAAAGAATTCAATATATTTATGAGCTCTAGCATCAGTGAGATAAAACTATTGTCATTAAGAATAATTCGGCTTAGTTCTCATCTCATAATAAAATAGGAGATGGGACAATAATATGCCAAAAAAATCTGTAAATATTATAGTTAGACGACGCGATATAATTAGTATTAATGGTTAAAAAATATAAAATAAAACTTAGAAAGATATTACTTTTAATTTAACCCAAAATATGGTTTTCTTAAATAAAATCGTATAATCTACCTCAAATAGTCATCTTTTTTGCTTCGGTTTCAACTCAATCACAGTAAATAATAATAATAATAATAATAATAATAATAATAATAAGCTCAGAATAATTACCTGCAAAGTTGCTGTTTTGATGCGAAGAATGTGAAGAAGGAAGAACACAGCACTTACTTGATGAGCTCGGCAAATGAGGTCGAGGTCATGCTTCCTCAGGAACTCCGCCACCCTGTCCGCACCAAACGTGTAGGAGACCCCTCGGTCGTTGTCCGCCCACCCCTTGATCTCCCGGTCGGGATCCGACCACAGCAGGTCGCACAGCAGCCCCTGGTCCGGCACGTCCACCGGCCTCTCGATCTCCCTCACCTGGTCCATGCTCTGCAGCTCCGGCGACAGCCCGCCATGCATGCAGAAGATCTTGTCGTCCACGATGGCCGCCACCGGCAGGCAGTTGAAGCAGTCGGTGAAGAGCCTCCAGAGGCGGACGCTGAACCGGCGCTTGCACTCGTCGTAGAAGCCGTAGATGCGGTTGATGGAGGCGCACTCGTGGTTGCCGCGGAGGAGGAAGAAGTTGTCGGGGTACTTGATCTTGTAGGCGAGCAGGAGGCAGATGGTCTCGATGCTCTGCTTCCCCCGGTCGACGTAGTCCCCGAGGAAGAGGTAGTTGGAGGTGGGCGGCACGCCACCGTACTCGAACAGCCGGAGCAGGTCCGAGAACTGCCCATGCACGTCGCCTGAGGTACGGAAACAGAGTCCCACCGAGGCTTACACGAGGAGATGAGGAAGAGAAATTGGAATCCCACGAAGGACGAGGGGTCTCACCGCAGATGTTGATCGGCGCCTCCAGCTCGAGGAGGACGGGCTGGCTGAGGAAGACGCCCTTGGCGGTGGCGCAGAGGCTGCGGATCTCCAGCTCGCTGAGCTGCACCTTCTTCCCGCTGGCCTTGCTCTTCTTGGCGTCCATCAGCCTCTGTATCAGATCATCGAAGCCGCTGCCTTCCATGATGATGATGCTCGTCTCGATTCCCCACGGTGCTCAACGACACGAACACGGATCGAAGCAGGTGGTGAAAGGAACTCTTTCCGCTTCTTGACGAGGAGGAGGAAGAAAGAGAGGAAGAGCGGAGGTTGAGGGGATCAAGTGGCCCGAAAGGGAGAACGGGGCGCCTTGTGCGGGGCGTTGCCACATCGGATATGGCCCACTCCGGGCCCACCAGAAGGCCCAATGACGCCATGGGAAATAACAGTTAGTTTTAACGACATTTTAACTGTTTTTAGAAAGAGATCGAAATAATGTTTATATATATATATATATATATATATATATATATATATATATATATATATATATAAAAGAATTAGAGAGCAAAACCCATAACTTCTTAGATATAAAGGATAAATCGAAATTATCAATGAATGTTTATAAGATTTTCTTTCTTTCTTTTATTCTATTTTGTATTATATACATACATACATATATAAATATATATATATACATATATTTATATATAATCTCTTGAGAGTAAATAAAGATAATAAAGATTAAGTGATTTTAGTATTCATGAAAAGGAAAAAGAAGCTCACTTTACACCTCATTCACAACAACCAAGGTAAGATAAGGATGATGGGTTCCATTATTAATTAGCCACATTAGTGGAGAATGTGATATGACTCCATTAGTATGGCATCAGTCCAGTAAGCCTCTCAGGTCTCTCTTGTCAAATGTCCATTTCTTAATTAATTGCCTTAATTGTTGATACCAATAGTTTTGAATCTAAAATAGATTAATATGTCATATAATGTGTCATGCCAGAGTTATCCTATAGTTTATTTTTTAATATTACTTAGCAATGTTAAGAATTGGAAACTATAATTTGGGTTGAAAGTTTAATATGTTATCAGATAAAATCAGAATTGTGATGTATCAAACTCACCTGTAAAAAGTTGAGGGTTCCAAATGAGTCTTATAAAATGTTGAGGGCTCTAATTTTTTAAAAAATTGATAGTGATATCTTTACATAACAGAGGAGGAGATTTGTAGTTTTTTTTTCTCTTTGGACTAAAAGTTAATGACAATTTATTGAAAACACTACTAATATTGATCTTTTATCATATTGTATACTCATATTTGATTTTTACTAAAGGTTTATTCAAAATCTTGATAATGTCTTTGAATCGGATTGTTTTACGTTCGATCGAAGGTAGCAGTTTATGTAAATAATTTTCTTCTTATAAGTCTTTAGAGATATGATATACCGGTAAGTTCCTCCAAGTTATAATAAGAAAATGATAAGTTTAGTTACTAGTTTAGTGGTCATAGAAGAAGAAGAAGAATTTTAGCAGGTTGGGGTGTGTTTATGCATTACTTAGTATGAGAGATTTGATGAAGATTGGATCTTAAAAAATGAAATATTATGAATTGTGAAAAAATAAATTAGAATTAAAAAATCTTAGATTTAGTTTTGAATTGTAAACTATTAAGTAAAATAACCTAATAATATTAAAATTAAGGAAATATGGTGTTAAAAGAATCAAAACTTATGCCTAAATATTAAAGGGTGGCACAGGCGTCATCTGACCATTGGAAAATCTAGCTGTTCCCTGTTTTGAGCGCCCCATTAACGACCCACGTTCTTACCAGCTAACGTCCAAGAGACGCGTGGGTCCCTTATGTTTTTGTCATCTCATCTCACCCGGTTATACTTTTGGGGATATTTCGAAGGACCCGCGAAAGTGGCGATCTCGTCGGCCAGCCGTCGCCTTCTCCGTGTCGGCTCTTTCCCCTTAACCAAGAAACCGCCCCAGCTTTCTTCTATTAAGCGCGAATTCTAGGGTTCCACTTCTCCTCAAAGGCGAGATCCAGCTTCGATCGGAGGTGGATGAACGAAATCATGGGCTCGGAGCAGGCGGTGATGGAGGAGTTGCAGGCGCTGCAGAGGAAGCTCGGGAAGAAACAATCGTTCGAGGAGGCGGTCTCCTCCATCGCATCCCTCGTCCGCAGTCGATACCCCTCCGCTTCCCCATCCCTCCGCAAATCGGTACCTTTCTTTTTGTCCCTCGTGCTTGCAGTCCTCGATCCTGTTTATTGCTTATGTTGATCTTGTAGTCCGTAAAAAAATTGGAATTTGCGTCGATTCTGTCAATTCCTATGCCCCATTTGCATGCAATTTCTTGTCTGGTCATGTTTTAAAAGGTTTCAATTCCTATCAGATTCTGTTTTTACGTCTTGCAGATAATGATCTTTGTTGAATCATTATCTTCTGGCAGATGATTGCCTTCTTACCAGGGAAGAGGAGGAAATGATGTTGACAATCTAATGATTGCAAAAATCCTGACTTTATGCAATGCTAACTCACAGCCCTATTGCTGGTATCTAAGAACCTTTTCCCACGAAATGCATACGTTGCTTGTAGTTAGGACCCCTTCATAATTTAATATCTCAAACAAAAAGTTAGGTTGTGCTTCTATTTATAATGATCCTAGTATTGGTTCATTGGAGTCACGCATGGTCCAATGGTCCTGATTTATTGAGGTTTCGTTGGATTATTGGCTTTTGCTAATTACATCTTGTGGTTGAGAAGAAAAGCTATGAGGCAACTGCTGCTTAGTCAATTGGCATTTATATAGCAACTGCTTGCCTTCATATCATGCAATATCTAGTGGTAGAAATTATGTTTTAATTAAGGTACTTAGAATGGAGTTGGATGCTTTGCCTAATAGTTTGAATGTGCTTATGCAAAATTACTTGAATGCACTTATGCAAGATTGTTGGATTTTGTTTGAGCACAATGACCGCTATAAGATATCTGACCCAAGTGAAAGCTCTTTGAAGGAACGGTACAGTGATTAAAGATTTTCTGATAATATATCATTATATTTGTAAACTAGAGTAAAAGAAAAGAGCAAATGAACATGGTGATCATGTGATCATTACTGAAGTGATAGTTATTAATAATTAGAGGAAAATCAGAATGACTGTAATTTTGAGATTCCCCAGGAAGTCATGTTATGAGGAAGTTAGGAAGAGCATTTATTGAATTTCAAGTGTGCTGAGATTAAAATCAATGAAACTTTGTGACCTATTTACCGGTGTAGGGATGCAACATAGATTGAAGTAAGCATATTTCAGTAGTCGGCCCATTAAACACCTATTTGTTGGACAAGACCCTTGGTGAATTCAATTCGAATGCCCTCTAAACTCTCTGTTATGGGAAGTATCTGTAATAAACTATGCGACTTGGTGGTCTTGTACATGATAGATTGTCAAACATCATTTGTGTTAGTCATATTTCCTAACATCTTTCTCCATCCCAGGCCAGTAGAAATCTGAGGTGATTCTCTCATATGTTCTCAAATGGCTTCCATGCCATGCTATAGGTCTGTCGTGTAAGTGCACTAAAATATCATCTCAAAGTGAGGAAACCTTGCTAACCATAGCACAACCTTTGTAAAGATAAAAGGAGGTTGGATCGTGTGGAGTGGCATCAAAGAATGGTCATTTTCTATTGGAAAGTTCCACTATCTCAGGGCTGATGTTCTACTCCACCGCATTAAGAAAGGGAAATTAGGTCAAGGAGCTCAAGTTGTCATCCCTAGGTACTTGAAAAGCATGGATACTCAATAATGTTATTGTTGCTAGTACTTGATTACATAGTCATTCCCAAGCACTTCAGTTAGGCACTTTTGATGCTTTAACATTGCTATCTTGGTGATCCAAAATACTTCTTAATATTATTTGGAGGTACTCAGATTTGATGGTAGCCAACATGCAAGTCCAATGACAAAAATAAACAAGTTCCACTTAACTCATCTATTAGTACACTGTATATTGATCTTGTAGCTCCAGTCATCTCAGCCTAACAGGCTTTATAGACTGTTCTCCAGAAATTATGGTTCCTCAAACACTAGAGTATTTTAGATAACTTAGTTCCAGTATTCTTGAAAATGGCAGAGCATGTTACCCGTCTTAGTGAAGGAAAAGGCTCTGTAGTACTCCTTGTGGAAAGGTTTATGGCCAACAGTATCATAATTTTACAGCTCTATGGATTACAATTTCTTGATTTAGGTAACCACAAGATTTTCAAGCAGAAGCTGATATAAGAGGAAATTCACCTACTCTGCACTTAGCTTGGAAGATGATTCGCCTGTCTATGCAGATACAAAGATAGGGACAAAAAAGGGTAATTTTATTCTCAATTTATGCAAATAGAGGACGACATGCTTCATTATAATGACACTGAAATAAGTATGCAAGTTAACACAATCCTGATGCTAAAACTGATTACTTACATCAACAAGCTTTTGAATTTATTTCTAATACAATCGGATGTCCACGATTTGGCTCCCCTGAAACACAATTGCCAGTAGGCACTTGACTGTCTGTGATCCATCTGTAAATTGAATTGAAATTACCATGCTTTTAGATAATCTGTGATCAATCTTCCTTTGCAGATGTATTCTACAGTTTGCCGAGTTGCAACTGTTCTTCAGACTAGGTATACAGCACCTGGATTCTGGCTTCTTGGCCTAAGGCTTTTTGAAGAAGTGGAGAACCTAGTTACTGAGCCGTCTGAAAAGCAAAATATGACAAAATGCATTGCCAGAGCACAGGAGAATCTAAATGAGATGGAAACAGAAGTTACATTGTCAGACAGGAGAACCACTGGTACTATTTCCATTTCTAAGAACTTTTCTCTGTTAAGAAAGTCCCGTCATGGGAATTACACTAGTTAGACCATTTTGCTTGCAGATTTCTTGTTTTATGGTTCTGGAAATAAATGGTTCCAGGAGAATTTGCTATATGCATAGTATTTTATGCTGTTCGTGTAAGATTCAGGTTCCTATCTTTTTTTGTTGATATCGTGATTAGCTTATTGCCAACTAAGTTTGGGTAATTACCTCTGCTTATTTACTTAGATCTCTGGAGTTTCAAATTCTCTGTTACATGGGAATTTATGTATCATATGACTGTAAAAATCACAGAAGCTGTTGTCATATTTCTTGAGAGAAGTAACAGACACATGGATGCTGAAGAGAGCACTGAAGTTCTAGAAGTTTTAGCAAGTTACCAAAACTTGAATACTACATGTATTATGTGAGAGGAGAACTTGAAGAGTTCCATAGCAGATGCAGCACTTTGATATAAAAAAATTATTTATTTTAGTTCCAGATGGCATATCTGTAATCTCCAGTTATAGTAGAAGATGATATCTGTACAGAGTACAATATCCCAATTGATGGGCTGGCCCTAGTTGCGAGGAGAACAAGCTCCTTTACTATCTAATTATTTTGAATTTATTGACCAAGCACATGTGGAATTCACATCCCTGGTATATATGACCTCCATTTCTCCTGATTCTCTCCTTTTGTCTTTGTAAGATTTCATGTATTTTCTCAAGGATAGGGTTGAATGCTTCGACTGTTTTTTTTTTCCTCCAAGCAATGATGTCAAACATTAAGTGTTGATCTGTTTTTAATTCCCTTGTTCCGTCTCTTCTTTCAGAATCTAGATATCTTTTTGAAGGGCATCTGACTGTGGATCCTGAACCAGCACTTCCTGCATGGCTTGTAGCACAGAACTTGCTTACTACTCTTGCTGTTGCTCAAGATTGGGCTTCTGTATCTGAATCTTCTAGAGGTCAGGAGGAAAACAGTAATACAACTGAAAGTGCTAGAGGGGATGAACTTCCTGGTTCTGTCAGAGAGTTAATAAACAATATGCAAGAGATAGGTGGTTTTCTGGACCTCGATAATGCCATTGAAGCTTCTTTACAAGTATGCATCCTTTTCTTTTTCTATGAAGTTCCTTTGGTTTTGATGCAAATAAATCTCATTATACTAGGTTAAGGTACTTGGTTGATTGCACTGTTAAAGCTCATATCACATGCTGTGCAAATATGTATGGAGATGTTGGATTAACACGTTTGATTAATCCATGAAATAGTGCAAGCACAATGGCAATCTTTGGGGGAAACATAAGTGTCAAAATTTCACTCTACTTTGTTAGTTCTTGTGCTTTTGAATTTCAATCATGTTGGGCTTAATTAGGGACTAAAAATATGTCGGGATGAGGCTGTGGATTCTATGATTAGTTCAAAACTTAAGAAACCTAATTACATACTTGTATGTGGTGTTTGCGAAGAACTTTTGTAGGAGCATCAGACCCACACAACTGTTTCCTTTTTTTCAGGAAATTGGTGCTGGGCCGCAGAGACCACCACCTGCTTCAAAAGAAGTCGTTGCTAATCTACCTGTTGTTACTGTGACCGAAGAAATCATGGCTAGGTTAGGCAGCGAAACAGAGTGTGCAGTTTGCCGGGAGAACTTGGCCATAGGGGACAAAATGCAGGAGTTACCTTGCAAGCATCTGTTCCATCCACCTTGTTTGAAACCATGGCTGGTAATTTTCTAATTTTTTGGTACACTATGAAACATTGCCAAATTGGGTTATCATTTTGACTTCATGATCTTACATATATCATTCTTTTGTTTCAATTGATCGGCAGGACGAACACAACTCCTGTCCGATATGTAGACATGAGCTGCGTACGGATGATCATGCATATGAGAGCTGGAAAGAGAGGGAAAGGGAGGCTGAGGAAGAGCGGAAAGGCGCTGCAAATGCTCTACGAGGAGGTGAATTTATGTATGTTTGATTTGTCTTCACCAAAGGAGTACTCTGCTCTTTGTATTAAATGTTTTACGACTTATTTTGGACTTGCAACAGCTTTATTAGTGCAAATAAGAAAATAGAGGGACAAAGTTAGATCGAAATTCAATTAGAGACTTGTATGAGTAGGTTCATGTAATGTTTCTTTCTCTTTCTCCAGTTTACCAACAAGTCAAGATGTGTGAAACATTGATGTTTGTACATGTTATATACTCTGCACCGGTAATAATTGTGTTCAAGAGAGGTTCCAATTGCCAGGCAAAGAGGATGAACATGCCCAAACTGTCCATGGATTGCAAAATCGATCGGTATGGTTCGATAGTCAAACATGATGGTTAGATCCGGTTCATTGTATATATACATGCTTCGTGCTTGGGTCGCGAGATGGGTCGTTCGATCTGGTTCATTGTACATGTACATATGTTCGATCCAGTTCATTGTATATATATGTTTGATCTGGTTCATTGTATATATACATATGTACTTATGTTCGATCCAGTTCATTGTATATATACATATGTATTTCGTGTTTGGGGTCGGCTCCTTCCTCCATCACCTCCTTTTTCTTCTTGTTCTTTCTCCGTTTCTTTTGCAACTGATTCGAGAGCAGAATTATGCCGATTAAAAGAAAGAAAAAAGGAGTACAAATTTGCTGTTTGAAGCATAAGATTGTTTTAGAATTTAATGAAATAGAATGTTGACTCTGAACCTTTTTTTTAAAGATAACAGATAAGTCTTCCACCGAATTATGTTCTTGCTGCTCATCATTGCAAACGAAAAACCAACATATTTCAAACTCAAATCTAATCACTTTGGGTTGTGAAGAAGAGAATTACACAAACAAACACAAAATATATGTCTTGTTGGAGTTCATACTAAGTCCAATGCTAACTTTCTTTCGCAACATTATCCAATCATCGGAATTTGTAACACAAGACAGGTGCAACCATAGAGACACAGTAAGTACATCAGTCACAAGGCTCATGGTCCTACTACCAAGTTTAAACGCAGTCGCTTACAACAACAGACAATTAATAGTTGACAGTCTGAGATTTTGGCCCAAATGATAATACGATGGTGATCGCATGAGTTCAAAGTTGTCCTTCAGAAGCTGCTTTGATGCCGTCTGAAGACTTGTCTGTAGCATAGGGGGCTTTGCTCACCACCCTGCCCAATAAGTCATTAAGTTACATCTCAGTAGGTTGAGGCATACAGAAAGGGATGAACAAATCATAAGAATTACGAAGAGACAATTTATTGATTATAAAAAAGGAGAAAATATGAAGTATTGATGAGTGATCCACAAATACGTGCAACATATCTTGAACTCATTATTTATAACCTGAAATCTAAAGTGTGCTGGTTGTGGAACTTCTTGTGCTGGAGCTATGGCCTGCCGAAGAAGGCTTACTTTTCCAAGCTAGACAAGGATTAAAGAAGTGATTGCAATTGCGCTTGGTTGGGCCCGTACCAATCGATATTTACCGATTTGAGCCCGAACAAAGATGCAGACCGTCCCTATTTCGGATGGTCTTGTATGGTCCATTAAAAAATATTCAAAGAGAACTCGTGATTAGGGTTCAAGACTTCTTTCTCTCCAAGTGAACATTGTGGTCCGTGGCAACCATCGTGTGACGCTAACATGGTTTCAAGTATACTTTCTCCTCCTCTTCCTCTATTGCCTCTTCTTCCTTCCATTTCCTCCTTCCTCCACCACCTCTACTTTTTTCCTCTTCCTCCTTCCTACTCTTCTTCGTTCCTCTTCCTCCACGCCTTATCTTCTTCTTCATCCACTTTGGTACCTGCTGGTGTATCGAGTGTCGATAAACCGATATTAGCCGGTCCGGTATAAGATGATGTTCCTTGTTGCAGGTGCTGATGATTACCTCTACGACCACCAGGCACCAGGAATGCAAACAGGTCAAACTGATCAAAACAGGATTGTCTCCTAACAAAGATGATCCCATGTAACCTGTCATTAGTCTTATATTTAATGATAAATAGAAGATGTAATAGTATGGTTGACAACCCAAATGTGATCTGCCCTGGCCTAGGACATCCAGATAGTACTTGCAACATGGCTCAAATTGTTGCTCAGTGTTGGGAGGGTTCTCGGTTGTTCTTGACAGCCACAAACCGTGGATCTCACATTCAAAGACCAGGATCACTAAAGCCAAGTCTACACATTCTTCATGGTCTAAAAAGACTTAATTTCTTGTAGTTCTCAAATGATATATGGCTACAGTGTCCAGAAGCAGCCACTCGCATCAAGTTAAATTACTTGTAGGCCTGTGTCCAGCACAGGCATGTAATTTGAACTCCTATTTAAAACTTCATATTTTGTATATGTCTAATTATGAACATTGAAACTACTATTAACAAACTTAATAATACTGTGAGATCCATGCCACATTCTTCATACTACAAATTGAAATCGACATAATGGTGCACCTTTTATACGTTAGTTTGGCTCTGATTTTTTCTCTTACTATTACGCAAATGAAAGGTGTTTGGAAAGGGAAAAAGAAACTTTACGCTTGTTTGTCGATAGAGTTTCCAAGTTTTGATAGCAGATAGTCATGAGGCACTAGAAAGAAGGTACATACATGGTGAAATAACATTATGATTAAATTCTTAACAGCTAACATTCATGTTCTTAGTGAAGCAAAGTCCAAATATAAGTTCTAACAATATATAATTAGGTTTTATTCATGAGATATTAGAAAGAAGGTACACACATGATGAAAAACATTATGATTAAATTCTTAACAGCTAACATTCTTGCTCTTAGTGAAGCATAGTCCAAATATAAGTCCTGACAATATATTTAGGTTGAGAAGCATAAACACCATCAAACTATGAGGAAACTGTACAATAACAAAACCGATGCGAATATAGAACAATTACAAAACCTTTAGTATGTGAAATTAATAACTTCATGGTGCATCAAGTTGTGCTAATGACTTGTGTTTTTGGTGATTTTATACAATACTAGTCAAAAGCTCATGACCAAGACCCCAGTATCATGTCTTGGGTTGCCCATTCAAATGAATTACTAGATATCTAATGTTTAAGCTCTTAAGGTGGGCCTAGTTAAAATGATTTCCATGAATGGCTTCTCACAAATAAATTTTGATGATTGTTTGAACATTTAATGACTAAAAAATTCCTTTCACAAAGAAGGCTCACTTCTAAGTATCTGTAAATATAAGTTAAAAAAGATACAAATCTGAAAAGGGCAGAAATTAGAGAAGTGATATTTTTAATGCAAAATTGGCATGCAAGCAGAATTGTCATCACACATACTGTAATATTTCTCTAAGGTAAGAGAGCTCAATAAGAAAGAACAAAAGAATTATTCAGGTCCAGAAGAAAAATTAAAATTAAAAGTTTAACTTCCTAAATCATATCTGTTTCAACAAGCAAAAAGGATATTTACTCCAATCACAGAACCAATCGAAATAGGGAGAAATCTATGATGATATCCACCAATTAGCAACGTAGTAACTTCCAAAGAAAATTTGATTCATAAGTATGCTTTCCTCAAGCAAATATTTTGCCAAATACATCCAACCTAGAATGAGGTATTGCTATATCTACTTTCCACAAGCCAGAAATCCTGGATCCCAGAAAAGATGAAAGCACAGAATTATATTAAGTTCACATGAAAAAATCACAGTTGACTACACATCAACCAATTCATCCAGAGAATGGCATTGAAAAAGCAACAAAGATAATGGAGGCCGTCTAACAACAGTGCCACAACTAGGATTCATCTTAAACCAAAGAGAACAAAGAACTTTAAGAACAGAAAGGAAAGGGAGAGGAGAAAAAAAGGGAAAACATTGGAAAGAGATTTTGTTAAAAAAATGATAAATAATGAAACTAATGCAAGCCAGCAATCAAACAAACTCTGTTTGTAGGAGTAAAGCTGCACATATTGATACCTCCCTATAACCCACATTTACAGAAGCATATACATCGGGCTGCCCTTAATATAAGTAATACAAGCCAGTGCAATGACCAACAGAAGAAAGCTGAAGTCTTAGGTTCAGATCTGGTGTTGCTCAACTTCCTATGATATAATAGAACACTTCTAAAGAACTTTGTTTACTTAATTGGATAAGTTTCACATTGATTTCTTTCTCAATTTTGTCTGTAAGTACTTTCACCACAATCCAACAATTAAAACATCATAAGCACTTTATCATGGTTCAACAACTGCAGACGATTAGTCCAATAGATTTAGAGAACCATATTACTTCTGAATCATCACGATAATATTTCTTAATAGACAGTCTGTTGACCTAGAAGATAACAAAAGAAGATAAAGGTAGGAAGAAAATTTTGAGTTAAAAACTCTCATTTGATTACAAAACATAAGAAAGAAACAGGAGAAAGGGAGAACTGATTTCTTTCAGATTTCCTCTCTTCTTCACCCGAGAAGTGAGATTCGTTTAGAGAGAAGAAAGTTTTATTTCATTCTTTCTTGTCTATCCTATTTATCTAAAGATGAAAAAAGAAATTAGTTTCTCCTTGCCTTTCTTAAAAACTTATTTTCACTTCTCCTACAACTCCTTTTATCATTTATAAGTATCGGGATAGAGCACAAGGAGATGAAACAAGGTAGGGAGTTACCTGTCACGGCGCTTCTCCAAGAAGCGTTGAAGCGAGTGCCTCCTTGCAATCGGAAGCTCTGCATAAAAATGGAATTTCTTACTTCCAGTGAGTAATACAAAGCACAGACACAAACCTCATGCATCAGTATTTAATGAAAACCAAGGAAGAAGGTGGCCTGACCAGCTTGCAGCTTGCAGAGGGAGCTGCCTGGGTTGGGAGCAAGCTGGGGTTGCTTTGGCGAACCGTCTGTCACAGCCGAGGAACTGAGAAATGACAAAGTCCTCGTGAGCGCTGGTGCAGCTGGCGCTGCCACTGCAGTTGTGGCTGCAGCAGCAGCCGGGCCAACTACCACCGGGGAATGGGCGGCAGCAGCTGCGGCAGCAGTTCTAATGGCAGAGGTCCTCGCCGCCACTGCCGTGGCAGCAGTGTTATTGGTGGAGACCCTCGTGGCTACGGCCATTGCCGCAGCGATGAGCATGATGGCCTGCGCCTGCTCCGGTATCCAACAGAACAAATCCGATGAGACCACATTAGATACAAAAAGGCCGCCATGTATGCACATAAATCGATTAAAGGGCTCACCTTTTCAGGGGGGACGGAGTCATAAACGTTGATGGTTCCTCCATAGAACATGATGAGCTGCGGTCCCGCCGTAGAGCTTGGCTTCAGCGTCGGCATCGGCGAGTTCCTCAAAAACCATCCACAGAACAATTAGGCGAACACCATCAACACACGCATCAAACAAGAAACTTTCAGCAATTAAGCAGCAGAAACTTGTCAGATCCAGAGAAGTGGGAGATTATGTGGTCGCAATTTAACCCTACACGTACAGGGAAGAGATTGAATCAACCTAATCTCGCCAATTCCTAAGATTATGATCCGAAACCGATAATCTTAGACCACTATCATTGCTCCAGACCTAGAAGAACAAATCGAACGAAAAAAACCGTTCTTTTCTCTGTAATTTAAAGCAAAATTGGCCCACTGCTCAATTCGCTCGCGAAACGAACCATCTGTTACCTGATGCCGACCTCGGTTGCGACGGAGGAGCCTTTCGGGGCGAGATGGGCTGCCCTCGCGTCTGCCGCTGCCTTCTCGGTGTCGTTCTCGGATCTATCGCCGGAAACCGGCTTGCTCTGCGCCTCGAAGTGATCCATAGGCGCACACCTCTCCGTTCTTCGGAAGCCCGAAGCCGAACAACGAGGAGGCACAGAAGGGGGAAGGAGAGAGCGACGAGACGACGATTGATGGAAGCAATAATAGTATTATATATATATATATATATATATATATGCAGTAGACATATTTCTTTAGGCGGACGTGGGAATTGAGGGATGGATTCAGGGTACGCGGATCCAACATCGGGACTGGATCCGAATCCCAACACACATACGAATCATTAAGCTCGAATCTAATTCCTACAAATCATTGAATCAATCAGTCTCAAATTGAGACTTGACGGACATGTCATATAACATGACATCACAAAGATAGTCGATAATAGATGATCTCTTTTCTCTTGTTGGATTTTGACTTGTGCTTTCCAACTAGATCCGACCCGATAACACTCTTAACCGTCACTTTCGAGGACCGAGACGACGAGGCCATTAGCACACAAATAAAACATGTGTGGAAGAGAAAGGATAAGATGAAGTGAATGGCTCGATTAGATGGGACGAAAAAGAGGTTTGGAAGATGGAAATGGTCAACAACAGACACGATTAACTCACTCAAACAAGGATATAGGAAGAACATGTAGATGCAATAATTGGACATATAAATACTGAATTCATGGATGATATCAGTGGGAATATATCACCAATCATTACAGTAGTTTCAACACAGAGAACCCAAAGCTTAGCTTGTAATTGGTTGGCTCAATCACCTCTGGAGACCAAAGTTGTTGATGTCCCTATAGAAGCATGTGGAACATTCGCATGATCTTGAATTGTCTCTAACATGATTTGATAATGAACCTAAACCAGCTCAAATTCCTGTACCACAAAGTAGGTTCAGATCAGGTAATCATATCATCTCATGTGCATGACAAATGAAACAAATGACCCTTATCACAAAGCAGGTTCAGCTCAAATTCATGTAAAATTCGAATATGAGACTTCATACACCTTAAAGTTCATAGGACAAAAAGAGGTTATTTTGAGACCCTTATACTTATT
This sequence comes from Musa acuminata AAA Group, assembly GCF_036884655.1. Lineage (NCBI taxonomy): Eukaryota > Viridiplantae > Streptophyta > Magnoliopsida > Zingiberales > Musaceae > Musa > Musa acuminata. The sequence goes on from NC_088356.1 coordinate 44,789,975, forward strand.
ATGCCTAGCATTGAATGGGTTGGGTATTTACCTTATCAACTATCAAATCAATGGTTCTCTATTTGAAATGAATGCAATATGTTAAAAATACTAACATGAGATGATTCATCTATTGTTAATAGTTAGCAGACCACACAAAGAAAACTAGATCAGGAAGATGGATGTGCTGTCTGAAACATACAAAGTATTGTACAAATTCTTAGATGGTAAACTTTGGAGACAACAAAACAATGAAAGGGAGAGGAGGGGGATTAAGGGACACAGTTCCTGATTAGCATGTTTATGAGCATTAAAAGTTTAGAGTTTCTACAAGCTTTTGATTGTAAGATAATTCAAATTCAGTTCATGAACTTACAAGAAATTCAATTGCAGTCTATATATACATTTTTTGGTAGAGGGTGTAAAGCATAATGGTCATGTGTTGAACAAAATGAAGAGAATCATCATCAAATTTAATTGGTCTTATCAGGGTGTTCTTCAAAATTCTCTTAATGATTGCATAGCCATATATATCATGACCCTCAAGACCATAGGATACCAATTAGAACACCAAAACTGACTCTATTAGACTGGATGCACAATGTCTATGCCAATTTTGAGCCCACTAAATCATGGTATGGGCACTTGATAAAAAAAAAAAGGGTGAAAGAAAACTATTTTCAAATAATTGGTGATTAAAGTAGGCAGATGAACAGTCAGATTTCTACAGCTGCTGAGAACATAGATAATACATATATAATTGTAAGCTCTTGCAGCATGACTTGAGATTGTTATCTTCTTTTATGCAATAGAATTAACTTGTCTTGAATTAGCTCCTCATATCTTGGAGGTTCTTCTCTCTCTTAAAGTAGAGAAGCCTCTCTTCTTTGGAGAGGCCATATCCTAACAGTTACAGTTATAGAATAAAATAACAATACTATCTACCTTAGGAAAAAGAAAAAGCACCAGAGGAGATGGACAGCTTAATAGCTCCCAAATCCCAGCACGCTATCACACAACAAAATCCAATACTTAGAAGTAAGTTTAGATTTCCACCTAAGAACAAAACTAACTCATGCAATGTTTACTCCCAACAAGCAGTCACACAACAAACCATTAGAGATTGAGGTTTCAGATCTTGGAACAAAACAACAACCCTCTATTCCCGAAGCACAAGAATAACACAATGCATACAAGAACAAAGAAGAGGGGAAGCTCACACCAACCTGAAGAGAGCTGTGTCATGTCACCCATGAGTAGCAGCGCAAGAAGAGTCGCAGGATGACAGCGAATTCCAACAGCACCAAGAAGCCGCCTTTATTCTCTCTGGGCAACGAAATGGGCCGTCGAAACCTGGAACAGAGCCACACAGAGAGAGAGACAGAGAGAGGTGACGAGGTGGCGGAGGCGTGGCTCCATTAAGGTTAGTGTCTTGGCGCGCTTGGTGACACGCTTGGCGTCATCCGGTGATCATGACCGTCCGCGTGGAACGTTGCGGTTTCACCTTCGCCAGATGCCCCCGAGCCCGCGCAACAGGGTGCATTCAGATTCGTGCACCTTTCGGGTGTTGACGTCGTCCGATTCGTCGAGAACTTCGTGATTCGTGCCCATCCGTTGTCGTGTTGAACTCGTTGTATGATTAGAGAGTAAGATTACTCATGTAATGCAAAAGCAACAGAGACAGAGTCGAACCTTTTGTCACACCGAGCGAAAGAAGAAGGAAGACGATGTCATGTGGTGCTCTGCGTTACCTTTTGATACTGAGACCTGCCTGTAATGCTAATTTGTACCAGCAATATGCTAAGCTTCGGTTTGTTCTTGATATTGCATTCAGAGGCAGTGTCCTCAGTCTGGATGGTCCTTGTTGCAGCAGTGAGGTGCTTTCGGATTGGCGTTTACGGAAAGAGAGTCTCTTTTCTACTCTCCACTGCCTTGTCCCAGTGAGCTCCTCCATGGCTCCATCCCATCTCTGTTCTTTCTTCCTGTTCTGGAATGGATCTTTAGCACCATCATCAGTTGGGCTTTGAGTTCCCTCTCTCTCTCTCTCTCTCTCTCTCTCTCTCTCTGAAATGATACCTAACTTTTTGCTTCTTATGGATATTGCAAGATTTTCCAGTCTATGAGGCTGATTTGATCTGTGGCATGATGGTTGTGGAATCACAAGTGTTACAGAGATCTGGTAGCCAAATTTCTGGTGAACATGGGTTGGTTCAGAGTGGGGTTTAGGGTGATTTCTGGGCTTTGCTTGGTGGTCTGTGTGGGTGGGATTGGTGCTAAATGGGGGACGCAGGCGAGCCACCCTCTACCACCACAGACAGTGGTTCAAATGCTCAATTACAATCGGTTTCAGAAGGTGAAGCTGTTTGATGCTGGCGAGGGGACTGAGTGCACTGAGAAAGAGTGGGTTGGAGGTGATGGTTGGCATCCCTAATGGCATGCTTGCAATGCTGGCCACCAGCATGAAAGCAGCACAGAACTGGGTATCCAGGAATGTCTCTGAATACATCTATGGTAGAGTGCACATCAGGTACTTCTCCAGTTCTTGTTCTATCATGCTCTATCTCTGTGGTTTATCTAGTTCTTGAACACATTTGTGGAGGTGAAAAGAACAAAAGAATAATAATTCCAATTTCCCTTGAGTTCTTTATAGAAGGATGGGCATTGAGATTATAACTTTGGTGGGTTAAACAAAACACACCTAATTGATGGTTGATCTTCTGTTTGAAAGGCAAATCACCTTGAAATCAATCTCCCTTCCAAGTGAAAATGTGCTTGTTCTTAGAGCTTACTCAGTGTTGTATTTCCTCTAATCTGAGAGTGTTTCCTGCAGCTAGGAAAAATAAATATTAACAGAAAAGACAGTACTTATTATAGACAGCTAAAATATAATCTATGAACAAGTAACTCCTTTTCTTTTTTGGAGCATTCATGCATTACTTGCCATTAACCTATCTTGGTTGGAACAAACATATTCTCTTTTTTTTTATCCCTCTTCATTATCAGGTAATGTATCCCGGTGTTCATTTGACTTGGTGTGCTTCATTCAGATGAAGATATTCCTTCTAAATGTTAACATGTATCACAACATATTACATGTATCATCAAATTTTATATTTGTCCAAAGAGCAATGGTCAGAAAATACATATCTATGGTTCTACCTTTAACTCCTAATCCAAGTCACTAGTTGGAAAATGCACAAATAAGTCTCCACAGCTAGTTTATTATTTTCCTTTTTTTTTGGTCTGTGATTGATGCAATCTTTGTCCAACAATATTTTTTTGTATAATTGAATATAATTGCTTCTACCATGCTAGGTTTCTTTACTGTTTGTTCATTATTTATCTTTTATAAATAATATATTTCTTCAGAAGTAGTTTAACATTGCGATAATCAGATCTAGCAATTAATGATAGTGATCACAGATTCATGGTTCTGACTGTTTTTGCATCTTCAAAATCCTTTGTTTCATAGTTCCCCTGTGGCCTGTAAAGCCTCACCAAATTTCATGCACTTCCATGTCCAGAAATGTGTTCTGAATCAGATCTAGAGTCCTGCTTTTTGGACTGACATTTCTTAAATTTCAATTCTATTTGAATGCTTAAAGCTTTGAACCCAGTATGTTTTAGCATGTAATTTTGGCCTACAACTTGACCTATTCTACTCTCACTGACTAGTAAAACTTCATAAGAAAATCTTATTCTGAATATTGGTAACTATGTTGATGCTTGTTGATTCTTATCTTACCTGAAGAATTGCTCTTATCACAGTTGGAAATGAACCTTTCTCGGAAACATACAATGGGAGCTTTCTGCAAACTACATTCCCAGCCCTCCAAAACATTCAAGGAGCTCTCATCGAGGCTGGTCTGAGTAGCCAGGTCAAAGTCACTATCCCTCTCAATGCTGATGTTTACCAATCATCAAGTAGGAGACCATCCGATGGGGATTTCCGAGCTGACATCCATGATCTCGTGCTTACTATCGCGAAGTTCCTTAGCGACAATGCAGCTCCCTTCACTGTCAACATTTACCCGTTCATCAGCCTCTACGGAGATCCAAACTTTCCAGTGGATTATGGTTTCTTTGAGGCAAATTCTGTGCCTGTTATTGACGGTACAACTAACTACACCAACATGTTCGACGCAAACCATGATACTCTCATTTGGGCCCTGAAGAAGAATGGATACAGAGATCTCCCTATAATTGTTGGTGAGATTGGCTGGCCAACTGATGGTGATATGAATGCAAACACTCAGTATGCTCAACGATTTAATCAGGGATTCATGAACCACATCTTGATCAATGAGGATGAAAAGAGCATCCGGCCAGGAAATTTCGAGCGGCACAGAATGTTCAGTATCTCGACAAGAAATGGTGCGTCCTCAAGCCTTCAGTCAGCCAGCCTCGACGATTCAAGGATGGCTCCAAGTGCAAGCTATGCTTGTGCCAATGCTGACTGCACGAGCCTTGGTGATCTGGATGTATGAGGCAACGTTAAATATGCATTCAATAGCTACTACCAGAAGAATGACCAAGACAGAAAGAAACAAATATCAGCAATACCAAATTACCAAACAAGACGGTGACAATGAGAATTAAGTTTCCAGAGACAGAAACAACTGTGTTCATTATGCTACTTTTAATATCAGCAATAATGTTGTGCAGATGTTTTGCGAGTGATGATTAGTTCACAAAGTAAGTACATGACAGAGGCTTGAGATAACCTCATCACAGCTAATATATGTTCATGCACTAAGATAGGTAGATTCTTCTGTACGTTGTAATACAGACATTAGGATACTAGCAACGTACAGGGATTTAACTACATCTAGAAAAGAGATCAACATCGGCAAGATACCGTTAACAAGGGACGCACCGTCTATTGCCAAGGCTGCAGTAGAAATTTATTAAGCGGGCAAAAAAATAGTTTCCGTTGCCGGGACTCGAACCCGGGTCTCTCGGGTGAGAGCCGAGTATCCTAACCAACTAGACTACAACGGATCTGGTTTTATATTTCAGTAGAAATTTATATAATAATCTAATAGCTATACAATTTCAAGAAGAAAATATGAACAGCGTGTCAAGCAATCTCCACACGCATGACTCAAAATCCGACAAAATCTCCAATTATATCGTGACCTGATAACAGTGGCATCGACGTATAGATTTGTAGATGGAGAGTCCTGCATCGATATCCAACTGTGAAATAAGCATCTGATAATTTGGGGATAAGCTTCGATTTGGTGGTACGTTTATCAAATCAAAGTAATCTGATATGATTCTTCCGGATGGCTACGGGATTAGCTTTGATCTTTTGCCCACATCCGTTCTCTGTGGATATAATATGCATAACAAATAGTACAGGAATTGCAGCAAGATGTACATCTTTTATTCCTCTCAAACAAAAAAAGAGGAGGAAAATAACAACATATGAATTTTTGTATGTACCTTTACTGTTTAAGCTGACCAAGGTTTGCGATGAAAAAAAAAGGGGGGGATTAATGGGTTATAAACTAAACCTGCAATTTATCTTCAGAACAAGGTTTGGAATAATGAGTGATAGAAACAATGGACAGTACTTAATCCACAATTAACAAATGCTTATGAACAGTTTACAATTATTCCAACAGATACTGCTGAAAAAATAAAGGCAACTTCAATTGATCGCCAGGTGTTCTTGGGCCAAATGGTAGAGGTGAAAGCACCCGCCTACACAATATATTCTTGGCACGACATCTAACAGTGTCCCAAGTTCTTTGTTGTTTCTAAAAACGGCTGTAATGGCTAATGAATGAATGAATGAATAGTACAGTGAATAAATAGGCCAAAAACAACAAAACTTAGCTCATTGCATTGGTGCGAAGATTAAAGAAAGAAAGTTTGAAGGAAAATGCAATCCATACAATGATTAGGAAATGAGATGGTTTACGATGCACATGTTAGAGATTTAGTTTATATGGCATGATTACATACTGAAGGGCCAGCATTCTTTAGAGAAGAAGCAGTGTAGACAAGATGATTCAAAAAGTTCGACATCCGACAGACGACTGAATGCCACCACCCTCTATCACCGGAACTGAACTCTCCAGATACACCAAGATGGAAGAGAATGAGAAATAAATAAATAAGCAAAACTAACTTGATCTTAGATTCTGGAAGGTAGAAGCCCTCAGAAGGATCATCTTTCAAGGTACATACATATCACAAATCTAATTAAGACCAAGACCATGACTCCAAATAAGATAGTGAAACCAAGGAGACCATCCACATAGTGTATAACAGTTGCTTGATGATCTAAGAAACAAATAAACACAACTGAACTACTACATAAAAGTCTTCATGACGAAACAGCAACCAACAGAACCAACCTGCAAGTACCATCACAACTGGACCTGGCCAAACATTTGAACATTTCCGTGAAAGAGATGCATAGAGAACCAGTATAAGCCAAGATACCAGATGCATATAACTTAACCTTGCGACACTGACTCAACTTAGATCACATGAAGATGGAGAAACTCATTGATGGCTGCAACTATAGGACACATGACTGACCACAAACAACCAACCGTGCGACGCTGACGACGACTTTGAACCTTCTTGACCCTCACAACAGTCCTAGGACTCACTGTAACATAACCACATATTGTATCAATGCATGATAGAAAATATGGCAAGAGAAGCTAAAGTGGAATTTTTAGGAATACTGATATCTTGTAAAAGAATACAAGGAACTTTTTTCTGTACTTTATATTCACAATAATTACTACTCAAACCCAACATAAGAAACAAGCATAAGTACATGTGTTTACAATAACGAACCTGATCATCCTCACTGGATGTCAACCCATGAGATATTGAGTGAGATGGTTTTTCTGCACCACAGTTCTGCCGGTTACACTTGGTACGGAACGGATAATTTATGTTGTTACACTTTTCGCACTTCCAGCTGCCCTCTGGCATTTTTGGTTCTGCAGTATAGGCAAAAACACAATTAAACCAAAGTGCTGCTGATGGAAAGCTCAAACCAAGATGTCAGGACAAAGAGGATTAGCCAGTGAAGGGCATGAACCAAAGAAGCCCAGAAGTTATTCTCCTCATCATGCATCAACATTAAGAATAAGGTGATAATAAAGACAATCCAATACCACAGATAATTTTTTAAAAGCATTTTTTTGGTTTACGATGTGTTAAAAAAGACCCGTGATGTATGCTCAAAAGGCACAAAGAGAATTGGACTTACTGGAACTTTTTGAATTCTCCGATTTTGAGCCCTGCACAACAGTTGAGAAAAATAAAGGTCAGTAAAGGTTAGCATTTATTATAGATCTGAGCATAAAGCAAGAAGTACAAGCATTCACAAGGAGAAAGGGGAAAAACAGGAAGCATGGAGCTTGAAATTGGCACGAGTGAAAAAATTTCAAGTGTTTCCTGATAGTATATTGGTATTCCATCACAATCCAGATACAAAAAAATTGCTTCAGTATATTATATTATATTATAAAAAAAACTGCACATGTGTGTGTATGTGAGAGAGAGAGAGAGAGAGAGAACAGTTATATGATGACAAATGATGAGATAGGGAAATTACAAAAAAGCAAATACACGTAACAGCATTCAAACATGCGCAGCAGTGATGATTGTTGATAAAAGCTAGCACATTCAAGTACAAAAAGCACATCATATGGCTAAAACACACAACAACAAGTATTTCATCAAGAGAAAAGGGACTGAAATCCAATGTACTCAAACCTGGCTTCCAGGTCTTGGAGTGTTGCACTTCCTCATGTTACAAACAGTTCGAAAAGAGAAATTATTGTTGCCACAATTAGGGCATGTCCAATCATTCTCACGTCCTTCACCTGTAGCATATGAAAAATAAAGAGATAAAACCTTGGTAATTATCTCAATAATTCACTTGAAAATCAAAATATCAGAACAAGAACCTGTGTTCTTGTTTTGAGAACTTTCATCAGAATATGCTCCAGACCTGGCTCCCTGCAGAATTTTCAGCGGACATTATAGAGTTGTGAATTTACAGGAAATATAAACAAATTTGCAACTCTTAAGAAGGTGATGGGTCGAAAATATCAATTAAGGCATTCTTAGGATAACATACATACAGGACACAGTGTTCCTAAATACAACTAGTGAAATTCAAGTATAGGAACAGGCTAAACCATGAGGTATAAAAGCTTACTTTGATAGAACTTACCATTGCACCATGATCCATAGGCATACCCAAGCCATATCTATCCACCATAGGAGGCATACCATACATACCACCTAATAAATAAGAAAAAGTTAGAACAGACATAGACATTAAACTGGCACAGATAAAGGAAGTGAAAAAGAACATCAAATTCGGTATCAACAGGCTTCTAGTCATTTGACTAGAGTCAAAAATAATAATAATTAAGAAAAACAAACACAAATTGATATCCCCTCTCCAAATTGAAGAAAATTGGAGGCCTTGAACATCCATGATATGAAATTGTAATTCTCAACAATTTGTGTATTGTATTAGGCTTTATACCACTAAATTGTAATTCTTCAAATTGTAATCCTTGAACATCCAGTATATTGGTAGATCTTTTATACCACCCAACGGTAAGTGTAATAGGCTTTCCAACTTGCTAAAATTTGTGTATATAATAAAACTTGCAATTTGATAAAATGTGTTCCTATCAGAAAACATTGTCATGATCATCGGAAAAATGAATGGTAAAAGTTACTGGCTTACTTTGAAAAAAATAATTGCATAGGCAAAGGTCACTACCTGTTCCCATCATAGATCCACTAGAATAAGGTGGAGGTCCAGACATATGGAATGGTCCATATGGACTCCCAATAGAAAGGCGACTGCCATACTCATAATGATAAGCAGAGCCTCCAGAGAAAGGCATATCATAAGGAGGCAGTGCTGGACCATTAAAAAAGGAAGACCCGTATGGTGGAGCACGAAGATACATTGAAGATGGAGTACCATAACCCATATAGCCAGCTGCAGAGGAGTAAGGGGGTGGAGCTTGCATAGGCTTCGGTGCAGACTTCTGGACAATAACAATACTAGCACATAAGTATGAAAATACAGATTCTACCCATCAAAAGGAGGAAAACAGAATTGTGACTGAAGAATTATTGTTTCAGTTCCTGCAATGTCAGTGAACATCTTTTACATGCCCAGAGCTTATCAAAAAGGAAAAAACAAAACATAAGCCTTAAGCTTTATGAAAGTGACCGACAAAATGAAGAGAGAGCCACTAAAAGAAAATATGAAAAAAAAAAAAGCATCATGATGACCTCTTGCACAGTTGTCTAAGCATACTAACGAATTCAAGTTTGCAAAAGAGCATACACAACCGGGCATCCAATAGTGCTGCAGCAGACCCATCTCAACCCCCAAACCCCTCTTACCTTCTTCATTCTTCTTCAAGGGGGGCAAAAATACATAAAAAAAGTAATGCATATAAACATGCATGATGCACTAACCTCATTATATCCTTTGAAAACACATTTAATTGTTATGAGTTAAAAAGATCTAGATCCATTGAACCTCAGGCAAGACTTACTCCATTATGATCTGCAGGCCTTGACTGAGCACAGTTCCGCATATTGCATGTGGTTCTGAATGAGAAATTAACATTTCCGCAGCTAGGGCATGTCCAATCATCTTCTCGGCGGCCACCTTTTGAAGAAAATCATTATATTGATCCCTGATTTTCTTCAGTGGGCAATAAACATAATAAATGATGATCATATAAAAGTCTGTTCATACCATCAGTTCTGGCCCGCTTGCCAGCAGATGAGCTTCGATTATCCACCTGCAGAACAAAGCACATAAAGTGGCAGGATAGTGAGCTGTCAAATACAAAACTAAGTACTAAATATCACTCATAGAAAATCATCTAAGTAGCCTCAATTTGGTATCAAAGAACCTGCAAATTAACAGCACACACATTACCATAGTTCTATTGCTGGATTTCTTCTGAAAATAGTGGCGGCTTTTGAGGGTGCTCATTCGGATATAAATGAAATCGCTAAAGCTAAATCGTAGCCTATTCAATACGAGGAGGAATATTGATGATAATGATGGATTCAAAGATTCCTCATAAGCTGCCGCCACTATTTTAATTGATGTGCTAAATTGTGCGGCAATATATAATGAAAACAGCAAAAAGAGTTACAGAAAAGAAAGGTTTAACCTATTTACTGGACATTAAACATAGAAATAAGCATATGTTGAAGACTCTGATACCACTAAACTGATAAAACTTCGATTAAAACGAGTTTATCCTAAATTGAAGTTTAGCAACATCCGAGAATCGTCACGAACAGACGAAGGAACAGATATTAGCTTATGATCAGACTATGAACACTTCACGAACAGACGACGGATCATCTGGAAACGATCTAATAGGGAAACCATAATACGAGAGTAAGCAATAAGACCGGAATCTACAGACGATTACTTAGTGAAACAGAAATCTGAAGGAGAAGATTCATTTGACCACATCAACGAGGAGTTGCGACAGATCAAGGACCGGACACGATCCAACGGGCAAACAATCCATCAAAACAAATCGGTGAAACTATAAACCAAGAGATGAGGAGAGGAATACCTGAGACATTCTTGCGACTCGAGGGTTTCGTTCCCGGCGAGAAAGGAAGAGGCTTTTAGGGTTCCTTTTGCCGGTGTGCTCTGTAATGGGTCTTTGTGACGGCCGAGATGGGGCTTTTTCTCTCTCGGGGAATTTTTCGCCAAAGGCCCAACTTATTTGGCTTTTTCTAAATAAGCCCTTTTTTTTTCCTGTAAATACCTCCTTTTACAAAAATGATGCCAGGTGTCATCATTATCATGAAAGACAGTTGATTTCTCCACACATCATTTTATGATATCTCAGAAACTTATAACACGAATTTATGTGGGAGTCATAAATGTGGATGATTTGAATTAATTAAAATTATTATTGGATAGAGTTACAAAATATGGTTTGATAACAAATATATATATATATATATATATATATATATATATATATATATATATATATATATATTTGTGACGTGAATAACACAGGACATCAATCTTCAACCGTAGACACGTGGATAAGGGCTTTAATTTTTTTTCGTATTCTCCTATTTTTTATGATATAATCATAAAGTATCTCTATCAAAACGTATATTTTCTTCTCACATGCTTTAAGATGCGCAAACGCAGAGATCGCATGGCCATCCGCTGCTTCCCTCTTCCTCGTGGCCCGCCTTCGTGGAAGAAGGATGTCGGGTTGAGGCAGCTGCGGCAATGAACGGTGGATGTAGCTCCCATTTTTATCTTAGTCGGCCGATACCTAACCCTAACCAATCGTACGAAACAAAGAACCGGGTGCGATTTCGGTCCAGATAAGAGACCGACTCTGCCACTTGCAGATTCCCCATGGCAGAGGAGGAGAAGGTAGAGGCGGAGGAGAAGGACCTCATCGAGATCCTGGAGCCGTCTTCCGGCCCGATCGACCTGGCCAGGTACGTTGACTACGTGCGCGACCCGGCGGCGGGGGCCATCGCCACCTTCGAGGGCACGACGCGCGACACCTTCGAGGGGAAGCGCGTGGTGGAGCTCCGGTACGAGGCGTACGTGCCGATGGCGGCGCGGCGGCTGGCGGCCGTGTGCGCGGAGGCCCGCGCGGCCTGGCCGGTCCTCCGCGTGGCGGTGGCGCACCGCCTGGGGACGGTGGGTGTGGGGGAGGCGAGCGTGTTCGTGGCGGCGTCAGCGGTGCACCGGGCGGAGGCGATGGAGGCGTGCCGCTACGTCATCGACGAGGTGAAGGCATCGGTGCCGATATGGAAGAAGGAGGTGTACGAGAACGGGGAGGTGTGGAAGGAGAACCGGGAGTTCTTGGAGAGGAGGGAGGCGGCCGTCGGCCCGGTCCCGGAGCGTAAGAAGGCGGCGTGCTGCTGCGGGAGCAAGGTGAGGGTGGATGAGGCAGCAACGGATGGCAAGATATCAGCCGTTTGATGTGGATTCAACGGCAGGCGGTGAACACATCGGGCTCGTTTTGAGTTGGCTTTCATCATTTTAATGATTTGTCAATCAAATAAAATCCCTTCTCGTCTCTGTAAACACAGCGAGTCTGCCTTTGAAATCAACATTAGATGTTATGAATGTTCCAAGTGAGCTGACAAGAATGAAGCAGCATTTACACTATAAGGTTTCAAACATCAAACTTGTAGAATTCTAGATTTACTTCCTAGCATAAATCAAATCAACAACAGAAAAGCATCATTTGCTAGAAAAAGGTGGCATTTTGATTGAAATGTTACCGTTTGTAACCAGATGAAGAATCGACGATGATACTGCACTGCAATTAAACTGCATCCAGAAACCATGAAGTCTCATGCAACAGCAAGAAAGGGAAGAACTTGAAGCAAAATGATGGGGATGCAAGTGTAACCTGGTGTCACTCGAGCGGCACCTCCACGTCGCTGCCGGAGATCTCTGTCTGGAGATCCTTGGGGTCCTTCCCGTCGACGGTGCAGGCGACGGAGACGCAGGTGCCGAGGATCTTCTTGACGGTGCCGGCGAGGTCCTTGGCCATGGACCTGGGGCGCATGACCCTGGCGATCTCGACGACGTCGTCAAGGGAGATGTTGCCGTTGTGCTTGATGTTCTTGGTCCTCTTGCGGTTCCTTGAGGGCGTTCATTACGAGGGGTCGACGGTGACCTTGGCATGCCGATTCTGGACGGTGAGCTTGACGGTAATGCGGAGGCCCTTCCACTCCTTCGCTGTCTCGTTGGCGATGTCCTCTCTGACTTTCTTCGGGGAGAGCCTCAGGGGCCCGATCTTGGGCGCGAGGGAGCCGGCGGCAACCACCTCGCCACGCGTCATGCGAACGTAGGCATCGACGACCTGGGTCGAATCGAACTTAGGCGGCATCTCGGCGGCCGCTTGCGACGGCTAGAATTTAGGGTTGGCCTTTTCGGACGACGCCTGCTCAGAGACGATACATCGTCACCCTCTTGGCGGACTGGTCCAAATCTACTAATAAAACCGGTTCAATTTGGTGCTACAAGACCGGTCCGCGTTTGATTGAAAACAAATCGGATGCGGATCGGAGAATCAAATCCGCATCTGCTTTTAGTCAGCTGACAGAACCCCCGATAGTACTCGTATTTGTTTGATATCAACATATGAATGCGATTCAGATATAAAATAAGTCAAATAAAAATTTCAGATATAAATATGGGTAAATTCAAACTCAGAAAAGTGGTTTAAAATAGTTTTAGACACAATTAAATTCAAGTAACGAATTAGGCTGTCTTGAGTTCTCAAGCAATACATTTCCAAGTTACTAAGACATGACTAAAACATCGGAGAGTGGTATCATCACAATGCTTAACAAATCATAATTAGTCCAGAAAAAAAAAAACCAATCTGGGAATCCACATCTATAAAAAATCTACAGCTGATACTACGCCGACACAAATTTGCAAGTTATTTTGATTAAAATACCTCGAAGGCAGAATGCCTCGCAAATTCTTGGTAGAAGCTTGAAGAGACGATCAAATGGTTATTCTGGTGACAAAATCTTCTACCAGTAAGAATGTGTGCACCAGACATGAGTTTAATTGCTCAATAGAGAAAGCTCCTTTTCGGATGCAGACAGGATCATTTTATGGGGCTGCATTGAAAGAAAATGGTTCAACTCTCATCAGATAGATGCATCTCAGGAATTAGAAGCGACACAGATACTCACTGCAGCCAACTCATTCTCATGCTTGGGTATGAATGCAGTGTCCACCTTTCCGTTTCTGAAGTCCTGTGTTTCCATAAACATGCATAGATGAGAAAAGTCAGGAACCAAGAATTTCTCAGCATAATTTTCTCGTTGCAAGCAAGAATCTTTGGGAATTATTGAACAAAAGAAAAGCCTTCAGCAAACAGGAATTTAATACCTCGACGTCAAGAATTAGCTTATGGTACTCAATTGTGGTAGGAACCCCTGTCCAGATAAGATACTAATAATCAGTTGTTGGAAACATGTTTAGAACAAAGCATCCTATATGACAAATCAACTAGCATAATTTGTAAATTTATCACATAAAGCATATGCAAGTGGGCTGCTTTTAGAAAATAAACTCTTCAGTGCTCATAGTTATTTAAAGAATCATACTACCTATTCTATAAGAAAAAGAAGGTTCAGATTTTGTGTATCATATGAAAAGACACTTTTTACTTCTATAATGCAACTTAAATAAAGGTATAGCAAACTCAGGTAAATGCCTCTTCCATCAAATCCTTTACAGAAAGCAAAACAAGGCAAAAGTGGCAAGCAAATGTTAAATATTTAATGTAATTAACAAGGGAAGAATTGTTGACATGTTAAAAGATCCCCAAAAAGGGTAATTTAATGTAGCATATATATTATCCACCCTCATAACATTATGAAAGGTATTTTACACATTATCATTTCAAGGTTTGTGAAAAACATGTTGGCTCCCTAAATTTTAACCTCTACCACCCGTTGTTATTAACAAGTTTGAAAATGTAACAAAACTTTTAAAAACCTAAGATGTCCCTTATCATTTCTCACTGATAATTTGACTCTTTTTTCCTAACTTAAATAAAAAGGGAAAATACAAATTTGGAGGGATGTATATGCAATATTTTTTAAAGGTATTTGCTTTGGAGTTTCAGTGTCATTATGCTAGTCTTCAATTGACCACGATTTACTACAATAGTATACTTGCAAGTATTTAAATCTTGAAAGGTTATATATATCATGGTTCGTCTTACCAATCCAAACAAGTGTACCGACCAATCATCGGTATGGTATGTACCGACATACCGACATATGATACGATGGGATGTATCGACATACTAGTATGTACCGCCCATACTAATCTCTTGTCAGATAGGTATATGCCATCTATACCAGGCGGTTGCCACTATACAGCAAACCTTGATATATATCCATACACACTAAACATAAATTTGAAGGGGCAAATACATTTTGGAGGGATACATGCAATTTTGCATAAAAGTGTAGTGTTTGAAATGCAGGAGATGACACACAGATGCAAAGAGATAAGTATAATGCCATGTACTCCTCCATATGTATGTATGACAGTGTCAGTGTTGTCACATGACAAAAGTAACTACCAAAAATAATATCCTAAGTTTTATGATTCACAGTGCCATTAATAGCTCACCAACCTGTGATAACAGTGTCATTCAGGGCTCTTTTCATTCTTTCTATTGCTTTCTCTCTGGTTGGTGCCCAAACGATAAGCTAAACATAAGTGGACAAAAATAGTTCAGAAAGATATGATTGGTTAGGGCAACCTCATAACAGAACAGCAAATGACATGATCATCTGTAACGTACTAAATAGCAAGGAATAAATCAACAAAGGCACCTTTCCAAGTAGAGAGTCATAGCTTGGAGGAACCACATAGCCTGGGTAAACATGACTATCCATTCTCACAAAGGGACCTCCAGATGGCAAGTATGAGGTTATTTTCCCTGCATGTACAGGAAAATAAAAGAACCTTGAATAGAACACTTACGATAAAACTTGAAGACACAAATCAAAGATTTTATAAACTCGTATTATTAGGGGATATTGCTGCTAGAAACTATTCATTAAGATTAAAGAACAGAGAATACCAGGCCCAGGACGAAATCCTTTGAAAGCATCTTCTGCATTAATGCGACACTCAATTGAATGTCCCCTAAGAACAATATCTTCCTGTTGATTGCACATTAACATAGGTTATAGGCCCAATAGAATCAATTACTAAAATAAATTGTAAAACATCCTTTTCACCTGTTTGTACGTCAGCCTCTCTCCAAGAGCCACTCGAATTTGTTCCTCGATCAAATCAGTTGAAGAAATCATTTCCGTGACAGGATGTTCTACCTGGTTTCCATCCGAACTTTTCTTAAAGCATAAAGCAACTTTCCAAGTTTTAAAAGCAAACATGAGCCATAACAACCATCAATACCTGAATCCTGGTGTTCATCTCCATGAAGTAGAAAGAACCTCCTTCATCCAAGAGAAATTCAACAGTTCCAACACCAATGTAACCTATAGACGAAGCAGCTGCTACAGCTGCATCACCCATAGCTTTCCGTAGTTCTGGTGTCAGAGCAGGTGAAGGAGCTTCCTCGAGAAGCTTCTGATTTCTTCTCTGTCAAATCATTTCAGTTCACATGATGAGATTAATTCTCAGGTGTTTTTCTCTGGCTATTTGTTCTTCTTAAAGAAAAATCTTGTACTTCAGGGTTGATAAACAGCATTTTAGCATTTTAGGGATTAAAGAATAACAAAATCAAAATTTTACTTGGGCATAAAGAATCCAAATATGTTAAGTGGTCAATCAAGACATCAGTGGTTGACAATGATAACACAGTATTTGCCACTCGAGATGTCAATTCTATTCAATTCATGAAAAACTCAACATGATATTGTCCTTTTCAATTAATTTTCTGTGTTTGTATTTAGCAGCCAGAATAGCTCCCAAAATCAATTATGATTTTGATCAAACAACAAACAATTGCAAACTCATCTAAAAGCACAAAAAATTTAATCAGAAAATATTTTACATATGACACAGTTAGGAAATGTTGCAAATGTCAAAACACTAATTATTACTGAAAAAAATCTCACTAGATAAAGTAAGAAAACATACAGCCATATGTTTCATCCTTTTGGCCCCTTCACCGTAACAAGTATACATTGTACAAGATCAATAATTGGAGTTCATACAGGTCTAGATTCAGCAAGATAGAAAGTTCCAGGAGCACAGACAATAGGATAGAAGGAACCCTAAAACGTAATAACTTGATCATACAATATCAACTTAATGTGAAAAGATAAACCAAATGACGGAATGATTACTGCAAGCTGTGCTGGTAAGGTAGCTGTTCATTCAGCTTAAAGTGCCTCTAGATATAGTAGTTAAATTTCATAAAAGTACTTACAAATAAACAAATATAGCAAGATGAATTGTTAAAAGAGATTAATTTTGACAGTTCAAGGTATTTAAAACAACACAGATCTTTAGATAGAGCCAGAAAACTCTGATCCAGTTAGCTAACTAGGGAGCACCCAGGTAGTTAAAGTTAACAACACAGATTAACTATAAAATTGCGTTGAAAACAGAACATATATTTAAGTACCTGAATGCTGCAATCACGCTCTCCAAAATGCACAACATTTCCAAATTTGTCTGCAAGAACCTATAATGACACAAAAGAAATAGTAATACCGATACATGTGCAGTATCAATCATGCTAAAGTTGATGAATATTTGGGTGAACTTTCTGTAAGGCATTATTTGTCATGCTTACTTACACATGCTGTATCAATACAAGGAAGTAATTGATTTAGAAACAAATAATCATGGTGATACCGAAATGTGGTATCATGGATTTATGACATCATTTAAGAGAATGAAGAATGAGAAAAGATATACTAAGAGATATAGTTAGTGTTCATGAAATATAATGAACAATAGCGTCACATTGGTCTTTCATATTCACTAATCCATCCGTCACCTTATAATAATTATACAGAATGTCATTACAATTTCAGCAAATTCCAGACCTTCGATCTTGCCATATTAAATTGAAATTCAATTGTAAATAGGAATGCATTACACAAGAAAGTTTCTGATAAATTCAATTATTTGTCATAATTTATTACAGTGGCTGAAACAACTTTATTTTAATTAATATTATTTCTTTCATAAAAATTCAAGATAGATTAATAAATTGCAAAATAATGTCCCAATCCAGTCAAGATGTTGAACTTGAAAAACATAGTTAGCAAACTAAAATCTAATGCCTTGAATTTTAGCATATAATTAAGCAAGCTTAGTTTAAGCATATAGAAATAATGAATATTTCTCTCAGTTTACCAGTGTCTTACTATTTATACCATAAACATGGAGGCTTTACCTGAAACTCGATGTGCCTTGGATTCTGGATACACTTCTCCAAATAAACCCCATCATTTCCAAATGCAGCTGCTGCCTCACTCTTAGCTTGCTGCATATAAGAGATAGTACTGTTTAAAGTGCAACTGTGGTAGTGATCGTGTTCCAAAACCAAGAATGGCTCAAACAGAATAATTATGTAGAAACAGAATTCTCAAGATACTGGAACTATAATTTATCATTGTCCAAGTGGAAGCTATAATTGAAAACCATGATCCACATGGAATCATCAGTTAATGGATTCGTTCTAGCTTCAGAGGATAATTTTGGCCTTTATACCAGAACTTCCTAAATATATTCTTTACCTTAACAGAAATCCAAAGTGTCTGAATATAGATGGCTCAGTATTTTAACTAATCTCATATTTCACATATTTTAACTGTTCCATATTGAAGCTCCTTTAACAAAAAAAGTTCTAAATAAAAGAAAGTGCAATATAATCTTTTCAGAAAAAAATCAGATATTCTGGAGTTTCTGCTTTCTAGTCATATTCAACTGTAAAAGAATGGGATTAGTTAATAAGTTCAAATAGGAATTTTTGACAGTACTTGACAGCAAGATTAAGAGGCCCATCTGATCCATCTGCAGAAGGAAACCGTTGATCTTCCCTAGGACTCCAGAAAGATCATGTTACTGTAGCAGCTACACTACCCATGAGCAGTAACTTACTGCCGTAAGACTCTATTTTAACTGAGCTTGGACTCCTATGTTTAACATACTGAACATAAACATGCCAAAATTTTACCCAAATTAAACATACACAGGAAACAAAATGATTTGACCAAATTCATCCAACATACAAACTTAATTAGATTAAAAAATTCAGGTTAACTTAACACCACACAGAAAATCAAACTATATCACAATCTAACAAAGCCTCAATCTTCTAATAGAAAAAAATTGAAATTTGTAAAAGTAAAAAAAATCTGAAAAAAGACATAAAAATGACTCAATCTAACCTAACTAAGACTCAAAGGACCCAGCTATACTCACCTAATACTAAACTACAATCTGTGCTATGTCGAGAGTAGGATGAATCTAAATCTACATGGAGGATAACAAATGATGGAATCACCCACACATTACCAAGGTGACCATTAAATTATTGTTCTGTTATATCTGAAGATGATGACAAATTCATCCACCTATTCAGTTACAGATATTGCTTTCATAGCTAGCACTTACTACAACATGCAAAAGGACAAGCAATTGAATTAGAGTTGCTATAGTGGTCATTATGCATACCATGTAACATCTGCCAAGCAGGATATTTTTAACTTGCTGGACAGTATCAAACAAAGCACATGCACCCGAAAACACATGCACTTGTACAAATCAACCAGTCCTCAGAGAACATGTACCATCTGGTTTACATTAATGTGGAGTGTGTCAAGGAGATCACAGAACAACATATACAAGGGCTACTAACTAGATAAAACACATTTTTCGGTTAAAGTTGAATTTTGAAAAACAGGTAATTCCTTCCTGAACTCAAACCACTTCACGCCCCTTTGCCAAAATGGTGACCTTGAAAAAGGGCATAAATAAGTCATAGCGTTAGGCAGTAGAAATTGGGCATATAGCTTACCTGTAGCAACTTCACAAACTCTTCAGGTTCTTTAGCTAGACGCATTCCACGCCCTCCACCACCAGCAGTTGCCTAAAAGAAAGAGGGAAGAATATAAAGGAAACCAAATCAGATGTTCCAAAAGCCAAGTTAATTCAATCTAAAAAGTTTTGGCAACTTTATGACTCCAGATATAAGAATTGTAAGCAACAAAACCAGACGAGGATGCATTTGATGTCACAAACGAGCCTAAGAATCAATGTAGACAGATTATCAACTTATCTAATATGAAAATCTTGACCCAAAAATTAGCTCAGGGGAAGTTGAGAGAAACTCTATAGCAGTAGCAACAGCATGGGTACCAAACAATTAGTTGATATAAGAGAAATGGTTGATAAGAAAATTAAAACACTCTGTCATAAACAACTTCAAATATAAACAGCATGCCAAAAAGCAATACAGGACCAGGTCAAATTTAGAAATTTCTTAGTGAACAATTCCCATGAACTGTTGTACCAAACCTATTTGAGTATCATTTTTCTCTTTTTCTCAAGAATAAAGTTTTGAGTTTCTCTTGTTCAGACAATTGCTACAGTTTTCATGAAAACAGCAAAAAAGAGGAAGAGCCAGTATCATCTTCTCAGTAAGAGTAACTATTGATGTACATTGTCCTCAACATGCATAGAAATCCGTTTCACCATTCCTCTGCATCATCCATGCCAAAGAAAACTCCCTAGGCTTTTAACAGAAAATTTAAATATCAGGCTTCAAGCTTTTGACGGGATTATGATAAACTACAAATACCAACACTCATTTGATCAAAGTACTTAGGCAATTTGTGACCATAATAAAATCATGAAATCAGTTTGTTGGAATAATAACATCAAAATAATTGGTGAGTCAAATCCATAATCCATGATGCAGTGTAAATTGTGAAGTTGTAAACTTCAAAACCGTGACATGAAGAAAATAATCTTTTTTGTAAACTTCTTTTCTCTGATTCTTTCTTAAACAGTATAAATCTTAAGATGCATGGTTTTATTAAAAAAAAAAGGGGGGGGGTTTCTTTAAGGTAACATAAAGAATCTGTTAGTATATCCTGAGTAATAATAGAGATAAAGGACTAGTAACGTCAATCCATGGTGACATCAATCCATCTCAGAAAAGAAATATGTACCTTGATCATGATAGGAAAGCCAATTTCATGGGCAAGCTTCACTGCCTCCTCTGTTGACTATAAATAACAAAAATTTTAGCCATTAGAGCATGGAATCAAGCATGATATGTGAGTAAATCAAATTCTGAAGATGATACAATCCATGCCATTTGTAAAGAAAATGGATGTCCGAAGGAAGTCTTTCTTTACCTGCAAGAGTCCATCGCTTCCAGGTACGGTAGGGACACCTGCTTTCTTCATTGTTTCCCTAGCTGTAGATTTATCACCCATTACTCGAATGCTGTCAGACTGGCAAAGGATTAAAAGCAGATTACTCTCATGAGTTCATGCCATGCAATAGCAAAAATACCACATATGTATATGATTTTACAATAAATTGATCTGCAAGTTGAGTTCTACATCCATTGGTTGGATTAGGTGATTAACCTTGTGCGCTCAATCAACTAAAAGATGTAGGGTTATTGGGCAAATAAGTTCCCATGTATAAACACTGTTTTCTAAATTTGCATCCTTAAGTACTACTTATACCTCTAGGTACCTTTTTATCGAAATAATAAACAAATGTATCAAAGTGTACTATTTTAGATGCTCTATAGCTTGACTTTGAAATGACTTAATAATACAAACAGAAAGGAATCTAACACCCGAAAAAGTATTTAAGTCAGAGACACATTCCTCGCCTATTTAATTTGTCTGAGCACCATAACAAGGAGCAAAAAATTTTTTAAAGTTCTTTATAAGCAGTGGAGATAATGAAAAGTACATTGATCATTCAATGGATATTTAGAGAATCTTCATATCAAACTAAGACTGCATAACACCACCATTGAACTTAAGATAACAAGTGTGCATGCCAAGAGTATCAAATCTTGTAAGAAAAGCAAAGTTAACACTCTCAAGTTTGAAGCATCGTTGGAACACCGAATATCAGATAAAAGAAAAGAAATTATGATGGCCTTTTGAAATGCATAGGAGACAAGAAAATACATACTTTATATTAAAACTTTTAATCAAATGTCAACGTATTTATATTAAAATTTTCATCAAATGTCTAAATCATAAATTCATGACTCCAGGTATCAGTGTAAAAACTGCTTACATTGGGCCCAATAAAATTTATTCCATGCTCTTTGCATATGTCAACAAAACCAGCATTCTCAGCTAGGAAGCCATAACCAGGATGCAACATGGTACATTTACGACTAACAGCAGCAGATAAAACATTTGGAATGAACAAGTACCTGTCAAAAATGCAAGAACACACACATAAATAAACATCTGTAGAAACATTCTCTTTGAACCAAATAAGCAGCAAAAATTCAAGAATGCACAAGTAGTGGTTGTTTTAATTAGTACTTCTATGACTTGTTTTAACAAAATCGAGTGTTAATCAAAAGTAACAAGAAAAGGCAGCACTTACGACTGACTGCTTGGTGCTTCACCAATGCAGACTGCCTCATCTGCAAGCTGCACATGAAGAGCATCCCGATCTATTGTAGAGTGCACAGCTACACAAGGTATTCCCATTTCATGTGCAGTTCGGATCACCCTAACTGCAATTTCTCCTCTATTTGCCACAAGAATCTTCCTATTCTGGCAAGTCATATTAAGAGCTCCGCCATGATTTTTTGATCTCCAAGTCATACGGTTAGTCATTTTTTTGGGAGTACATACTTTGCAGAAGTTTGGAGAATATCCTACAATAAAGCTGCACTGCAAGCCTTTTATCCCTCCAGCAGGTCTCAATAACAAACCCTATTGACAAAAATATCACAAACTTACGCATCAAAATGAATAAGCCAAACATACTGCGAATAGTGACAGCATCACATATAGGAAAGGTGCATTCAACTTCATTTG
This sequence comes from Musa acuminata AAA Group, assembly GCF_036884655.1. NCBI lineage: Eukaryota > Viridiplantae > Streptophyta > Magnoliopsida > Zingiberales > Musaceae > Musa > Musa acuminata. The sequence continues at coordinate 44,812,559 of NC_088356.1, forward strand.
ATAAGAGTCATAAGACAACCATGAATTGCACCCTGGAGATATTTGAAGAAGAAATAGTAAATGAACAAAGGGGATAGAATGAGTTTTTATTAGGACCCATGAACTGAAATAATTTATATATTTTGAGATAACAATTATTTTGCTATCCTCGTGAAAATCCTACTTCCATGATACAGCTCCAGCAATTACAGAACCTATGAAGAGTTGCACTTCCAATCTGCATAAAATGCAGCAACCAGGGTTGGTCATAAAACCAGAGAGATACTTGACCTGATTAAAAACAAGGTTTTTCCTAGCATGATCAAATAATCACGAACAAATTCCAAGGAATGCAAAGCCTGTTAGTCCTAGTCACCAAGGAGTAGTATTTAGAAGTAACAGATGCCTTGTTTTCAAGTTAAATCATTCAATCACAGACACCTCACAATTGTTAATTTGGATCATTAACCGTCTATTTTTCTTAGAAATAAAATCCCCCTGCACACTGTCAATAACTCTCAGACTTCATCGCTTGGTTTATGACAAACCTATCTATATGTCTTATATGCATATTCACCATGAAATTTATTAATCACTTCGATGGAATGGCTTAGATAACTCAAAAATGCAAGAAAAACCAAATGACCCCTAGATCAAGGAGCTCAAAGCAGCTCAAAACCATGTAACTACTTCCCACAGACGATATTTTCTTGGATATGATATTAAAAGGCGAGTTTTAGAGCTCAATACTGATCATCAATTTGATATAATGACTACTATAATCCGCACCAATAGAGAAGTGGCCGATCATAATAAGAAAAGATACGCTCCTTTTGTTAGAACGACTACCATTAGTGATCTGGATCACGAATCCTCAAATAAAATAAACATTATATCCATTACTAAAGATCATTCAACCAGCACTCATATTTTACTTCAATCGAACGGCTGAATGACGACGACAGAGAAAATAGAACACAAAGTAACCAGTGACTTACAGGAGTTTTGAATGCAGGCTTGCAGACGGAAATGGAATCCATGATCAACCCGAAACCCTGCAATCACGAACAAGAAGCAAAATGAAAGGAAATCCACTCCAAATTCGAACCGGAGAAAAAGAAGAAAGTTCGATCTGTTCACAACCGCGACAAGCTCGGAGGAAAGGGCAGCTCCGGAGAGCGAAATTACCTGAAAACAGAGGATGAAGGACGGGAGAGGATTCGGGGAAGAGAAGGCGATGGGATCGGAGTGGAGCTGCAGAGAGATATCGTGATGCGGCGAGGGAAGGTCGATGAGATCGAGGTGATGCGGAGGCTTGGAAGATCCGAATCCGTTGTTTTAATTCTTGATCCGGTTTATGTTGTATGGGTTTTATCAAACGAATCGCTGATGATTGGGTCGGGTACGGGTTCGTTGAGTCTTTCCCGACTCCGCGTCCGACTTCCGAACTAATGGGCGACTCTCACGTGTCTCGCTCGTGACAATAACCGGGGAGAAAAGGTCGATGAGATGGAGGTGATGCGGAGGGTTAAAAGATCCGAATCCGTCTATTCTCAATCCGGTTTCTGGGTATTAACAATTGTCAATAAGCAGGTTTTATCAAGCCAATTGTTGTTGATTGGGTCGGGTACGGGTTCGTTGAGTCCGAGCCAAATCCGCAATCCGACTAACGGGGAGCCTCTCACGTGTCTTGCTCGTGACGATAACAGAGCGAGGGGGGATCCCCAACTGTGTCAACGAAATCGGTGGTGGTGTGGCGTTGGGGAGCGATGGCCGCCGCTGCCGCTCCTTGTCTCCACAGCGTCTTCGTTTACGGAACTCTATTGGCAGATGAGGTGGTGCGCGTGCTTCTCAAGCGAGTTCCCCCCTCCTCCCCTGCCATCCTCCATAATTAGTATGTCTCCTCCTCCTTTCGACCAGGAACCTGGTCTATGCTGGCATGAGATTTGATCTCCTTTATCAGATATGAGGAGTACTTCTTCTTTTGCAATTCAAGTCACGGTTCATGTTTCAATTGCAATGCTCCAATGCGCTTCCACTCTCAATTGTCTTCATAAGCTTGAAGGTTTTGCGTTGATATACTTAACTTTTGATAAAGATTTGATTGGATGACCAGTAATGCTAAAAGCTCAAATTCCTTATCATGGTACGAGCAGGTCATGCAGACATTTGTCTTTCCCACTGTTTAATTAATAAAACTTATGCAATACAAGTTCTTCATCTGGACTTTCATCATAGTTTCATTCACACGTCCTTGCGCATGAGGGAGGATACTAAAGCTTGTAAATATACTGGGAACTTTTTGAGCATACCGGTTTATCTTGGTATCAAGCTTTTGGGACTTGGGGTAACCTAATCAGATTCTTTATCGCCTTTGTTCGATCCTTATACCAATTTACTGTGCTCAATCTTTAGTTACTTGGTTAACAATGCATGCGACACTTTTGAATTTAACATGGATGAAAAGTGGTTCCTTTGTGCCTCACACTGATAAGATATTACTGGAGAAACTGAGTGGTAATACTGATACTGTCTTGGAAAGTTCGCCACATATAGGATAGTAATCAATTTGTTCTAAGAAATCTGGACAGAAATACAAGACGACTAGTTTTTCCCTGTGCTTACAAGTGGCACAATTGGTCTCAACTGTGACTCCAGTGAACCTGAAAAACAACCTTCAGAAACATTTAGGTGCTCTTCTTGAGAACTTGTAAAGAGTAGTTCCTGGACTCAAGTGTCTATATTTGCAGCAACCATCTAAGATTTTAATTTTAATGTTTGGATTTATCTACTATAGCTTTTTCTGGTTCATCGAAGTGCATATCTCTTGTTTTCATATGTATTGGTTTGCTTGTAGGTCATATTGCTTCTAAATTAAGCTTTCTTCATGTAGCCACAGATTTAGTATAAAGGGCCGTGTTTATCCAGCAATCCTGCCCATAGATTGTAAGAATGTTGCAGGAGAGGTATGCCATGGAAGTCCATTTCATCTAATTTTTTGTGTTGTGGTATTTTTGTACTTCTGTTACATCTTCTTGCTTCTAAAATGCCACCATGGAGGTACTTCTTTTTAAGAGCTTAGTCATTAGAGTTCGTTGATGATGCATAGTATATTTTAACAAAATTTTCATTCATAATTGATTAATAATCTGATACAGGATTATATAAAAGCTGAGTTCTTAAAGTGATTGCTCAAAACTTTCAGATGTGCTAATGCTTGGTTTGATTTTGGCATGCAGGTTTTACGGGGCATCACAGATCAAGAGTTAGATGTCCTAGATTCCTTTGAAGACGTCGAATATGAGAGAAGGGCTGTTGAGGTTTCTTTGGTTGTAAGTGGCTTTGCACAGTGTAGTGTAGCGTGACTTTAATCTGGGTAGCTCATGCCACATGAAACTGGTTTTCAAATTCTGTCAACATTCATTCCATAAAAGTAAGACAATGAGAAAGAAAAAAGGAGGCACCATGAATTCTGATGTTTTTTAATTCTGATTCTCAGTTGTGTGTGGTTTGTCATTGCCTATGAGTACTACCTTTCTATCATTTTAAGCTTTGTTGATTCTTCCTCAACATTCCTTTTGTTAAGTTTTAATAGGGACATCTCTTTTCTTACTCAAGTGTTTCTGGTCCTTTTCTGCCTAGCACACAAAGATGAAGTATATCTTGTTAATTGACTGTTCTCATATCTTCATACCATTCTCATTCCTTTCCTGTGGCGCTCCATCTCTTTTTTTCTTTTCAATTAAATTGATTCCATGTCTCCTCTAATACATTAAGATTTTTCTTAAAATATGTCAGATCAGGATCTATTTCTCTCACTCATTCCAGACAACCGATCTATGCATAAAACTTTTACTTTGAGTAGTAGCATCCATCTTGAAAAATGCAATCTTTTCAGCAAAAGCAAATCTTGGGTCTCAAGGGATGTTGAATTATGTTGTAGGATAATTCTGAGAAACTAATAGTTGATGCATATATCTGGGGTAACAAGGATGATCCAAACTTGTATGGGGAGTGGGATTTTGAGGTATGCTCTTCTTTTTTGTTCACTCTACTATTGGAAGTAGCTTGATTTTCTTGGGCATACAAGTAGAAATTTGTGAGGTTGTTATATACACATATATTCAAGTATAGAATTACATATGCTATATTCTCACTTTACACCATGAGTTTCTCTTTCATGATCTGTAAGAGGCACATTATATCTCTAATCATAATTGCAAAAGTTTTTCTTCTTTGTAAGATGAAACAGCTAAAATTTCATAGAGGCTGTGTAATTTTGATATATTTCTCCTTTTTTGAGAAATAGAACTGTGTAATTTTGATATATTTTAGCATTTAAGAAATATCTAACTTTCCTTTCTCCAGGATAGAACTACTGTAATATTATTTCATGTTTACTGATACTCTTATACCAAATTCATTATGAGTTCTCTTGCTTTCAACATGTTTCGTGTAATGAAATTAGAGGGCTTTATGCTGAACTTTGTTTTCGATGGTTGAGAATAATTAATATTGTCATATAACTTTTGTATTTATTGGGGCGGGAGAGAGAGAGAGAGAGAGAGAGAGAGAGAGAGAGAGGATGTTCAGTAACTATCGTTTGCAACTTGGGGTCAGCTATTGATTGTTGCAATTACAATCTCTTTGCTGTACTCTGTTCAATACTGAAAACTAGTGTACCATTTCAATTCTTTCAATGCCAGTCAGCCTTGTAACTGTCCTCTTATCTTGAATGGTGAAAGTTATTCCTCCTCAGTGGGAGGCATGTCGTCTAATATCCATCCCCTGCAAACCTTTTTTGCCATTTCATATCTCTTCCATTGGACTTGGTTTCAATTGATTAAATGGGTCTTCACCCTACTTGTGGTTTAGGATGCCCTTTTGAAGCATTATGGGTTAAAGGATTAGCTGTCAATCCATCATTGGTCAACCCCATGTAAACTTTCTTTTGCTTACGGTGTCTAGTTAGTATTTATATTTTTCTTCTGTAAAAACATAGTCAGTTTTCTTTCTTGGATAATGAATGATTTATACTAGCTTTTGAATGTTATTTATTTCATGCCAAAGAATGGATAATGACGGATATGTACTAACATTCAGATGTTCTTTTGATGCCAAGGAATGGAAGCGACTGCACTTGGAGGATTATCTTGTCATGACAACAGAATTCATGGAGGAGCTGGAAAAGCCCCAAGACTAGGTTGAAACATGAAATCCACTTTGGAAAGCGAGATGCATTGTTGAAGTCTAAGCATGTCTACAAATAGCTGTTTTGAGCCATTCTACTGTTTATTTCTAGATATACTTAACAGTATGTATGGCATCAGATATATTTTTTCTGTACTAAATAGCAGACAAGCAAGCTGAACATCTGGAATAAATCATTCCACCACATGTAATATATCTTGGATACACTATTCCTGTACCTAATGCATTCTAGTTTTGACGTCCCATTTTCACTTTTGTTCTTCTGAATCATGTTCAGTAGAACTCAAATCATACACTAGTCAGAACAACCTCGAATGTTCTTGATCAATGAAATGCAAGCACCATAAGCTTTAGATCACAACAACAAAGTCTTGTGGTTCAAATTTGTAGCTAAGGCCATGAAGATTTCGAGTATATTCCAGAGTTGATCATCCATTTGAAGGTGAGTATCAATGCTACAATTCTTCACAAACAATGTTCGGTTCCATTCTCAACTCCACTCAGATCTGCAGTATTCATTGGTTGTATTCTTGGCTAATGATCTTTCAGTTCAGTTCCATTATCAGCTCTTCCAATCTTTCAATCAAGCTTTCCAGCATTTCCTATGCCTCAGTAGAAATGATCTTAGAGTCTGTTGTCAAAAAAAAATAAGCATGTTATCATGCTCCTATTCTTGAACAAGATGGCTAGGGTTCATGGCCAGTCTAGTAGATCTCACATGAAGAAGAAACCCACAAAATCAGATCTCCTCATCCTCTCCTTTGTCTTTTATTTTTTCTGATCTTTTTACTGGCCTAATAAGTGCTTTTCTTCTTCTACTCTGTTATGATTTCAGGCAATTGTACTCTCCCACTCGCACAGCAGCTATCTTTACTCCCACATGCCTTTGTGTAGGTCCTGCAGCATCCACCAAGTTCTCTCCTTTCTATTATCAACCCTTGTGAAGAGGAGCAGCCTTTCTGCATCCCACAGTCATTTCTGTTGCCCATGCAACATTCCTCAATCCTTTTCTTCTCTTTGTCATTACAATTGTTGGATGAACACTTCAATGTTTGATTCTCACATGTCATGTTGCTATCAGGACCATCTTGCTGTTTCTGCAGGTCACCACTGTCATGCCTTGCATCAGTTATTGTGATCGAGTGTTCTTGGGATGAATTAGTTGGCTTTGTGGCCAGCTCTTGGCAACAGCGAGCATGAGCTGGTGATTCTTCCGGATGATCATGATTCATGCAATGGCTGTGCCTTCTTTCATCCATGGCCTTCCTGTGATCATGGCAACCATGGTTATCCTGGCATCCGCAGTGCTCTGCATGTTTGGGCTTCTCCATGTGTGCTTTGTGGGACGAGCCACAACATTTCTTCTTCGGAGATGTTTTGGTTTGCAGCAGCGTCATGCTATTTAAGATTACGAGCAAGCATGTACCTACGTCAGCAAGGACAGCTGCCCAAAGAAGTGGGTGACCGGCGAAGGCAATTGCCAGAATGGCAATTTTGGTCACCCCTGAGAAGATGATGTTCATGATGATCATCCGACGCGTCTTTCTTGCCAGCCGGATGGCTCTAGGGATCTTGCAGATGTCGTTCGACATGAGGGTTATGTGGCTAGTCTCCATTGCAACGGCAGAACCTGAAACCCCCATGGAGATCCCGACATCGGCCATGGCTAATGCAGGTGCGTCATTCATCCCATCTCCAACCATTGCTGCAGATCCTTCTCTGGACTTGAGCTTGCCAATTAACTGCACTTTATCTTCTGGTAGTAGCTCGGCATGGACTTCTTCCATGACATGATTTAGCTATTGTAGAAAGGGGGAAAAGGTGTTAGATTATCCATGTTGGCCTATGACTTGAATTTTACAGCATAAATGTTTGAAGAGGTTTAAAAATGATACCAAAACATATTTTCACATGATTTTTGCAAGAGGGAAGGAAGAGGTAACAATGTAAATACCTGTCTTTGTGCATGCAGTGATGCTTCCATGCTATCTCCAGTAAGCATTGCTGTTTTGATCCCTAATGACTTCAACTCCTTGATAGCTTCTGCAGCTCCTATTCGGCAGGTATCGGAAAGGGCATATGTTCCAACTGGTACCATATCCAAGAACACATATCCATAGGTGACACCTTCCTTCATGTCCTCCATGTTTGGAACTGAAAATATCAGGACAAATTGTCATACAAAATTTTCAGAACTAATCATTTTGAAGATTTTGCTCTACTAAATTTGAGAAGTGCGTGCAGTCCTATTTATCTTGCCATTCCAAAAAGTAACCTGCTTTCAGTCATAGAACATAATCCATTGCCACTAGGAAGCAGGAATCAAACAAGTTATGCAGTCTCTTTTGTTAGAGAAAAAAGAATAACATGCTCAGTGAGATATATTCTCTAAATCTGGACTTTTATTCGTTTGCAGAAGTTTATGGAGTTAAGAACTATTCGGCAACTTAAGTTTGTCTCATCCTAAGTTGTATTTGTTCTTTGAACAAGTGCTCGTGGTGTGATTCTTTAGTCATACAAGATCTAACAGAAGAACTAATCTAGGTATTCCAGTAGTCGCAAAATTACAGCCTAAGTGCACTAGATACTTTGTTTGACAAACTAGGACTAGATACTTTGACAAACTAGAACCATATGCGAAAATTTTACAGTTATATTTTACTTTTCTCTGAAACATTTTTGTTTTCTCATCGGCATTATTGTCCATCCCGTGTCCATCTTGAGTTGCAAGCTCGTTAGGACTTGTTTTTCTCCAACATATTCAATTTAGAAATCTTATTCTATCTTATAAGTTGCATTTGTAAGTTTGTCAAAACTTGAATTGCACTGCTAAAAAAGTTCCTGACGTTTAAGAAAACAAAAAAAATGGATATAAGTATGTCATGTTGATATTTCAAGGAATTGAATGATTGAGAACAAATGATAGTACCTGTTTCACACAAAACCCTTGCTGCTATTCGTTTATTCCCAATATGAATGTCTCTTCCATCTACTTCTCCGTATATTCCCTCTCCAGGATAGATGTGGAATTCTTTAACACAGTCTGGTTTTGGTTCAATGGAATGTGACCGGGCATGTTCAACAAGTGCAGCTGCCATTGGATGGCTCGACTTACTCTCGATACTTGAAACCCTGAAGAGACGCCAGACTAGATCAAATTTGCAATATGTTGTGAATATTATGTCTCTATAGTCAAGTTAAAATCAAAAAATCACTTGTTGCAAAGAAGAAACTAAATTGACAGTGAACATGAAATGCATAACAAGCTTGTCAAATGAGCCTTTAATTTCAATTGTGTCACTGATTTATCTTTGATTACGTGAGCTTTTCTGATGCTGTTTTCTAATTTTCCCAGTTACATTTCTCAATGCTTGGAGTATTCTCCACAAAGTAATAAGTAAGAATAATGATCCTTTTTTCCTTGAACAATGAATTAACTAATTCTATTAGTTGTTTTCTTGTGTACCATCATTGATGTTTTCTTGACTTATATGAACATAGGCCAACCATGATTGCTAGCAAAAATCCTACTTCTGCCTACACTCACCAGTAAAGAAGCATCTCCAGAGAAACCTTGCTGCTTTTGGACTGGAACTCCACAACTTTAAACTCTCCTTTCGTTATCGTCCCGGTCTTGTCGAATGCCACTACTCTTATTTTGGCCAGGGCTTCAAGAACATCACCCCCTTTGATGAGGAGTCCTATCCTTGCTGCTTTTAGAAGTGCACAAAAAGTTGCAACAGGTGTGGACAGCACCAGTGCACAAGGGCATGCACTCACAAGAAGGACCAATGCCAACTGGAACCAGATTCTGGGATTGTTTACTCTCATTACCAAAGGAACTAACGCGACTCCTGCTGCTACGATTACGACAGCTGCATAGCAGACAGGTGAAGATGAGAAAGAATATCTTTGATGATTTATCCAAGCAATGCTAAGTTTTTGAAAACATCAAACTGATTGGTTTACAGCTTATAAGAGATTTAAAGTCAAAGTCTTAGCAAAATTTTACTGGTAATTGCAGTAAGTTTTGGTCATAGCATCTCTGACTACATTTAACCATCTAATATTCGATACACTGATGCAGTAAATACATCTCATTTTAAGTTTATTACATGTATTATTAGTTGAAAGTATGATTTGTTTAGAAAAAAGAATATACCACTGAGAATCTGTTAGAGGCTCACTGACCTGGTGTGTAATACTTTGTGCAAGAGTCTATCAATCTCTGTGTGTTTGACCTTCTATTTTGTGCTTCTTCCACCAACCTTTTCATTTTGGCCACAGCAGAGTTCTCTGATAGAGCAGTTGTTCTGAGACTGATATAACCTGCAATTCCTCTTAGAGATCATTATGGAATGTTGTTGAACTTCCCCAATGGAGCAGTGTTTCAGTTTAAGATCTTATGGGAGGATCATACCATCTATGTTGAGTGTGCCAGCCCAAACCAGAGAGTTAACTTGCTTGGTTACAGGCAAAGACTCTCCTGTAAGGCTTCTCTCATCAACTTCACTCTGCCCATCGACTACAATGCCATCAATAGGGATCACTTCTCCAGCTTTGACTTCAATGATGGTATTGATTTCGACATCTTCAATGTCCACAACTTGGCCTGTTTCAGCCAGAACAGCCTTCTGAGGAGCCATGCTCATCAGTGATGACATCCCGGCAGTAGCCTGCAGGCTAGAATTTCTGACTCATTTTGAACTAGTATCATGCAGGGGATAGAAAGGTATGATCTTTTAGTTGTATGAGCTCTAATCAGTTATTCATTTATTAATTCACTGCACAGTTTCCAACATCCAAAATCTTAAAAGAGAGCTTAGATTATGTTCTGTGCAGCCATTATAGGCTGCAAAGGAATGAGTGGGTCAGACCTGAATGATCAGCTTCTGGTGATGGAAATATACTTTGTTATGAATTTGTAAATTTTTGAAATTGTGAATATCTAGGCCCAAATTAGAGATTTCATAGAACCTATGGGTACTTTGGGATAAATTGGTAAGTTCTGTGAACAACTGAGTTGATTCAGCTTCACAGAATTAGTTGGAAGACACTTGGGCTGATAAAAAACTCCTCAAACATTTGTCATTTATCTGTATAATAAGGTCATGACACTTTTGCTATAGGTATGTCAATTTGGTGTGGAATCTATCTGTTCAATTGATCCAACTTTTACTTTTAGGAGTAGTTCATCCATGGAAGCCTTCTTCTTAGTTGAAACTGTGCATCATGCAATCATGGGAGTAATAACCTTGTGGCTGGCCCTTGATTCCAACCATTCAGCAATCGTGAAGAGGAAAACAACAAAGGCTGCTTCTGAATAGTCTCTGAGTGCAACTGCCCCACCAACTGTCAAAAGGCACCAACAGCAGGCCATTGCGGCCATAAATACATATTATTACTTCTTGTGATTTGCATAACTTTCAACAAAAATGATGCAGATAAGTATCAAATTCCAGATTAGAGGAGGAAAAAAGATGTACTGAACAGACGTTCCATCTTGAACATGGGGAACTTCACATGTGAAAGAGATGCTTGATCAAATCACACAAGAATAGCACACCAATGTTCTTTTTTCATATTGGATGGATTAGGTTGGGATTATGCCTTATTTTATGAAATGAGAAGGCATTATCGAAAAACTAGTGTTTACAAAGACTATTGATAGGAAATTTTGTTGGAATGCCTTGTTCTACTACTAGGAGAAATTTCAAACTAGTTCCAGAGCTTTGTAGGTAGTGGAAGCACAAAGATGTTTGTATGATCAAGGGTTCTATGTGAGGGTTTGCATTCCATACTTTGCTGCAAAACTATATGCAAGCGTTCAACAGTAACTTATATCACATCTACCAAACAAAAAGCTTTGATGGAAACTAGTTAGCTAGAATATTTATTTTAAGTTCTAACTGAATAATTAAAACCACAAAAAGTTTGCTCACTTTCTCTATGATTATTATCTGATTGGACCATTTCATGAAGTGTATATACCATGCTGCAAGACATTATATACTGAAACAAGGTTGGGTTAAATTTGATTGTTATCCTTCCTTCATTCTCAAAGTTTCTCAGTGTTTAAGTTTTCCTGCTTTAGCATTTCGCCAAGAAAAAACGTTGGCCTGCCTTAAACTGTCAAATGTTCTGAAAATTTCTTATGTCTTCTCTTCCACAGAGAGAGGGATTGGTGTACCTGCAATTAGCAGAAGGATGTTGATGTCCAGCGTAAGCCTCCGAATGGCTGCAATGCCTCTCAGAATGATCGGATTTATGCCGACAAGAACTGCTGCTATCGCAAACCATCTGAGCGGATGGAAGAACCGCTTGAACAGTGAAACCACAAGTAGCACTCCACAAGCCAGTATGTAGGGGCTGGGCCATTTCTTGGTGATTTCCGCAGAGCCATATGCTCGAACTGTAGCTTCAAGCCTTGCCTGGTTTAATGCCTTGACTGATGAAGCAAAACAAGCCATCAGTTATGGTCCTGTTTTGGAGATGCAATTTTATGCAGAGCATGAAATGTTGTTGATTAAAGGTGCATAGAGATCAGCTTATGTGGTTCTGACTTCTGACAATAACTTTCAGAATTAAACTTGGGGCAGGTGGTAGGATTGTTGAAATCGTAGTCAGTTTCCATAGAGCTGTTTTAGCATCATCATAACTGTGAGGCACAATTTGCAGGAGGAGGACGCTAGATCTCATGTCTCAATCAGTCAACTGAGTGGTTTATAGTAGTATGGAATGTTAAGATGTTGATGTCCTCAGAATGCAGAGATGAATTCATGCAGAGGCAATGGTTTAAACTTACGTATCTCATGCTGCGAAATGAGGAGGCTGTCATGGACTACTATGACCGTCTTTGAGGGAACGATCACCGAGACCTTCTGAACTCCACTCAAAGGCTTCAATATCTTCTCAATCAGGGGGACTTCAGACGAGCAGCAGAGGCCCAACACATCAAAGTAGCTCTTTTGATGCTTTGGTACCTTTCCTATCCTGTCCTTGCTTGGTTCTCCCATCCTTGGGGCCTCTCTTCGCCTGAAAATGAAGTTGTACGTAGCATGAAACCCATGCAAATTGTGATCCAACAAAGAAAAGGTTCCTACAGATTTCAATGCATCTGGTCTGTGTTCCTTGCAAGCAGATGTCAGGGGTTCTCCTTGCTGCTTTTTCTCTCGAAAAAAGGAAAGAATGGTGATAGAACGTCGAAGATCAAGAGTACTCTCACCTCAACACTGGAGAGAGACTCTGTATCAGAGATTGATGAGGGCTTAGTGGAGGATGTATGAGTTAAAAGCCTCTGTGTGTCATCAGCTGGGGAAGGACTTATCTCTTGTTCTTCATGTTGGGTCTGGTAAAGAATAAGAGTTGGCTTCCTGAATGCAGCATTCAGTGAGTGGCAGAAGCGGTGGTACTTGGCTTATATGAAGTGCCACAAGACAACAGGAACTGGGCAGGTGTCCATGACATCATTGGCAAAGGAGAGATCCTATCTCAACACATGAAAAAGAATTGTTTATCGAGAGAGAACAAGAAGGATGTGTGAAAAGAGTGAATGGGGGCTCACTGGACAGATTTAGCTTCCACATTACACATTCGGAACAAAAAGGCTGATCCTCCACACACTGTTTAGATGCAAACTGAACAAAGAAAAAAGAAATCTGAAGTTTTAGTGTGGAAATCTGCAACGCATGAGAAGTTGATTAGATGTGCATACACCAAGAGAAGTTTTAAAGTAAATACCTCTCAAGCACTAAGGATCTCAGTGGCCAAAAAAGGATGGGGTTCCTCTTGCTGCAGGAGAGAAGAGGGTGGAGAGGCAATAAGTAAGCCACTGCCTTGGCTGGCTCTTCCTAGTGGCCATGCAAACAAGTAAAAAAGATCATCATTTGTTTACGGACTTCGTGATGACTGCCATATACAAAGTTCTCAGTGGACTACTGGTAGACACCCAAATCTAGTACCTTTTCCCCTTTCTTTAAGCAAATGGGAGCTCTGCATGCCTTTCTTTATGATTCCACCATTTGGACTGGACTGGTTGAGCTCCTTGTGGACTGGCATTCACCATTTAACTCATTCAGAGTTGCAATGACCGGTATCAGTTCTTATGTGATGAAAGCTGAATCATAAAATGCCCTTCAACTCAACTTTTGACAGCAATTTGCTTGTCTTGATAGACAGAGTCATCTATGTATCTTTACATGGCCAACCTCCACACTGGGTGTCAGTTGGTGTTACTGCTGCTGGTGCCATTGAACATTGAACTCTTTGGTAACTTCCTTGTTTCTTCTCTAGGATTTATTTGAAGTCACATGAAGAACTCATATATTCTTGGCAGAGTGGCCCATGGTGTGAGAGAAGCCATGAGCTTGCTTCTGGTATCTCTTCTCATAAAGAAGACATGAGCTTTAGTCACCTGCAAGACTCATTCACCATTGGCCTTTGGTCGAGCAACAAGAGGCTGAGGCATAAGTCCCCAGGCAAAAGCCTACTAATCCATGTGCATGGCTGAAAGGTATGCTTTAATGGGAAAAAGGTATGTTGGCATTTCCTACAGGAATCTGTCGTGTTTTGGGAGTGTTCCAACACCACCTCCTATTGGCCATTCCACACCTGAAAGAGGGAGAAGACAACATACATAGAAAAGGAGGCAATAATGGAGAATCTGACTTGTCTTGAAACATGAAGAAAGTGGGATTTTTTTCTTCTTATTTTTTCAATTTTTTTTTTGGTCAGATTGAAGGATGAAAGTGGCTTAATTATTATCATATTGCAGGAATGGAGATAAAATAGAAAACCAGTGCTTCTAGACTTAGCCCTACATCAAGGCCAGCCAATGAGACGATAAGGGATATGCTTCATCATAGAAGTGGTAATTATTTTCTCACTTCCTTTCTCCTTTGTTTTTCTTTTATTATTTTCATTTACTTTCTCATTAAGTATCGACTTGATCGTCAAAGGAAAATCTTATCGAGTACATTTTCGACGATCCTCTTCTTTTATGTAGATCATTCATGCTCCTCATTTCTTGAACATCATTATTGCTCATTCTTACCATCAAGTCAACGTTAAAAGAAAATTATGATTTTGGTATGACTAGCGAATAGTATCATAACACAATAGGGGATTGAAAAGGATCAATATACATAATCTTATCTTTACGAATCTTATCGCTACGACGATAAGATTCACAATAGAAAGAAATTCAGGGAATTGATTGATTTGATCGAAGGATCGGAGGAGGCAGATTCCTCACTCAGTTTTTGATGAGGATGCCAGGAAGGATTGCACATCATCAGTGGGATGGACAGGTCAGATGATGGAATGGCATTCAGGTGAAGGGTGGAGTCTGACTACTGCACCATTCCTCCATGTCAACGCATTCATGCATTCATGTGGCGACTTTCTGCATGCAAACTGCATGCGTTTCCCGAAAAGTTACGTGAACTTTTTTAAGGCATCCCCGAGGCATCATAATGTCACTAAAAGCTTTGCATTTGTGCTGCCACTCTTTATGCCAGATTGTATGTGTATAGGTGTCTCTTCACGGAGATATCACGAACAAAGAGATCATCACATATTATTAATTATCAGGTAAATTATTGTTGTCTCATTTTTCTATTATCGTCAGTTCTGCTCATGAGATTTCTTGTTCCTTACTGCTCATGTTTTCCTTTCCTTTCGAAGATGAAAAATCCAATGACCAAACTTTTTTTTTATTTTTTTATTTTTACTTTTAAATGTAAGCGGTGAAGGTCGGATTTGATATTAAAATCCTTATTAGCTATATCAATTTATATTTTCAAGAGTTTGTTTATCGGATGAAAATTTGAGCCCTCGATCTTCAACGATTATCGTCAAATTAATATTTTAGATGAAAAATTTATCGGATAAGAATTTATTTAAACTCTCAACCCCATATTTCTGACTAATGTTTTATCGGATAATTTTTTATTTAATTTTATTATAAATAAATGAATCTAAAACATCACTGTATATGTATATTTTTTTTATTGTTATTGTAAGATTGGCTGCTTGTCTACCTGTCCTTCCATTGAAAGGTCTTCTCAGCTAACACCTGCACAATTATTGACACACACAGAGACACTGAATGGTCCAACAGAGAGAAACTTTGGCACAGAAAGTGGAGCTTCCATATCACACAATCAACAATTAAATTGTGTAAAGCCAAGACATTAACTAGTGGAATCTAACATCATCTTCAGGATAACATATGCATATATGATCAAGCAATGTCCTGAATAAAAGAGAAACATAAGATCCAACCTAAAGACTGCCCAAAAGCTGGCACAAGGCACAAGGAATAGGGAAGAGAAATGGGTGGTGGGTACACAGATTAAAGAAGCATCAGCTGCAAGTGCACACAGTTCATGAGTTCTTAGTATAGTAGATTTTATAGTCCTTTATACATGACATTGCAGGCAAATCTTTAGAGGCCCCATCTTTGAGACAAAGTGACGGTGGCAAGAGATTGGTGCAGGACAAAAGGACATGGTCCTTTACACCTCATGCTGATGCTGCAGGTGGTGGTGGTGGTGGTGATGGGGTGGTATCACTCTGCAAGAATAAGAATATATTGTGCTGGGTGAGAGCTGCAGTGGATGCACTCTGCAATGTAGGTGGAGGACAATATAACAATTTTTAACTGTTAATTTGACATGTACACTGATGCCAGTCCAGCTGATTTGGATAAAATATTTTCTTAGAATTTTAAATTAAATATAAAATGATTAAGTTTTGAGATTATCGATAAATATAAATTACTAGGTGATAACGATTGACATGAGGTAATTTATATGTTGGAATCGGTTTGCTTCGATGTTGATAATCACCGATATATATATCATGATGTTTCACAATAAATCCGTATGCGTCGTGGCTATCGATCGAATCTCTCAACCTGACTTATCATGATTCGTTCACAAGATTGAATTGATAGTTGATTATCGTGATCGTCGTATTTCTCAATTTCATCGATCATAATTTGTTATCAAGATTGAATTGATAATTTACACAGCTCTCCCCGATATAAGAAAAATTCTATAAGTATGCAAAAAAAAAACTCTTAAATTACAAATACCACTCGATAAATTTAGCTTTAATGTTGACAATCACCGATATATATCATGATGTATCATAATAAATTCGTACGCATCGTGACTATCGATCGTATCTCTCAACCTGACTTATCTTGATTCGTTCACAAGATTGAATTGATAATTGATTATCGTGATCGTCGTATTTCTCAATTTGATCGATCATAATTTGTTATCAAGATTAAATTGATAATTGACACGGCTCTCCCCAATACAAGAAAAATTCTATAAGTATGAAAAAAAAACTCTTAAATTACAAATACCACTTGATAAATTTAGCATCGTTGACCAAAATAAATACCCGAAACAATTTTTTTTTTGGCAAGTCAAACATGCTAACTCCAAAGGAACCCAAGTCAACTTGAGGTTTCCTACAGCTATATGAGACATTGGACCAGGTTGGACCCATCTCGATGTCGCCTAAGAGGTAACCTAAAGTGACATTAACAATAAGATAATAATGTTATTGCTTTGTTATTGTTCTCAATAAAATAAAATGGCATAAAATAATAGCTGAAACATCATGACTTGTTATTGTTATTATGATATAACAAGTAGCTACCTCCGACACATAGTAGACACTTCATCACAAACAAGTTAATCATCATTAACTCAATATAAAGGCAATAGAACAGATCAATCAGTGTTACTATGCATTGCATGATAGCCTGTGTGTGTGATGTGCATGTAATTTTTCCTCCCAATTCACTTTAGTTTTGAGTGTTGGGGGATATTTCATATGAAAAGGTCAGTAGGAGGAAAGGCCATACATAATACACTCACTAGTAGCATTCTGTCGGGAAGGGTCTATCGAAGACAGTTCATCTCTGTCGTGTGGACTTTTCTGCCATTAATTTTCATTCTTTTTGAGAACTACTATTCATCTTTTCTAAAGCAGTCAAATCTTTGTGGTCTTTCCCTCTCTTGGGGACCCAAAGCAGTGTTATTTGATTCCCATGTGTTTCCATTGGAGATGAGATGGTCCGAACAATGATTTGCTCTGAAAGGAATTATGGCTATGATCTTAATCACATGGTTTCTTCTTAGACCTCCTCAGGTGCAACTATTAAGGATTACAATCTCGTGCACTGGACACAACAATACTAGTCAAAACCGATATATATTTGAGTCATATCGATGTATCGTGTGAACTGAATAAAAAAGAAAAAGAAAGAGAAGACGAACAAAAAAGAAAAAGAAGACAAAATAAAACAAAGAGGAGAGTAGAAAGAAAAGTCGATGCGTGAGGAAGCACAAGCCCTAAGATTGTGTTGAAAAAATAACATAATTAAGATTACGTTGAAAAAAGAACATATAAATCGGAATGTCCGAAATAGGAATGATCGATCGGGATGGAATCAAAACCATATAAACCACCCACCAATATTGCCTTCCATGCAACATATATTGGCACATGCATAGATAAGAATTACATGGCTTCATATCAATAAGAATCATTCTTGGAAGGCACCAACTTGGTTGACACACAAACCACATGGTTGACACACAAGACCTACTACATTTATCATAATCTTTATCAAAAACAGCATTACACACACCGATATGATCGTGCATTAGTTCTTCATCCTTTTGTAAACATGAACCTTAGGCGAAAAATACCAAAGGTTTCAATTAAAGAAAAAAAATTCCATTTAACTTAAATCTCCAAAAGTCAACAGCTTCAAAATTAGGCATGACAGCATAACAATAAATTGTCTATCAAAGAAAACAGTCCAAGCTCACTGCTGAAAACAGATAAAAGTTTGATGCTGACTCAAAAAGAAAACAGACCTACAAAGCCATAAATATAAAGCATCACATAACACGCTTTAGATGAGATCAGCAACATTGGAAGGCAGCTCCTCTATCACGACATTGTAGAACTTCTGGATGTCAAAAAGCATCCTCTCGTCATCACGTGTGACAAAGTTGATTGCAACACCCTTTCTTCCAAACCGTCCACTTCGTCCAATACGGTGGAGGTAGTTCTCTGGCTGAGTTGGTAGATCATAATTTATGACCAGCGAGACCTGCTGGACATCAATACCACGAGCAAGAAGGTCGGTGGTGATGAGAACACGGGAGGAGCCTGAGCGGAATTCACGCATTATAATGTCCCTGGTGTTCTGGTCCATGTCACCATGAGTGGCTGAGACTGTGTGATCCCTGCTCCTCATCTTGTCGGTGAGCCAGTCCACCTTGCGTCGGGTATTGACAAAGATGACACTTTGAGTGATGGCCAAAGTCTCATAGAGATCACAGAGGGTATCAAGTTTCCACTCTTCCTTCTCAACATTCACATAGAATTGCTTGATACCTTCCAGAGTGAGTTCATCTCGCTTCACAAGGATCCTAACAGGCCTATTCATGAACTTCCTTGTGATCTCAAGGGCCTCAGGAGGCATCGTGGCAGAGAAGACCCCAACCTGAATTTTTGAAGGAAGTAGCTGGAAGATATCATAGATCTGGAAAAAAAAACACGTTGTCAAATTTTATGGAATTCCTCCAATCCATTTCAGTCAAGAGTTAATTACATGAATGGGAGATGATCACTGACGAATAAGCTAGAAACAACAATTTCAGTCACCGATCATATCATGGTCCAAAGTAGCATGCATATGCAGGAGCATTAAAACCAAGCACTCGCATTTAGCATCTTCAACAAAATAACCAACAGATTTTCCACAACAATGGAAAACAGCAAAGAGACCACATTGAACACAAATTTTTAACACTAAATTGTGTGTAGGTGTAAGGTAAGAAGTAGGTGCTAAGACAAATTGCCTAAGACAAATTATTCAAAATTTTGAATTTTCTGCCGACAAAAAAGTGAAGTAGACAAAAACTCTAGTGGTGAAAAAAGGTCTTTGGCATGCATCTGTGACCTTTTGCAATTTTTGTACCATTTGTAGTATAAAACACTGGATCAAAATCAAGGATGATTTTGATGTCTGAGTTCGCAAAAGTAGAGACCATGGACAAACATGCTCTGAACTGTTAACATCTTTCAAAGATCAAGAATCTATGTAGGATTCAGAATCCAATGGCTGGTTAAGAACAGGCCCAATGCTCAAATAGTCGAATAAAATCCAGTGTAGCCATCTTCCAGTCAGCTATCCATGACACATGTTTATGCAATAATTAATGCCAAAGAAGTTTAAGCCTCCATTCATCTAACAATCTTATAAAACTTTAGCCTATAAAAGCCATAATACACACACACACACACACACACACACACACACACACACACACACACACACATACATATATATAGCAGCGATTTCAATAGGCGATCGAACGCTCGCCTAGGCGCTCGGGCGAGGCGAGGCGAGGCACGAGCGCCTCGCTTCCTGTCCAGGCACCTCGCTTCAAAGAGGCACCGCCTAGGCGCTCGCCCGAGCCCAAGCGCCGGGTGCTTCGGGCGAGCGCCCGAGTTAAACCAAGCAATCGAACCGGTGTTTTACGTTTGGTTCGGTCTCCGGTGCTTCAGTTGGTTCGATTGAACCAACTAAAGCACCGATATCAGCCTCCGAACATCCCTCTCGTGACTACCCCAACCCTAACCCTGCTCGTGATTCTGCCGCTGACATTTCCTCTCGACTGTCGCTGCCTCTCTCCGTTATCGTTGCATGTCTTCATTGTCGCTGCTTGTCGTTGTTGTCACTGCTCGTCGTCGCTGCTGTCATTGTCACTATCGCCGCTCCCACACCCGCTACCGTTATTGCTTCTCTTAGTCAGCAGCCTCAATCTTACTCTTACACCGCTGCCGCTGCTAGCTGCTATCGCTGCCACTACCACTGTTGTTGCTACTTGCCACTATCGTCGCTCCGGCTGCCATTGCCGCTACTGTTACTCTTACTCCCTCTACTCACATCGACTCGATAATATATTAACAGTATACTGTTAACTGTATACTAGTAACAATATTTTTTATTTATTAGATTAATAATATATTATTTTGATTTTAAATTTTTATTTATTTGAAATTATTGTTATTGTTTTGAATTTTGAGATTTTCTGTTATTGTGATTCTGTAAGATTTTTTAATTTAATATCATATTTTTATTTAAATAATTATATTTATTAATTAATTTATATATTTTTATATTTTAGCATCTCGTTTCGCTCGGGCGAGCGCCTAACGTCTCGGACATTTTTGCACTTTGGCGCCTAGCACTTTTTAAATCACTGATATATAGTGACATTTTGCTAGGTCCTCAACTTTTGAATTCAAGGATGAATTAATGAGCCACTACAGAATTTCTAACAGATAAGAACATGATATGGGTATCCAATCACAAAATGAGTATCTTTCTACAAAGCTGCTGATGGCTTAAAGTTCTAAAAAAGGATCTGATTCTGTAGGAAGGCTAATACAAACAAGAAGATAATTAGTTGAAATAAAAGCAACAAGCAATAGCTGAGGATCCAATCTACACATATAAATCTAAAACATTCTAGAAAACATCGATCATCTGATGGTTCTAATCAGAAAGCTTTGGTGAAACTTCTAGTGCTACCCACAGAAAAAGACGACAATAGATCAAGATGAAACCTTTTAAGACAATCAGCTGTCAGCTTTTGAACGGATGTAATGGAAACATAAAAAGGTTTGTGCAGCAAAAGATAGTATGATCATTTAGGTTCCTAGACGAACAAAAAATGGATTTGTAGCAAAAATTCATTACTAATTTAGGCTGACCTAAGTGATCCGTAGTGGCAAGGAATCAACAATCCCAAAGAACATAGTCTCAGTATTCTAACCAAGATCATATAGACTAATGAAAATGCAAAGTACCACAAGAAAAACTACTGAAAAGAAAGATGAAGATTTGATATATGATAGAGATAAAAAGGCCAAAAGAACAGAGAGCAATGGCAATGACGGAACCTGGTCCTTGAAGCCACGTGAAAGCATTTCATCAGCCTCATCCAAAACAAACATTTTAATGTGGTCAGGGCGAAGCGATTGCCTCCTTAACATATCAAAGACACGACCTGGAGTACCAACCACAACATGGACCCCACTTGAAAGAATCCTTTGATCCTCACGGACACTAGTTCCTCCAACACAAGCATGAACTTTAACACCTAGATAGTCACCAAGTGCTCGCATGACCTTCTCAATTTGCTGCGCTAGTTCTCTAGTTGGAGCAAGAACCAAGGCCTGGCATTGGACCAAACCATAATCAAGCTGCTGCAAAATGCCTGAACAAAATGTTGCAGTTTTTCCTGTCCCTGACTGCGCTTGCTGAATAACATCTAGTCCCTTGCAGAAGGGTACTATTCCTCTCTGCTGAATTGCTGAGGGTTTCTCAAAGCCTACAAGGAGAAACATCAAGTGTCCAACCTAAATCCATGCATATTATATAAAAATACTGTAACAGAAATGAAAAATTAGTAGTTGTTATGCTGTCTAACCATAGGCATAAATGCCTCTTAAAAGATTTTCTTGAAGTCCCATATCATCAAAACTTTCATAAACCTCATCATATGAAGTGAAGAATTCCTGTCCATCTGCACTTAGCCTGTATCAACCATATGACATGAAACAACAAAAAAAAGTTCATTCATCAATGATAAAGAGAATTACAAAAAGATACAAAGGCTATTTACTGGAAACACATTCACAAAAATGATGAAAATGACAATAGCTAAGGAAAAGATTATAATGAATTACAGATCATTCATTTTAGTATCAAATTGACGAGCATCAAATTGTGATCCTTCTGGTGCCATTCCAGCCATGTCTGCAAAGGAAAGGACAAAAGATAATTCACCAAACTGATTACGAAATTGGAGAAAACTTAATCAATGTGCTATCAAAGTATTGGATGAACCAAGAACCAAAAACCAAACTACTTAATATGTATTATTAGAAAAGATTCAAACAAGGATTTAAACATCTACCCAAAATCAGTTACAACAAACAATCTGACTAGTACAGTATTAGTGCACTAGGCAGTATATTGCCATACCGGCAATTATTATTGAAAAAATAGTAATAAAAAACTAATATGGACCACATCAAGATGTGGTCTGGTACAGGTCCTTAGTTGGACCTGTAAATACCAGTCTGTTTTGATTGGTACAACCAAGATTTGATTCCTTGGATTAAAAAACATAGAACACTTGAGAGTTGAGACAACAGAAGACCATCTGAAAATCAAGTAGGCATGAGATGTATGAGAGAAGGAGATCTGAATATACAAAATGAGCTACAATAACGAAAATTTAGAAAGCAAGATCCAAATATTGGGTTTTTCATTTTGGATGATATGAGTTGGACAAATACAGAAAAACAGGAAGAAAAATGAAGTGATGCTGGAGAGTTGTTTGGAAGATGAGTGGTTAACAAGAAAAGGGGCTAGAGGAGTAAAAGAAAAAGAAAAATAATTGCAGCAAGTTTGGAATAGAGATAGGACCTAATACAATTGTTTCACTAGGTGTGATAAACTATGGATAAAGAAAAAGGTCATGTAGGAAGATTAGTTGCCCTGATATGATTGATGAAATAAACGATCCATTAACTTGTTAACTTGATGCGCTTCCATCAGTGGTCCACAATGCTTAAGTCTGAGATAATAATATTATACCTACTCTAGGCCAGTAAACCATTTCAATTGGCCTCGTACATGCAACACAGCATAGTAATGCCTCCACAGTCCGCATTATGATGTGTCTCTAGTCCCATCCATAGTTAGTCTTTTATCATTAAAATCCTTCATCACATCATTAACATTATCACAAGGTGCTCTGAATGCCTTCATCCAAGATGAAAGCATCAGGCGGCATAAAAGATGCGTTATTTGGTTATGGCACGTTTGGCATCAAACGCTTTAACACTTTGATGTTTACGTCTTCAGCGAATTATTGTTCATAAGGAGATACTTTCCAAGTTATGATGCATTGGGCACTTCGGTGCTTATGTTTTAGGTGGACTTATTGCGTGTAAGGGGACATTTTGACCATTTCATCAACATGGGGAGTGGGAGCTTCAGATCCTTTGTGTTGGGGATGCATCAAACATAAGGACACCACATCTACCGCATTGGTTGGTTCTAAAACTTCTGACATTTTTTCTATCCAAGGTGGATGCATCATGTCAAAGGGAATGCCTAGACCATACAGCCTACGTCAAGTGCTTTGAATGTTTTTTTCTTAAGCGAATGCATCTTACAAAAGAGATCCTTCTATCTTGGATAGACGCATAGCACAAGAAGGATGCTTTGGTCGCATCAATCATGTTAGACACTTAGGATTTTTTTTTTTGTGTTCGATGGGTGCATTATGCACAAGGGACTCTAGCCACATCAATTGTGTTGAGTATGATCATCAAACTAATCTACCCTAAAAGCCATCTAGGTTCATAACACAAAACCACCCTAAAAGCCATCCAAGGTCAGATGAACCCACCATTTGATCAATCAATCATGCTTGTATTGTCCATTTCTTGTGGTTGTTTATGTAAGGTAGGATTTGTCTCCTCGGACAAGTGCACTTTAAATTTAAGTAGGGTTGGATCACTGTCCTCCTAAGGATATTGCATCATTGGGTCGACCATTGGCATGACTAGCTTGGAGTTGGGTTCTCTACAGTTATGCCATTTGTGGGAGGAAGGGGATGATGATCTATATCATCTCAATTAAAATTTAAACTGCAGAGGGAGGTCAATGAAGGTCTAAGTATGAAGTTAAACTCCCCATTGGGAAAACGAATATGTGATCATTGAAGAATTATCATTCATGGTGTGGATTTGGGTCCCCGATCAAAGGTCAATTATAATGGTGAAGGTCAAAAAGATGTCTCAGCATGTTCTTGCATGATTTGGTTCCATCTTCCTATGATACTTTCTCAAATTGCCCTCCTAATGTCAATTCTGGATGTCAGCTCTCCATGGTGAAATTGATCCAATTTAATCCATTTTCCAAGTATAGTGATGCCTTAAAGAGGGCAAGAAGTTCACCGTGAGCATATACAAATCAACAAATGGTCCAAGGAGAATTATTCTTAAGAGTCAAACCCAAAAAAAAAAGGTTGGTACCCAAAGTTTGTCCTTACAAAACTATGCTGGAAGTACGTCCGATCAGAAACCTTTCATGGCTAAATAAGTATCCATTAGTTGCGAGCAAATGGAAGTCTTCGTTTATAAGATTCAGAACGTATTCATATTCGAAAGGACTTCCTTATGTACTGCTTATTCTGTAACCAATAGATGATTAAGCAATTTAATGAGGGAATATTTTCTTTATACGTTATGCAGATGTGATATATACAGTTGATGCGTTATGATATCCTAATTGATCCACCTTCATATCAAGTTCAATTGGCCAAGAATAATGGTCATATCACCAAGGAAAAAAGGCGATTTAATGTCAGTTCGCTAATCTCGTCACCTAAAAGAAGTCATAAAATTCCATCTTTCAGATCTAAAACACGAGAGACATTACTACCAAAAGAGAAGCAAACCCCAGAGAAAAAACATCGATTCCAGCTAACCATATTCACGCAAATGAAACCCCAAAACATCAAGTAATTCCACCTTGATCTAACAAGAAGAATTCCAAGTATGCAAATAAGACATGGTACTTACTGCAATCTCATAGAGATAGATCCGAACCTGACACAGGTTAGCGTCCCAAATCCACACAGAGAAAAACAAAAATAAACACTTTTTACCAAATCAAACTAGACCAAGAAAGGCGACCCGATCTCAATAGCGGATATCAACAAATGCAAAGCAAGATCTAATCCACCTGGTCGCAAAATCGAGAAAGCAGCGAGACGGGATTTGATTCCAAGGAAGAGGCGCTCCGATCGGCAGATGAACCCGAGATTGAGCTCGGATCCAACGACGGCGGGCGCAGTCGCCACCCCCTTTTATAGGAGAAGACAGATCTCGGAGTGTGAGAGAGGAAGACGCGGAGTGGGGGCAGTGCCTCTTTAGGGTTTCCGTCGGACCACCCCGGAACAATTAAGCCGGTCCGGTCCGATCGAACCGGAGTTCGATTCGCTTGGCCCGGATGAATTGATAAGGTTTAGCGGGGTCTCACATTTCTCATACTAATAATATTTTTGGGATTTCTCCCAATAATTTATTAGACTCAAATAAACATAGTAGATTGACATTAATGTCTTCATCAAATTCACTTATCAAATCTAATACTTCAAAAACCAATAACAATAATAATTACTATCCTTTATAGTTTCTATATTAATTTTCTCATTATGTGTTATTAAATCCTTCCTCATTACATAATGATAGTGTATTATATATATCTTAATTATATTTTCTAAATAATCAGTATAAATTTCAAATTAATCATGATTCCTCAAATAAAATAATTTATCAACCATTTTTCTAAGCAAAATAAAAAAAAAATTGGTACTAAAAGACTAACATCATGAGAAAAAAAAACATATAAAATAATGTTTCAGTCAACTTTCAATCATTAATCATCATAAACAAATCAATTATTTCACAACTCTTAATATCAAAATATATCCATACCTCACCACAAGTCTTTAGTAACATATTAAGATTATAATTCCTAAATTAATCACAACTCTTCCCTAATTTATTATGGAATCATAACCTAATCCAAGCATCAACTTCAACTTTTATCTCCATTACATTATTGCTATAGTACTATGGTCCAAGTCACTAGATTAGGCTCTCTTCTAAGTAATGATATAGTTAATGAGGTTTAGCAAATATAAATAACTTTTATGATATTATTGATTGATGAATAAATAATAATAATTTATTTATATTATTACTATAATAATATTATTCAAATATAATATTTCACATAAGATTAACTTATAAGAATTTGATAAATATATTATTATTAATTTTAATTTAAATATTTATTATAATAATTTAAATTAAAAAAATATATTAATATTACGACTAATTAACCTAACATTTGAACATGATATATTAAGAAGGTGTAAATAGAAAAATACTATCTGTGAATGAAAATTATGATTCCATTGTATATGGACATGATATCAACTTGCATCTCTTATGATTTCTTTTGTATATTTGACATAACATATTATAATTATTATGTGAAAAATTATTATTATATTAACATGATTAAGAACTTTGGATCACATCAATGCACTGTCATGGAAATGGCTAATCTTCATACAATTTTTCTCCCTTTTTTTTTACAATTTGGTGAACTCAAGATGTCAATGGCAAAACTCCCTCCATCTCCTAAATTTTATTTTGCTATCTTTTTGTGACAATTTAGAGACCAAATTGTTGCACATAGGATAATTAAATCTATAATAAAATTCATTAATTTGTTCAATGATATTTAGTCTCTTTTTTTTTTCTTCCTCTCCCTTGCTTTTTTCTGTCTTTTCATTCAGTTGCTTTGTTTTCTTTCATATCTTAGCATAAGCCAAAAAAAAAATATTGTCATCCAATTACAGTGAGATTTTATGTATACATACACCTATATAAAACAAAGGGATTAGTACATTAAGATTTGATTATTATATAAATAATTAATATATTTCTAAGTTCTTAATGGTCGAGCATGTTAGAAACTATATTGCATATTTTTAGAATCTTTCTCCAATAAATTCTTGAAGATTTATGTGAGAGAGAGAGAGTTAAAAATATATATATATTTGAATTGGATTAATTCAAGAAACTACAAAAAAAAAAATACTTCCAACAAAGTAATTTGGACATACCATACCGTGAGAATAGAAAGATCAGAACAATGGAGATCCATTTGGGTTGTCACTGTAACAGTGTGGATTGACATTGAACAGAAAAAGTGGGAATGAGGTGACTGATGTCAGTCACATCCTATCCTGAGACAAGTGGGAGAACAGATGGGAGTTGTTGATAACTGGAGAAATGGTCAAGTTTGCTATTATCTGTAAGGAGTTCTAAGTTGGATGGAGATCCAATGAAATAAGTCTGTACTTTTAGAAACTCCAGGATTGATTGGTAAATATATTTGGATAATTTCTATAAAAAAAATAATAAGATTTTTATTCTATGAATTTCCATATTTATAGGAGTATTTTTATTTTCATAAAATATCTTGAATAATATTTACAAAAAGATATCTAATATTTATGACTCAATTGATTTTGATTTATTTAAGTTGAATCGATTTGTGAGGCCCCAATTGAACTAGATTGATTCAATAAAGTTAAGATGGTGGAATGAATGATTCAAATATCTTCAATTTTACACCGAAAAAAAGATATTAGTTACATATAATTGAATAATGATTAATATAAATAATTAAGTTATGATATATATATTATTTGTAATAGCTACTTTGATATACTTTCTTACGTGTAAGTCGAAGGGTTAGCGGATTATTTTGTTTATATATAAAGTTAAATATTATAAATAATGGATATTATATAAAACATTTAAGAAAATACAGGAAAAAAGTGAGAGAAAGTAACTATTCTAAATGTTTAGTATCTATAAATTATTTTCATTAGACAAAATATGTAATAGGTGTTTATCCAATTCCAGAAAAGAATTATAAACCCTATAAGATAATTATAATTATATAAATGATTTGAGAAATATTACTTGTTCTAAGAGAACTATATTTACAATTTCACACTTGATTGTAACTAAAAACAAAAATTAATCAGCTCCAACCTCATCATAAATATAGAAAACTATCAATAATAATCCTAAAAGTGTTGAATATAATTATGCTTCTCCTAAATACCTCATCATTAATATAGAAAACTATCAACAATGATCCAGAGCCAAGATCTTAACATCTCAATAACAAAAATATTCACCAATAAAACCCACTTTTAATTTTAAATCATTAATATTTCCTTGTTTCACCAAAAATCAACAAAACCTTTCAATGGTGTTAAAAATATAAATATCAATAATTAGTAAACAATCATTCATTTTCATCATATAAACACAAAAATTGGACTCTTACAATATCAATTCAATTATACTTAATGGATCAATGAAAAAGATTAGTTTAAAAATACTAATTTTTTTTAAAAAAAGTTTATTATCGAAGAGGAGAGGATGTCGTCGTCACGAAGACATTGCTATTTATAGTCGGAGAGGAGATGAGGTCACTATTAATGCAAAATACTATAGAGGAGTAGAGGAGTTTGTCACCTCCAACAAGGGGAGAATGTCATTGTTATTAATAAATACCAGAGATGAGCGGAGGACTTCGTTGTCACCATTCGTTATCGAAGAAGAACAAAGGAGTTTACTATCGTCGAAGAGGAGAAGCTATTATCGCCATTCGCAAATACTAGAGAAGAGCAAAGGACTTTACCATCGTCCAAGAGAAGTCTATCATTGCCTAAAATGGGAGATTGTTACCATCGTTTATCACCATAAAAAAGTAGAGGAGGGAGAGGTGCTATAGTCTCACCGAGACTAAGGTTATACTAGTTTAGTGTCGTGAAAAACTTTTGCCTTTTGATTCAAATATGATCCAACTTAAAACCTGACCCGATCCACTTCATAAGATTCAATCTGAGTCCATTTGACTCCGACTATGACCACAATCGAATTAAATCAACCCTTGAATTAGTTGAGTTTGAATCAAGTCAATTTATAGTATTTTAAACAAAAGAAACACCACTAGTAAAAGCAAATATGGGGCATCATATGGTAAAACCTTATTATTTGATAATTTTTAGATAAATTACCTAATATTTTTAGGATTTTTTAATTAGAAAGAGGCTTAAGAGTTTAAATATAGTTAATTAAGATATATTTTTATAGATATGGTATATATCTCAAGGTCTTATTCTCAAGAATAAAACTTTATTCTTAATATTTTATTTGATAGATCCGGAGAGAATTGAACGAATTTTTTTTAGAATTTTTATGAAAAAGTGTACAAGACATTTCAGGATGATTAACGCAAGAGAGAGTTATCTCGTATATTTATTTTCTCATATAATAAAAATAATATTTTCTCAACAAAAGCAGATAAAAATTATGGAATCATATAAATTTTGTATCAGTATTCTGATTTAATTTTTAATCTAAAAAAAAATTAAAACCTTCTCCTTCAAGAATGCCATATAGAACTTTTCTCATAGGATTCATAAAAAAATGTGTTTATTTTCCTC
Source organism: Musa acuminata AAA Group (assembly GCF_036884655.1). Classification (NCBI taxonomy): domain Eukaryota; kingdom Viridiplantae; phylum Streptophyta; class Magnoliopsida; order Zingiberales; family Musaceae; genus Musa; species Musa acuminata. Next base: position 44,841,985 of record NC_088356.1, read on the forward strand.
CAACAATGCCACACAGCATACGAGTTTATTATTCCAGTAACTTTTCTCCAATATATATTTACATGGGTATTTTTTCTGGTTCTTGATCTGATTAGAAAACCAATTTCATCTTCGTGGTCCTGCATATTGAAAGTACTGTTGGTGTCTCGATTATATCATCATACAGGAGGTTTTTTCTTATAATTGATTATGATATATGACATCTCCTGAGATTCTTCAGATCCTTGCAGAGTTCTATAATGGTTGGAGTTCATGTGCTGTGTTCATAAGTGCACACTGTACATGCACTGAACTATTAGATTTCAGTCAAACAAGTCAAGATTTTTCTAATGCAGTTCCAGGATTCATTGACATTAAATTCCTTGAAACATTAGGCAAGCAGATCTATTTGTCTTTCTCTTTCCTCTTCTTCTGAGGAATGCATCAGTCTGTGTGCCTTCTTGTTCTTGATGAAGCAGAGTTCTTCTCAGGCAGCTAAAGCAGTTGTTAACAAGAAACTGATCAACTTAAGACATTTCCTCTACTTTGTACCATATTACTTGGACTAGATTTGTCTTTCAAATCTTATCATACTTGAGAATCAAGAGAAACCTAACGTAATAAAATTAATTCAACTAGATTTGTTTTTCAAATCTTGTCGCACTTGAGAATATTATATTTGAACTGGAATTGTCGATACTTATTTGAGAGGATTTTCTCTTCACGTCTACCTATAAAAACTTATATCGAGAGAATGCTCGACAAAATTCTTCTGAAGCTTAAGTCAGTAAAAGTATAAGCGAGTTTGATCTTATAAAAAGAGAAAGAGATGATCTGAATTATTCTGAGTTTGAAAATCTATGCCGACATGGCAAGCCTCACTAACTTGTTCTATCGTTTTCTTTCCTACGACACTCCGTGTGTCCAGTTCCGATTGATCGAAAACAGTGATCATTATCTAAGTGTGCCATGTTAGCTAGGGTGACCTAAGAAAGATGATTGGAGAGGTGATCAGAGATAACAAGCCAACCCTTCCTCTGATTAGCATCAGGTAGATCAGTGTTGTCTGCACTGCCTATATATCTTTTGTTTGCTTCTTTCTGCCAAAAGGAGACAACTTCTTTGGAGATGGAGGATGGAACAATCTATCTAAAATTATATTTGCAGAAGATTTTAACTCAGCAAACACAAATTAAGTAGAATTTTTTTCCCTGAGGAAATGGAAGTTGTTTAATGTTCCAGCAAAATAAATGATGTTTACTTCGGCAATCAGTCTCCTTTTATCCATCAATTGCTGCTAAGAGAACATTGTTGACAACCTACAGAGTCTTCATCATAGCACAAAGAGTAAGGGAAACATACATCTTCTATTGAGGACATGAAGGTGATCACATGATAATAAAAGGGCAATCAAAAGAGACCTCATGAATATGCCTAATGTGGATTATCATAGATGTGAAGGTGAAAAGACTATGAATTCTGACAACAAGATATGATAAATATATTCACATTTTATGTTTTGTAATATTTCAAGAACATCCACAATATATTGTTGCCTAAAAGTAGCTTAAAGACATGTAATTTAGAGGAGTTTGCTGCAAGTGCTCATGAAATCAGCATCACCACCATGCCCTTTCTTCGACTCATCTTCACAAACAAGAAACATCTATTTGATTACTGTAAGTATAGTTGCTGTAAAGAAACACAAATGGAGAAGTGTGGAGGAAGAACACAAGACCTTACAAGAAACTCCAACAAGACATCCAATGGTACAGATCTAGAGAAGTAGCTTAAACTTAGTGTCTATAGCTTCTCTCCCTCTCTCTCTTAGTAAGAAGGCCAGTAGCCCTCATCGATTAGCTCCACACAGGAATCCACATTGTGTAGCCCAGTGATCATGGAGCTCACGTCAGTGCCAAATCCTCCATCCGCTCCTCCCATAACACCGTTGGCCAACACCGACGAAGGCAGCTCAGCCACCCCCTGCGGCGCCGGTGTTGGGGCCACCAGGTTTAGGTTTAGACCTGCAAGAGGGAAGCCGCCTCCATGGAAGTTGAGCTGCGGCTGGATCGGCAGGTTTGCTCCATGGCCGCCTCTGGCGAACCTCGAGAGTTCCATCAGCTCCGCGTTGGACAGGTAGCTCCGAGCTGCACCGAGGTGGAAAAGGTCGTTCTGGATCAAGGAATGCATCATGGTGTTGGTGGTGGCTCGCGGCTGGTGAGACGGGTACCTCTTTCCACCGGAGCTCTTCATGAACACACGGCAGACGACCCATTCATCCTGTGGTAAGCGCAAGATCACGGTCGCAGTACCCCATGGGTGCAAAACCTAGCCATGCAGTAGAATCACGTACCTTGTTGTTGCCCCCGAAGGGAGATTTGGAGTGGATGCGGTATTCGTGCATGACCCAGTTGGACTTCTCCCCTCTCGGAGCTCGCCCTTTGTAGAACACCAGCGTCTTCTTCAGTCCCACCAGCTCCGACGTGCTGCTGTTGCTGCTGCTAAAGATCTCCTTGTCCTTCCCGGTGGTCTTCCAGTACCCGGCTTCCGTGGCACGATTGGTACGGACGCCGGTCGGGTACTTGAGGTCGCGCAAGGTGAAGAAGTACCACTCCTTTTCTCCCATCTTCGCTCTCCCTGATGACACCATGCCGGGTTACCAACACTTCATCTCTACCCAGTCACCAACTCGGTCTTTGGGCTTCCTTTACCTGGGAGATCCCAAGGCTCGCACTTGTTGATGTCCACCTCCGCGATTGCTCTCGCACCGAAGTTTGGCTCAGTCATCTTGTTGGTGAGGTAGTGTGCGATGAGCTCCTCGTCAGTGGGATGGAACCTGAACCCCGGCGGCAGTCGATCTTCCTCTTTGCCTTCTTCCATACGGAAGATTTAACAGATCAACACACTGGAAGCGGAAAGATACATGATCAAACAACCAAATAACATAGCTGGCTTCCTCCGATACACATCACTCGATCAATTTGCGTACCTCCGATGCAAGCTGTATACCTAAAACGAGGAGGAGGACGGCAGCTCCTCCAAGTGTCATCCACCAAACGAGCCGAAGTATCTTCTCTCGCAGCCTCAGATTTAAGCTTTAGGGTGGAGGGGTTGTGTTGGTGAAGCTCTTACCAACTAAGCGTCTTCTCTTACAAGCTGCCGAAGCATGTCAACACAAAAAACCATATGGGTTACGATCAATCGAACACCTCTTCGATTTTACTACTTCCTCCATCCATGTTTGATTCATCCACTAGAAGGAGGAGTGGCTCCTCCGGCAAAGATTTAGTCAACACACAAAAAAAATACCCTTAAAGATTTATTAATTGGACTATTTAATTAAGATTTAAAAATAGTAAAATGCACTCAAAGATTTTTTTAAAGGATATTTGATTTTTTATTATAAAAAGTAAAAAAAAATCATATTATATTTAGTATTATTAGAATAAAAAATATAGTCACCGATTTTTCAATGAAAATAAAATTGGACGATATAGGAAACCTTAAAATCCATAAAGGATTATCCAGCTCGGAAAGTCACCACTCATGGAACAATGCCACGTTAGTCGGGCCCACCTTACGTCACGTTTGACCGAGGGAGCGGTAGGGCAGGCGGGCCAGCCGGGACGGGGTCTCCCCATGCACGCACAACCCCGTTGACTATTCCCCCACCCCGCCCAAAACAACAACAGTGATGCAGAATGCCATTAAGCGTCTTTTATGCTCTCCATCGGTTCCATTTCCATGGCCATTAATTGTCAGTGCTTTGTTCTTCGTGTGTTCTTTGTATGTGAATCTGAACCGCATCCTTTGGTGGTATCGGAAGACACTCCAGTTGACGTCAACATCATTTAATGGTGCATGAAAGGGTGTTTAGCTTTGTGTCACTTGAAAGTGAGGAACTCATGGTTTAGTTCTCCTTGTCATGGAGGGGATGAGTTAATATTGTTGATTACTCCTATATGTGTGTATGCTTCAAACAAAATCTTCGGTTTTGTGATCACGAAGAAGAAAAAAACATTCTCCCAGTCTTATCATTTTATGTGATGTATGGGGTCGAACACACAAGTAAGTCTGCTTTGTCTTGAATCTGTACCTAAGATGACTACTTGCTCTAGAAACAGAAGTTGTTTTCTCTTGGCAGCTTGTGTTCTTGGTGTCATGGAGAGATGATAGTGAGCAACACACTTTGCTAAGATGTCAGTGCTGGACACACGTACCTTTCTGCTGGTTACTTATCAAGCACTTCATGACATGCAGATCTTGAGCTGTCCTCGTGATCTTTCTCGAGTCAAATTCTACTGTAATCTGTGTTCAGCTCCTCCTCATCTCCTTGACTCTGTAGTTGTGTCTTTGTCATTTGCATACCTAAAAGGGTTTATGATCATACGTTGAGTTTGATTGATGTGCATGGCATGATAGAGTGGCTTCACAACAATGGGCAAACACCAAATCCATTTCCAAGATTAGGTAGGTTGCATCTATCGTGTAGATATGGATTTTTGTTTGTGTACAGAGATGCAATCCTTCATGAATCATTTGTCACTCCTTGTACTGTTCTCTTGATTGATAGTTTTGAGTCACTCGAGTTGAAATCCATATTAGAGAAACCAACACATCAAGCAAATGGTGATGTTGATTAGTGTCATCGTTGAATGACTCATTGGAAATGTGATGTTATCCCCAGAATATGTTGCCGACATCAGATATGGATCATGTTTGCATGATGTCCTCACTTTCATATTTGCTTGCCAAACACTTTAAATAAGATGCTCATTAAGAAGTAATCCGCTTCCTCATGTTCTTGAGTTGGATTACCAACTTGTCATGCCCAACACACAAGTACCTCATGTTCTTTAGTTCCACTTCTTGGAGTTCTTGGTGGTAGTATGCAAGAAACAAAGCACAACTAATCTTATCTCTGAAGTGAAATCTAAACTCCATTGATCATTAATTACTAAGACATTTCAATCATAATTTATAGCACTTCCAACTGTTAGAAGATTGATCCTGGTCTTATTACACAACTTGTTGATGCTACTTTGAGAAGTTGAGAGTACGCGATCGATGATGGTTATCGACATGTTTAGAACAACTACATGTTAGGGTTGAGAAGAATAAAGTTGAGTTGAGATAGCCCCAAGTGAACCATAGTCCATGGTAGATCATTTACATGTTATTTTCTCTCTCTGAATGCATTTTAAAAGCTATACAGGAGAGATGAAATCATCAGACTGATACCAAGTAGCTGCCTGTTTGAATTGGCTGCTCTCAGGAAAATGTCATCTTTCTTGTGGTTAAGATGTTTGATAGGATAGTGAGAAATGCACTCATTAAGATTGTTCTCAAGTTTAGTATTAGACACGAAATGAGGGTGCAAACCGTATCAGTGTGATCAAGGAGAGTAGGTAAGACTGTCACATTCACATATTAGACTCTTCCATCAATTATATACTTCCTTCATTCTGGTCATCCATGATCAAATCAATTGCCTAAAATTTATGTTTACAACACCACTGGCTGTAGTGAATTTTAGAGTTTGGGTGCATATGATAATGTTAGTCTGAAAGAAGTTGCTTGTCGTTTCAATAAGGGGTAGTACTGTTTGTTTCCTTTTCTCAGTTTACATGCAATGCTTCTTGTTCTGATTGCTTTTGTTGCATTGACATATAGCAAAGGGGCAAATCAACTGGACACAAGGAGGATAGTCAATTCATAATAGTCAATTCATAGTCAATTCATAATATTTCTATCAATTCGGATTTTTTACTAACTTGAGTATCGAAGTGATTTCATGGTATAGAAAAGATAGTTTTTTTTTCCTCCCGAAGATAAGAGTAAGGGTTTGTCGAAACATTTCGGCATAACGATTAGCACTGTTGTGACAATCAACAAGGTCCACTCAGCTTGACTTATCAAGTAGATATCAAGCCAACTATGACATGATTTCAAATATTTATATGTTAGATATATATTTTTTTAATTAAGAATGTCCATGATTAAAGAGACTTAGTAACTTATAGAGTGTAATGATCCAACTTGATAAGCTAGCTCACTCATTAATTTGAACCATTGGCCTACTTAAACCCAAGTTAATAATTATACACCTATCACAGTCTTATAAGTCAACCTAAAATTGTGGACATCAACTGCTCTGAAATTGAAGGCAATTTTCTCAGAACATTAGAAGAATATAATGTATAACACTTAGAATTTAGTTGTATAACTGTACATAGCTTCAAGACTACATTTGTATGTCTGACAGTTGAATTTGTCTATGTAAGAATAGACTTCTCCCACTTTTATTGTTTATTTGCAAGTGCTTGTAGCCCAACTTATACATGGAGAAGTTAGGTCCCATATAAGAAGTCTGGAAGAAGAGACTACTTCAACCTGATTCCTTGAGTTGGTGCCAACCTTCTCCCTGAATGCCAATGCAGTTTCCCTTTAACCTTGATCAGAAAACATCACCATCTTAGGTTAGTACAAATCTCTAAAAGTAGAGACTATGAAGAAACCAGAGACACTTAAAAGACATGATAGCTCATGGGGGGATTTAGTGGCTATCTACTGCTCAAACAAACTCAGTTGGCTTATTTATGGTCCTGGTTTTGATCCTTCTTCAAACAAGTACCATCTACCATTTAACCACCTGATAAAAACAGGAATCATAACCTATGATAACTGGCAAAAACAAAACAAGAAAGTGGGGACAACCCATGTATATTCTTTCTAGAATTACTCGACCGATCGAATAGTCTGCTAAGAGAATATCTTTGCTATAATAACTTAAAGATCTGATGATGCTAAACAAACTCTGTTTGCTATGAAATTACACACTAAACCTACTAGACAATCATTCTGTGACAGTTTGAATATTTGCTTTATCCACTCAGAGAGCAAAATTAATTGTTACACAGGAAAAGGCACTTCAAAAGAGTGAAGACAATCTTTTGCATAGGAAAGCTGCAGTAGCTTTCTTTATTTGAGTTGCATGGTGTCAAAGAAAGGACCTCTCTGTATTCAGCCTCATATCACCATTATGTCTCAAGCCTGTGGACAACAAAACAAGATAAGGAGTTAACAGACAATCTAAAACGGGACAAAAATTACAAGAGAATTGCATTTATCTGCGCTCAAAACATATCAATTAAAAACAGTAGAATATAAAGATGGCAAAAACCAACATCATTCACACATCAACTGATGATGTTCAAAGATTTAAGAACATAGCTCTTCAGTTTCTCCGACAACAATCTTCGGAACTAGACATCTTAAACATCTCTCACAGGACCTCAAAGGGTTTCTCCCTGTAGTTATTACTGAACATATAACTGACTTTAAATTATTGATTCACATCACCCACTACATACAAAGTTAACTCAAAAGTCAAAGCTATCTTCAATAACATTTTTTAGGTACCATCAGATGGTTTTTCACGTCATAGAATTGATGGTGACTTGATATAAATATTATCGGACTTAATTGCTCATAATAAGATTATAAGGGGAACAAAGAGAGTAGACTTGCTCTGAAAATTTTGGCCTTCTGGAAAAGAAGTGAATGTATCAAGAACGTATGAGCGATCTTTAGTAAAGCTGTAATACGTACTTGACATGAAATCCAAAGTAGGTTCTATGAGGAGCATCAGATACCTAAGGCTACAGCTGGTTTGGCAAAAGCTAATGAATATCTCTGGACTAGTTTGGACTTGGATTAGTAATGAGAATAATGTCTTTTTCTGATTTGATGAGTGGCCTCCAGGAGGGCCTTTATTTAGGAGATAGAGATTGTGGCAGATTCCGATAATCTGATTGATGCAAAAGTAACAGACGATACTTTGTTTACCCTACTTCTTCATGAACAGAATCAGCAAATATGAGATGAGACACATCAGAGGGATACCAATGGAAAGCAGGATGATACTACTTCTTAGGTATCTAAAAGGCCAGAAACATTGCATGCAACATGATGTAATAGTGGCTTGGTTTAGTATTGCTTGGGGAAAAAGGATGTGGCAAGACACATTCTCTTTCTGTTGTAGCCACAAAAACTTATTTGGACCAAGTAAATTCTGATAAAAATGGTAATATTTCAAAATCCAGTTTGTGTCTGCTGTCATAATGCATCTTGAAAATAGAGCATCTATTTTACAGTCATGAATATACATGAAGTCTCTAGACAAAGGTCCTTCACAACCACAAGGCTAATAGGGAAGATCATCATTCAAATGAAAGATCGACAAATTCAGAAGAATCTAAACAAATCTTTTGAATTCAAATTCTCAGTAAAGCAGTCTTTGCTGCTGCAAATTATCATGTGTGGCCAGAAAATATTAAAGGGTGCCGAGAAAAGTGATCAACAATTACACAATATTTGATGCGATCAAGGAAGATATGAGGTCCAGACTAGTTGTTGTCGAATCTGATGAGCAGAGTGATGACATCAGACAATTATTTGTTAGCTAACATTAATAAATGCGCTTTAGTGAGTGGTATGTGCGTGTTATCACATTCGAAGGAGATGATGCTTCCTGCTACTGTCAATTGTGCTAAAAAATAAGTTGTATGCCACATACACATGGAAACAAGCATTTGATTACCGAACAAAATACATGTCTACAAGTAACAACATTCAAGAACTATAACTCAAAGGGCAAGTCACACACATACCCATCGTAGTACTACTAAGACCATATGCAGATGTCTACATTGCAAAGAAACCTTAACCAATAACTATGCAATACATTAGGTTAATCAAACGCGCAGCATAAAGCAGAAACATCTCCGACTAGCAAGTAAAGATAAAACATCTCTTCACAAGCTGAAAGATCGATGTTATGAACATCCAATATCTGCAAAAAAAAGGTCACTTTTTTAAGGAAAAGAAGGAACCTTTAGGGGCGATGCAATCGTTCAAAGAGATGAGAAGATCCTTCCTACTGCGTCTTAGTCCGGGGGGGTGGTCTATCGGAGGCCAGCCTGTAGATCCAATAAACCTAGAAACAAGGCACACAAGGGGCGGATCAATCTCCCGCATCCAGTGCACAACGAAAGTGCAATGAATCCAGCGAGAGGAGAGGACGGTCGATTATCGTACCAAAGCGGAAACATGCGCGACCATGAGGACGACCACGAAGAAGGGAGCGGCTTCCAGAATCCACGGCCCGGATGAGGTCTGCGCCATCGCCGAACCCTCGAACAGAGCGGCTCCCCTCAGCTCGCTTGCACCCTAAGAATACCGACGCTTGGCTCTGAGGCGGTGGCCATATTAACCCGGATGTCACACCCCGTCATCCACCTGACCTTTTGTTGGCCTCGTAATGGGACCCACAAAAACCACCAAGCAGTATTTTCACCATTATGCCATTAGGGTATATCTAATATTTATGGGGTCTTTTGCCTTTTCCTTAGACCATTTTCGACGACCAAATCAAAGTCGTCCTCTTTTGCGCCACGTAGTAGTTTGGGATCTTGTCCAAGCACTGCGGTTTATATAATCATCAAATCGTCATTTAACGGTCAGGTTACATACACGTGGTTAGATCTCAGACGTTCTACATCTTTCGACGGTTTTGATGCAGAAATTACAATTGCCAGTAGCAGGTGCGGTTGGACGGGATTAACCAAACTGGAGTCAATTAAATCTTTATAAGTCGTAAAATTGAATTCTATGGATAACTTCATTTAATTTAAATTATTATTATGATTATTTCTCGTTTCTCCACCTTCTTGTCAGCTTCGTCTTTCTCCCACGACCAGAAGGTGAACCACGAAACCCGGCGTTGGTTTCGCCTCCGCCATCGTCTCTCGTCCTCTCTCTCCTTACCCTCCCTCTCTCTTTCTCAAGTCGTTAGGGTTTGTTCTTTCCTTTCACTTTTCCTCCAATCTCTCATTTAGAGGTTCTTTGTCGGGATCTACAGGTGGTGACTGGGGTTAGATTTTGGTTACGGCTTCGTTCGTGAAGGATGTGCAGATTTATGACGTGGTTTAGTTCCCCGATTGGCGGATCAGATCAGCTTCTCTTTGTCGTTCCTTCTGAATTCAATTCTTCCTACTAGTGGAGCTCGTAAAAGAGTCGAATAAGGATGGGTTATATGAACTCCATGAGTGGGCATCTAGCAGATAGCTCTCCAGTTAGCGGTGGAGGACTCAGGTCGCTCTTTTTTCTCATTTCCATTCACAAAAATCATTTCTTTATGTTGTATCTGTTAATTTTCAGCTTTCTATGTGTGGGTGATCTTGACAGAGCAATAGTTAATGTTGTGCAGTGTTTTTTATGCTCGTCCTGAGCTTGTCATTTAGGATTTTTGAAGCTAGCTAACATAGATATGATCAGTGACTTATTACAGAAGATTCATGAAGTATCAAGTCATCTTCTTTTTGGAGAACCTTACACAAAGTTTGTAGCAATGTTCGCCGTACCATAGTATATCGTCGTATGGGTGATATGTATCAGTCCAACAAAAGATCGATATGACAGTACATATGATCGATATGGCAGTACATATGGATTTATTGATATGTCCTGTCATATTGTGTGTCGGTACATTGATATGATTTGGTATGTACCATATCGATGGCCGGTTGGTATGGACCGGTAAAATGAACTATGGTTTGTAGTATAAATGATGATTTGGTATTTCATAAACAAATTGATTAGCTTATCCCTTAGCAAGTTAGTCTATGACTGGTTCACATGAATAAGATGTATGTTCAGAAAATCTTAAGCAATTCTTACAGGATAATTGTGTTTTCTTCCCCATATTTTTGTAAATCTAGGCATGAAGCAAATGAAGAAAATTCGGTAAGACACTATGCTCGTCTCTGCTGTTGAGCATAATTTACATGCAAGACCATTGTGTACGTTAACAATTCAACAAATATTTGTAATAACACTTGTTGTCTTCACCGCAGTCAGAATCGGAAGTTCAGTTATGGGTATGCAAGCTCTCCTGGGAAAAGATCTTCAATGGAAGACTTTTATGAGACAAGAATCGATGGCGTCGATGGAGAAATTGTCGGGTTGTTTGGAGTTTTTGATGGTGGGATTTTTTCCCTGTTAGTTATAGGATGTTTGATCATATATATCTTGGATTATGTTTTCCATAGGTTTAGCAACTCTTTAACCCAATATTGGGCAGAGATTGTCAACTGTGTTGTAGTCAAGTAATTTCACATACTTTTTTTAACTTCCTAAGTCTCTTTAATTGGAAGGCATGTCATATATAATTAACCTAATTATAAGTATATACTCAGGTCATGGTGGTGCTCGAGCAGCAGAGTACGTCAAGGAGCACCTCTTCAGCAATTTGATTAGACACCCCAAGTTTATCAGCGATACGAAGTCAGCTATAGGTGTTTCCTACTTTACTATTTCATTGTCTGTGAATCACGATTTTCTGTCGACACAAAAGTCTATCAAGTCATTGATCAATTCTCTAATCTTGCAGCTGATACATACAGACATACTGACTCAGAGTTTCTGAAATCTGAGATTAGTCAAAATCGTGATGCTGGCTCAACAGCTTCAACCGCCATCCTTGTGGGCGATCGTTTGCTAGTTGCAAATGTCGGGGATTCTAGGGCTGTTATATCTAGGGGAGGGAAGGGTAAGCCCCAGAAGTATGATGTGCTTCTATATCAGTTCGTTGCTAGGGTGCTAATCCAATGTGCATAGATATCTAACGGGTTTGTTTTCTATGAATTCAGACACTTCAAAAATGCTTTTGATGTCTGTATAGTTGTTTATCAGATACTGATACTTGTTTGATTCCTGCAGCATGTGTCGATTAGCACCCTTGTATTATTAACTTCTTTCTGTTAATGTATTGAATATATGTAGGATGTTTATATCATCTATATGAGGCTTCAAGACATGTCAACTATTATCATTAACATGTAGATTCGATTGTCAACATATTCCTTAATGTTCTATATATTTGTTTGATGTATTTTACTATCTCTTTGAATTTTGCTACTTGCATGTATGGTTATTATGCTTTGTATAAATTTTATATGATGATCATAAATTGTTCATATTGCACAAAAGTAAAAAAATATAATAATATATAGAAAATATACAAGTATAAAATGCCATGCCATATCTTTTGTAAGATTTGTCATGTTGTCATGTCTGTAATATGTTGTTATCTCATCTTGGTGTCCATGCTTCATGGTGTGTTTTGGATGGATGTTCTGTGCACTATTTAATACTTCTTAGAACGATTTGCATTATTGACTTACCAAATCTTTGTTGTAAATATCAGTCATTTTACAAATTGTCGTTCTTGAGATTAGTCACCAAGCTTATTTTGAGTTTTTAAACTTACATATGTAGTAGTTTGTTATTTTTTGTAGCTTTTGCTGTCTCAAAGGATCACAAACCAGATCAAACAGATGAAAGACGGCGGATTGAAGATGCCGGAGGCTTTGTTATGTGGGCTGGTACTTCTTCTCTTCTCTACAAAATTTGTTGTTCCTTTAATATTTCAAACCTAGCGAAATTTTATGACCGCAGGGACATGGCGTGTTGGTGGTGTTCTTGCTGTGTCACGTGCGTTTGGCGATAGGCTCTTGAAGCAGTTTGTTGTTGCAGATCCAGAAATACAGGCATGGATGCCAAATCTACAGTATACAATCAGTATATTGATATCATAATTTTATATGTTTATGAAAAGGTTAGAGGCTCTTTTCCTGTAATATTCAAAACTTTTAGTTACTTTAAACTGTAAACACAGGAGGAAGTCGTTGATCATTCTCTGGAGTTTCTTATACTTGCAAGTGATGGATTGTGGGATGTTGTTACAAATGAGGTATTTGACCTGATTTATTATACACAGATCCATGAAATATTTAGCTTGTTCAGTTACATCTCTTTTGTTTCTCACTGAAAATTCTCAGGAGGCTGTGGCCATGATACAGTCCATAGAGGACCCAGAACAAGCGGCAAAGAGACTGTTGCACGAAGCTTATCAAAGAGGAAGCGCTGACAACATCACTTGTGTCGTGGTACGTTTCTTGGTTGGCCATGGAAACACCACAACGGAGCAGAAGTAATGCTCATGTTTTTATCTTGTCGAGTCTTAGTTGTCCGCAGCTAATATATGTCTGAGAAAATGAAAAATCACTACTTCATCCCTTTGCACGAAGTAGGAACATATGGATTTCACATGTTCAAAAGTATCTGCTAAAAGAAGGTTGAATTTTGTTTATGGCACCCTAGTTTTCCGACGGTAACATACTTCGTGAACTGTGTTGTTAGTCTTGAATGGATCCTTAAAGTCATTTTTCAATGTAGCATATAATCAAATGTTTGATTGCATTTACATGAATATTGACTGCAAATGTTATTGTTAAGAATCAAATTCTTGAAATATATGGTCTCATCTAATATGGACAGTATGTGGAAACAGCATGATGGGTATCATATTGTCATTGATAACAGATAAGACCTGATAAAAAGGATGCATTCCGTGTGCAAGGATTTCATTTGACATTTTATGCATCAAGTTCTTGTTCAGAAAAATGTTTGCCCCAGGATCAGCTCACACAGAATCAACTCGAGTTTCTTGTTCAAGTTGTGATGAATAGATTTGGCTTGTTTATCAGTTTCTCACTAAAAAAACCTACTGGACATACTCCACTGTGAGATTATCCCATTTTTATCATATGACCTAGCTGGTGGTGTATAGTTTTCTCCAAGGGTTTAATTGCTGATGTATATACTATATTACAATCTTTCATCAGGGGTTGATATCATAGTGGTAGAATGTGCTAAAATTAGTGAGACAAATTGCAGCTACATGGTTTCCATAGATGTGCAACTGGAAGTGATCTAATTCCTTGTCATACAGTCTAAACAAGGTGGGCTCATTCTATATGATAGCATGCTTCAAACAATGAAGTTAATGGAAAAGCAAGATCTGGTGACCTACTGCAGTGTTCAACATGTTCAGGAGTAACATAATTTTGACCTGTGGATTAGGGGATGCTCGAGCAGTGGAGGGAGGATAAGTGGCTGCATCTTTGTTCTCAATGCATACTGAAGCGAACTTGACTTTTGATTCCTTCATTCTACAAATCAACTGCATCAAATGAATCAGTGTCCTTTTTTTTGCTTCTTGTTGCTTATCAATCGAACAGGATTCAACTTACCAATTCAGGCTGCACTGTTGTTAGGTGCCTGTTGAGAGAGATGAAGTGCCAGCATTAGAACACGAGAGCAGTACACAAAGCCAACTAACCTGAGTGGTCCTGCAAGCGAAGGACCTGAATTCAAGAGAATTTATATGCACCACAGGATTGATGAGATTGAACTCCCAAGAACAATAACAGAAAAACACTTTCTTTATTTTGAGAAGCTTCTCACCAAGGTTTTGTACCACCACTTATCCGCTATAGTTAGCTATCATGCACATCAGTAATGAAAAGATCACGAGCAAGGAATAATCCTATAAATGTGAGAAATTCAATATAGAACTTATATCATCATATCAACAAATTCAGTGACCAAATTCTGATGGGTTTAAAAGGTGACTAATTTGAGTAGCAATTACTTGATGATCAAGAAAATAGGCAATCAACTAGTTTCTTACCATGGAACTTATCTAGTAACTTAAAGCCAACTTCTATTAATGCTTTTTGTTTTACATGTATCGAAGTAAAATGACCTTCATTGAATTACTAATTAATGATATCCATATTTAACTTGGAACTTGTAAAACATGTGCAAATATAGAAACTCAGAAAATAGAGAATTGCTTAAAGAGCACCAATGATTGACTTTGACAATTACGACTTTTTTCCTTCAAATTTATGGGTGAGGATGTATGATCTCATACACAAGGCTAACATGAACATATCCAGAATTTTATAGCTTTCTCTCTAGCTAATTTTCTCAAGAATAACAACTGCTAAACTAAAGAGAGTTTAGCAGTTGTTATTCTTGAGAAAATTGCCACTAGAAACTACTTAAACATGACAAATATCTAACATTAGACACCCAACGGGCAGTTTTTCATAAGTAATGCATGATCATGTACATAAGTCTAACATAAACATATCTAAATTCTAAAGCTCTCTCTCTAGCTAATTTTCCAAGGAATAATAGCAGGCTTGGCAGCTTACCATGAAAATGTTTGTGTTAATGTTTGTCATTTAAACCACTTAAACATGAAAAATGACTAACACTAAACATACATGTAGAGAGGCAGTCTTTCCTGTGTATAAAGCATGTAGCAAAGAATAATACCACAAAACATACCTTGTTGGCTATATTTACCAAAATCAATAAGTTATCTATCCTTGTTGGATATGACAAAAAAGATTTAGCATGGTCAAATTTTTGTTGGACTGGGTACACAGAGAAGCAAGTTGAAAGCTTCGAATAATTCAAATATCAAGTCAGATGGTAACAGAGGCAAGGAACTGAACTTCATGAATTGTTATGCTAAGTAATAAGGAAATTTAAAGGATATACGTATATAAACATGTGAAACTGTACAAAAGCTCACTGCAGTTTCTATGAAGGCCTCTCTTTGGAAACAATTTTGTTGTATCAAATTTGTTACTACGGGTAATTTTAGATGCTTCCTTTAGAGTAATATTCTAGAAATTTTTTCTTAACTATACATTATTCCATAAGGATAGAAAACATGAAACAAATTTGTCAAACTTTATATTGCAACTTAGTTTGGTAACATGTCAAAATTTTCACATTGAAATGGAAAAATCGCAAGGATTGAAATACAATAGAAGAGAGAAGGAGAAGCTCCTACAAGAAAACTGTCTTCATGTTCAAGAAATACTACAGGAAGACATCTCCCAGCAAAAGAGCACCACAAATAATAAATGTACAAGGAAAATGAGCCCCAAACATACAGAAAGTATTCCAGATATGTAGCACCAAATGAATATATTTTGAATGTTAAAATAAAACAGATCAATGAATGATATTCCTAACTGAGCAGAAAGTTTACTAATTGATAATACATAGATCACAATTTGTAGACCCGAGGAAGATGATTGTATAAGATACATAAAAAAATTATACCTGCAAAACTTCCTCCAGAGTCTTCCATGATGTCAATTACATAGCAGCTCGAGACCTCTGGTGTGATATTGTGATGGAGATGCCTCTTCAGGGACAGTAACCTACAATAAATGAGCTGAACAGAGAGAGTTCCTTTTTTTTTCCCCTTAGAATTATTCTTGAGGTGTTCCATGTAAGGATCTAATAGAATTATTCTTATTGAACTCCGAAAGAAGCAGATAAAGCATATCTTTTTCCTGAGGAACTTGAATCTGCCATTGCAGTACCACGTAGTCTTCCTCAAAAGTTGATCCATCCAGGTGCTATGACTTTTGCAAACCTTAAAATAGATTTTGATTTTTCCTATTCCTCAAATGAATGAACACATATTTTCTCAAGAAGTAATGACCAATCTCCACCAAGTTGCTGTGGGTTTAGTTCCATTGCTCTCCTAAAATCCTTCATACTCAACACATGTGTGCCTTCCAAAGACCCAACGGTACCTTGCACTTGGATGTCATTTCTTGCCCAAACACCATTGATGGGCTTTGCATAAGGCACAAGATTGGAAACTGCCTGTTTTGTCAACACATGTCCTGTTCCTGCCCCTACTAGTTCAATGCACAATTTAACCAGCTGCTTCAGATACGCATCCAACCAACTGTTCAGCAAGTTGGCACAGTCCATTGTTACTCCTTCCAAGCCCTGTGATTGAGCCATTTTCTCCATTCGTTTCTTCAATATCTCAGTATCACACAGTTCACTGCAATCATAATTCCTACAAAAACTATCAGTGAGAGCAGTAACCGCTGACAGAATTCTCCTCCTTGCACCCGTGGTGTTTGCCGAACAGAAAAGATTTCCGAGAGGAGCCTGAAGAGGACCTCTGAAGGAGTCCAAATCACCCCTATGGTCCATGTTCTCCCCACATTTCGGGGGAACAACTTCCTTAAGAACCTTGTAATGTACAGATCCCTGGTCAAGCAGAGAAGGCTCCTCTATCCTTGCTCTCTTTGCTGGCAACTCATGAACGCCACCCTGCTGTTGCTGCACTGATCTCTTCAAATAACATGAGCTCAAATCACCATTCTCACCCAGAACAGCTTCAACCTCCACCCTCCTATTCTGTCCAAGGGGGCTGGGGCAGTCTCTGATCCTGTTATTATCACTACCACCTCTAAACTTGTCGTTTGACCATGGCAAGATATCCCCATTGGACCAAGTGTGTGAACATGTCAGGGCTTGTGAAAAACCCAGTCCATCATCTGATTCAGGGGAATTCTTCGACACAATCCCAGTTGGCCTATGTGCAAACCTGCCATGATTGACTGATAGTTGAGCTTTGGCTTGACAGGCATTGAGAAGTATAGAACGAATGAGCTGATTGTGCAAAGGGAGATTCTCATGGCCGAGCGTCATAATGCAGAACTTGTTGAACTCATGCTTGCTCAACTTCTGTGACAACAGACCATTCAGATAGCTGAAATAGCGGTTCGCTTGCTCCTGGTCGAGCTGCTTTGCTATCTGCGACTTTAGCTCACCGAGGTCGATTCGAGAATGCTTTGTCACCGGCGGGGTCAGTGGCGGTGGCAGCGATGGTTGCCGCTGCAGCATTGGTGGGGGCGATCTATATCAGCAAACAGTAGCCATAGAATTAACCACCAAATCAGACGACTACAAACCCTTCTGCTTCTCCTTTTATTATCTTTATAGGTTTCGGGCAAGATTAGGGTTTGCACCTTCTCTTACAGAGAAGGCGAGCTATGCACTATTCCCACCTCAACGGCGGCAACAACGCTAGCGGTAATCCTATCTTCCAAAGAAGAACACCTCGAGCAACACAAGATCAAGAAGCTGCACCCGCGAAGATGCAAATTTGAGACCAGAATTCTCAAACAGAGATCGAAAACCCTAAAGAAGGCGAGAAGCAAGCAGAATCAAAACCCACGCAGAAGAGGACAGCTTGGGAATCTCCTCATTGCGCGACGGAACCCCACGAAATAAACATTGGCGATCTGATCCCCGGTCCGCGATCGAAGATTCCATAGTTGAGAGAACCGGATCGCAATTGCCTTAGCGAGAGGATCAAAGCGAGACAAGTAGACAGAGCAGAGGACGAACAGAAAACAGAAGCCAATCCGAGCGGAGAACGACAGCGCAGGCAGAAGAAGCAGGGTGGGAGGGGATTCGAGCTTACCTCTCCGCAAGCTCCGACCAGCGGGAGCCACCGCCTGGATTCGACGACGAAGGAGCCTCAGCCAGCGGCGAACGTATCTCCAATTACTTTCCCCCTCTTCTCCTCGCTTCCCTCTCTTCCTCCTCTCCTCCGCTTCTTCTTATTTCCTCTGCCGCGCGTTGAATTGGGATGAGATAGAGCGGAAAGAGTCCCCTATTCTGTTTCCGTCCTCGTCGACTCACCTCTCGCCATCGGCGATCTCTCTCTCTCTCTGTCTCTTTTTGTTTCGTTGATTAGTTCCAGGTTTATTACCCGCCATGTACTTGACTTATGATTGGAGACAGCAAAGGAGTCGCGTGGGTCCTACCAGAAACCATGGCGGGTGCGTGGTTCGTAGAGGCGATCAGTTTTGTGGGCTGACTTGGGACTAATCTCGAAGCAATGCGGTACGATGTGGTGGCGGGAGGATCTATGTTTCCGATTGGGGGAGCAGCCACGCCTGTGCTAGTTTGACATTTTGCGTCAAAGTCAACGGGGATTGGTTCTTGCGTTTAGTCCAAAGACCGACGTCGTATGATTGGGTGTGAACTTAGATCGAGTAAATTTGGCCGGCGAATGGTGGCGGCGTGAAGTGTAATAAGCCAAGAGAGAGAGAGAGGTGACATGTGAATTTGACATGAGACGGCTGTAGGAGTTTGAACTTATACCTTAAAAGTCAACGGGGATTGATTCTTGGGTTTGACTTGGGTTTAGTCCAAAGACCGATGTCATATGATTGGGTGTGAACTTGATCGAGTACATTCGGACGGCGAATGGTGGCGGAGTGAAGCGTAATAAGCCAAGAGGGAGAGAGGTGATGTGGGAATTTGACCTCACAAGGTGAAAGTCAACCGATGAGGATTTTGACTTCCACGAAATGCATAACAAGCTGTTTCATTGTCAGCTACTTCACACCAAAGAAAGATATCCAATAAAAGTCTCGCCTAAAACCATCCATCAATATTTACATATTTTTTCTTTATAATTATTTTATTTGTCAATATATACTCAAAAGCAAGTCTCACCCAAAAGATTTGGAACTTTTCTCCAAAAATTCTCAAAGTTTCTATTTAGTGCATTCGTAAATTATTTATACATATAATGTCGTTGACTTGATCTTTCATCAAACACTTGAATGGATCAGCTCATAAGATATAAACAATATAACTATTATAGTATTTTTGTTGAGATAACAAAATAGTGTTAGATTATTTAAAAATATTATAAAAAATATATTTCTTAATGGTATATCTTATAGATCAATCTGTAGAATATGGGTGGAAATTAGTATAGAGTCAAGTAGGAGGTATTACAAATATAAAGGGTTTAAGAGATCCAAAATGTGAAGACTTCTCTCGAAAAATTCTAAAAAGATCGAGTAGGTTTTTTTTTATGAAATCACTCGAAAGTGATAAGGAAAATATGGTTAATAATCATGATAGGCAAAGGAAAAAAAGAAAGAAAATAGTAATAATAATACTAATAATAATGCATGCCAAAAAAAAAAGTTTCATCTTATTTAATATTTCAAGTATATAACATTGTCACACCGGTAAAGAAAATGAAAAGTAATTATAATTTTGACGATACAAACAATTATATTGAATTATAAAATGAGGAGATTGAGACCTTTCTCTATGATCTAATAAGAACGTCACTGATTCGATTTCAACTAAAATATAACATATAAATAATTTATTACATACAGGTTTGGAATCATGAACTAATTCATACATATAATTATGGTGTATTTCTTAAGTAAATAATTCACTTAAAAGGGAAAATTATATCCAATGCTATATATGTAAAGTCATGTAGACAAAATTGTTGTGATCTTCACAGAGTATAAAATTGCATAACTTCCACTGAAAAGAGTTGAATGCTATGTGTTCAAAGTCTCTTCCAGAATCTGCATTCAGTCTTATGATGACTGCTGAATGGAATGATGATTTTGAGGTGAACAAGTGTCTGATTGCTCTACAGTGAGACTGCCTGAGGTTGATTCATCACATCTGAACTAATGACTGGTTGATTCCTTAGTGTCTGTGTTAGATGTCAGCAGACTGCCATTGCTGCAGCCTGCATGCTCACCTAGTCAAACAAACCTTCATGACTTAATTGTTAATCTGAACAAGCTCCATCAAAAGGTAATCCCTCATCTGTGCAAGAACATGAAAGATCAATTGCCAGTTGCATCAGTTTCTATCTGATGTATTTTTTTCATTCTCTCAATCAAGCAAGTCAATTAGCTCAGTGGGGTTTTTTAGATTACATAACAATTTAGTCCAGTGAAAGCAACAAATTTATGTACAGTGATGGATGCTACTACTGATGTGCTGGTGGAGTTCCTTCACAATGACAGATTCAGCAACTTTGTCATGCAGAGGTTTGCTATTGTTTCTTTTCCATAAAAAAGGATTTTATCGAGTGTAAGAATGCATTTTTGAGTCATAATCGGAATCGAATCACTTGAGGAAAAAAATTATGTATGGAAAGAAATCCCATGGAGATTAGGGTTTAATTATCATATAAATACTTTATATATCTCAATATCTTGAAGAGCGAGACGAAGTATAAAAAAAAAAGAATACCTCGATTATTGTTAGAGTTTTCTTCAATAGTGAGATAGAGAGGATGACGAAATTTTTTTTTTTAATGATTTACATGATAAGATATACAAAGAATTTCATACTTTGGATTTTATTGATATCATATAATAAATAAATTTGAGTTTTATATAGGTAGGGATTACCAAATCATATAAATCATATTATCGATTTACGATTTTTTTTTCTTTATATCAAGATTTCTCCCCCTCCCTAATAAAACAATTAGTCCTTACCCTCCAATAATCCTGGTAGGGATTACCAAGATTTCTTTATATGAATGGTTGATTACGTCCAATAATCCTTACCCTCTATTAAAGTTGGCTGAGAGGGAAGAAAGAAAGGTAAAGAAAGTTCAATTTAGCTTTGTGTTATTGTTGGGAAAGCAAAGAAGATATGATTAGCTGATACCAAAAAAGCTGAGCACAAGAAGAGAGATTACCAGTGATTGAAACCTTGTCTCTTTACCAAAGTAGACCAGCTTCCTTGGGTGTCCCCATTCTTTGGCAAAAGCCATGCCATTGTCCTCTAATCCTCATTGATTCAATAAGAAAAAGCCTGTGTCACTCAATAACTTTGAGAATTATGAAATATTTTAGTTCAAGATTTTGATTCATACCGAGTAAGGTTAGTTAGTTTATTACGATCCAAAAAATAATAATCTCTTCAAATATTAGAGAAGATAAAAATAAATGAAAGTAAGAAAAGGGTGAAAACTCTAGGCATAGAGGCTGTGATGTTCTTGAAAAGATTTTAAGAGTAAATGGATGTGATTGTTAGATCCACTTAAAAATATTGGTCTAACTTGATAATTCCAAGTCATAATTGGATATTTAAATCGAATAACACATGTAAATATATTATTATCGATCTATTCGATCGAACATACAACTCGATCGACACTCTATTTTTAATAAAAATATGAGTGAAATATTTTTTTTAATTTTATCCTTTGTCAATCTAATTTATTATTTATTTCTTATTGCTAAATTTAAATTTATAAATTATATGGTAAAATTATTAATTTAAATACATAGTATTTAAATCATCCATAATAAATGGAGCTTCAATGTCATTTAATAAATAATATATATATATATATATATATATATATATATATACATATGAAATAAATAAAAGAGTTACTAATTTTGTAGGAATTATAATTTCGCCTAACAGAATCAACGCCCATGTATTCTCCTCCGCGAGACAACACACCTTCGGTCAAAGACAACACAACACGTCGGTCTTCCTCGTGTCCGAGTCTGACAGTTGGCGCCTTACTCGTGATAATATAAATGCGACAAGCGTCTTATCTATCGTGCTTACCAAATTACCGGAAACCCCTACAGCCAATCTCTAATTTACCAAGCTCTCACCCACTACCTTTACAACGCCAGCGCGAGACCAAGTGTAGATAGTGGCATAATTGGTATTTATTGCAACGCTAAGTCCATTATCCGCCGAAGCGGCCTTGCAGCTTTAGTTTTCGAAACCCGATGTATCCATGGATTAATTATTATGTACTCAGTAAGTACTTACACTAGTGCTACCTCTGTTGCGATTGGTGTGGGATTAATTGAATTGTCTAGTAATGAAACGGTGAGGAACGGGTACAAGGGTGATGGGTGGAATGATCTTAAGATTCGGCGACAGTGGTCTCTCCTTTGGTCGGCACGCAGCAGAAAAGCGAAGGAAGAAAAAGAAAAGCCTCATAGACCGTTTGAAAGCTCGAACGCCTTCTTTGCTACACGAATGGTGACTGGGTTCTGCCAGTCCAATGCCTCATCTTGCCCTTCTCCTCTCCCCCTGAAACCCTAACACCACAAGTCGCTCCTCCATTACTTGCCCTTCTCTTCCTCCGCCATGGCCTCCGCGCTGGTGCGAGAGGCCCCGCCGCCTCCGGTGATCGGCAAGGTCGGGAGGTACACAGTGTTCATCACCCCTCCGCGCACCCCGAAGCCTTCCGAGGCTCTTGAACCCCAGAGCGCCAGCCTTGGAAAGGTGGCTCCTTTCCCGGAGAAAGCTACCTATTCGCCGTCCCCGAAGCTCCCCGAGACTCCCAGGTCCCAGAGCGCCAGCCCTGGAAAAGTCACCCCGTTGCCGGAGAAGTCTGTCCCTTCGCTGTTCACGGTGCCGGCATCAATGCCCCCGGTGCAGGTCCCCCCGCTGCAGTTCGATAAGCCGGCGACCAAGTCGTCCGGGTCCGTGTTCGGATTCTTCTGGGACGCCGTCGCTAAAGTCCAAGATGGTACCTTCTTGTTGAGATTTTAGGTTTTATTTGGTTGTTTTCCGGGAGTTTCTTCGAATGAGGGGTTCTGAAAGTTTGGTGCTTTCATGGTTTTCATTTCTAGTGCATTCAAGCTTCGATGAGCGCTTGGCGGATTGGTTTGGATTGGACCAGTCGAAGTATCAGTGGGCGTTGAACGATTACTACGAGAATAATGGAAAGGTTAGCGCCCTTTTCCTGTGGTCTACAGGTTCCTGGGTTTTATTATTATTTTTATTATTACTTTTACTTCAAGTAGATGACTCTCTGCTTTATTTTTCATTCATCTAGTTTAATATATGGCCCCCTGTTGGGTGTTTAGATCTATGGGAATGTTCAGGTTTGGATGTGAAGAACAACATTTTACTTTATAGACCTTCTCAAATGTCAGATACCTTCAGGAATTGTTGGATCTATAGTTATCTTTAACTTGTCATGTTGCATTTTGTTAACTTTTTTTAGGTTAGTTTATAATACTTCAGGAATTGTTGGATCTATACTTATCTTTAACTTGTCATGTTGCATTTTGTTAACTTTTTGAGGTTAGGTTATAATATTGATGCTGGCAGGAATTTCAGTAGCTAGTAATAAAATTTTTAGATGCTAGTTTGTCCTGTTTCAAGTTACTCTTTTCTTATGTTTCTAGTCTGTGTTTGAAGAGGTGGAGAAAGATGTGGGTTGCCGGGCAGCCGGGATGGATGTTTTGACTTTAGTAGTTCTAAGAATTTTTTATAGAGAGAATTAGGTACAGATGGACATATAATTTGGTATGCTTATGAATGTTTAAGTGGAGACAAATTTGTTATCACAAGTATTTCTAAGCACTGTATTTATTTTTAGAAAAAAGAACAGGCCGGTTTTAATAGTAGGCAAGTTTGACTGTTTCACACTGCATTTTCTGAGACTTTGTGTTTTGCTTGTCATGTTGATTTGCTTTTGGCTGATTTAGAATCACGAGGCAGGAAAAGCTAGGGACAGGCATAGATTTACTGTGCTTTTGCATGGTAAACAAAGCACAGCTGAAGTTAGTACTTTGGTATTAGATCTTATTGGCTATCTGATTTAAACATTGAGTGTTTTAGAGTGATAGAAACTTACGGTGGCTTTGTCATCTTAGAAGGCAATCTGAGAGAGAAATCCTTGTTTGTGACACAAGACGACAATATTATTAGGTTCCTGATATATTAGATGGACACCTCAAGATATAAGATGACCTTAATAAAGGCCTTGGCATAACGAAGAGGTTTTGTTTTACATGTCTTAATTCAAAACGGCTCATAGCTGGACTTAGTGCACATGCTTTAGTGCCACAAATTCAGTGATTGATGCTTGCCCTCTTTTTCATATGTCTTAATTTCTTCAACCTTCTTCATACTCTGTAGCAAATATTATCTTATATAATATTTAAACAAATTACAAAAGATAGTCAAAATGCCTGCTCTTTGTGTTTCTTTGCTTTTGTTCGCCTTGTCATGCATATATTTTTTTTTAAATGAGGCATAATGCAATTTATTTACTTGATCTCTTTTTGAATTGTGATTTGTTTTTGGATAAATAAATTCCGTGGTATGCTGATATTCCACAACTTCTTCATTGCAGGAGAAGAAAGTTGGTAAACCAAAGGAGGTTGTCAGCAAAGAGCTAGCTGCCTGATATTTTAATAATTAGGTGATGTTGGATCTCCATTTCTTCCTTTGTGTCGATGCTTTTCTAAATCTTTCCATCTGCATTTATTGTAGGAAAGCTTCTCCAACATCGATGTGGGAATTATGAAGACCGAAGACGTATATGGTTAAACACCAAGCGTATGACAGTGGCCATGCTCATGTGAGCCTTCCTTAATGACTGTAGTGCTGCTACCATATAATGCCATCATGCAGATTTCTCAGATATAGGGTCCAATCATGGAGGCGAATATTTTTGGCAACTGGATATGTTACCAAGTCTGTACTTTCACCTGGTGGCATTTTTGTGCATGCACTTGGTAAACCAGTCATCAAAATTATTACAATTGCAAGCAATCGTTTTCTCTGCCAATGGCATTACTTGCTGTTCTTGCTAAGTTTAGTTTTATCATCTTAATTACTCCTGGAGTTTGTGGTTTGGATCAATGTCATAAACAATTCAGCTGGAAGCAACAATGTTGCTTGAGCTCTTCCTGCCCACAACTGTTTCAGAATGTCCAAGACATGTCTTGTTTCAAGTAAGTAATATCGTATGACTTCTTGATGATTTTTAGTATCTATGAAGACAAATACACCTCATAAAATTATGCATAATTTGTTTCTCTAAATGCAAGCTTTTTGTTCTAATAAAAATGTGGTAGCAGAGAAATATCATTGGAGAATTATTTGCATTTACCATCAATAGGATACATGTTCTGCAGCTTTTAATTCCCACTACAAAACTAGGCCATGAGTTGTTTCTGATCATAGTACAAGTAAATCCTATAAAAGTGTAAGAACAGATGAATTCTCCTCTGATTGAAGACATGAAATAGTGCAATAGATTTTCATACTTTGGCAAAGAATGTCTGCAGCTGGTTGCTGTTATTACAACACTAACTTGATGACCAGCAGGAAGTCAAGGCAAAGTAATACTGTAACATCAAATCAAAACAAAAGCAAGTCATTCAATCACTCCTAAATACTATGGATATAAAAGGGGGTGATGAGTTCATTCAACTTGCTTTGTGTAGTCTGCCACCCAAATCAGCAAAGGCATGATTACCTTGCTGGTTCCACCTCTTCTTCCTCGGACATGCACATTTTGAACCCTGAGGTCATGCATTTCCATCATCGCTTGGATTCATGCTTGGAATTCGAAGAGGAATCAGCTTTGCTAGCAAATCACATGCTTATATAGAATGCTGGTTGACCTTGTTTAGGTGTTACAAATCATTTATTGGGTACTTCGATTCGATCTAGTTCGTTAATCTTATGGTCAAGTTGTTGCAGAAGATTAACTCACCGTGGTTTTTGAGAGGAATCAACAGGCGCCGAAGCTAATAGATCTTCTTCTGGCAGAAGAGAATCTTGCAGTCAACTGTTGGTATCTTTCCTTGGGTACATTACACATGAAAGAGGACACACAGGAAGAGAATTACATGAACTGGATAAAGAGGTGCATGCAAGCACAGAAGTGTTCTTGGTGCAACCAAGTTATATTCTCATGATCATAGTTACAGAACTACTTCATGATTCTTGGACAGAATCATAATGCTTGGGTGTGTAATCTGATCATGATGAACCGCTCACTTCAGTGTCATCTTTGCCGGTCGCTCTGCTACTCGAGTATGTTGTGCTTGTGATCGAACTCCACAGAGCTGAGCTCGAGCCGTCGGTGTTCATGTGCTCAAACGGGTTATCTACAGCAGGAATCTGTTGCTTCCACTCCAACATCTTGACGACGCAGTTCATCGCAGGCCTGGATTCCGGCTGATACTGGATGCACCTTAACGCCACTTGAAACATCCTCTCTGCTTTCTCTCGGTCTTCCTCTTCGATCCCGCACGCCGACAACATGCTCTCCATCTCACCTTGTTCGTACTTCCGCCACGCCCAGATGGGGAACCACTCCCGGCTCTCAACCTGCTTCGCGTCATAGTTCCTCCGCTTCCCCAGTATCTCAAGCAGAAGCATGCCGAAGCTGTAGACGTCGCACTTGTGAGTCACAGGCAATGGCAACCACATCTCTGGTGCGGCATAGCCCGGAGTTCCCCTGCCTCCTCCTCCTCCTCCTGTCGGCTTAGTGTTCTTCTTCCTGTCGCAGAGCTTTGCCAACCCGAAATCAGCAACCTTGGGGAGGAAATCTGGCGTCAGAAGAATGTTTGCTGGTTTGATGTCGTAGTGCACGATCTTCTGCTGGCATTCCTCATGCAGGTATCTGATTCCCTTTGCCGTCCCGGTCGCGATCTCGTACAGCTTTGCCCACTCGATTCTACATTTGTGGTCGAAGAGGTGTTGGTCTAGTGATCCATTCTCCATGAACTCGTAGACCAGTGCCTTCACTGTTTTATCGAAGCAGAAGCCATAGAGTTTGACCAGGTTGATATGGTACGTTTTGCCTATGGTGCCGATTTCCGCCATGAACTGCTCCTCTTCCTTCTTGCCCGAGGTTCCATGGAGGACTTTTACTGCTACATGTGTGCCATCCGGAAACTGTCCTTTGTAGACTGCTCCATTACCACCAGAACCCAACTTCTCCACATAATTCTGCGTGAAATCCACTAGATTCTGAGGTGTAAACCTCATGGGCTTGTCTTTAAGGATGTTATGGAGGAACTCTTCCATCGGTTCCATTTCAATCCTTGATTCCTTGTACATGGAAGATGGAGTTGAGCCACTGGGTGTCATCACTCTTGAATTGGTCGAAGACCTGATGATCTTTTGCACACATCTTATGATCAAAATAACTACCACAATTTGTACTACTCCACACAATACCACAATTGCTGTCCAACGAAGATTCAGACAAGAAAAAGCTAAGTAGAAGAAGCTCCTTGTTTGATTTCAGGAAAGAAAGATAGAGAGAAAACTCACTTATTATGACAGGAACAGATAGGCCATTCGAATTCGAAGAAGCCGAAGAGTTGGTCGGAGAATTCGGCATATCTGACAAAGTCGACAGGATTGAGCTGTTGAGGTAACTCATTCTGTGAGACACTTGATAAATAGATTAAGATCGATACGTACCTCAGATTTGATGTGCTAATTGTCCCATCCTCAAGAATAAGTATCTATTCATGTAGCCTTGGCAAGTATTATCAGATTCACTTCAGTTAAGTACTGAACTATTAAGCTTATCCTTCCCTTTTGCTAAAAAGAGAAAAGAACATAAAAGAATGACTTTTGGCTGCTTATCTTTATAGTTTAATTTTGAGAATGAATTTATTTGATTCACCAACAAGCTGATTTAACAAGGAGATCATGGCATCAACAAACATGGCATCCTTTTCACCAAGTGAGAAGATTTATAAGAAGTCTTCCTAGAAGATGCCCAAGTATCAATCTATTGTGGTCCAAGCCCTGGAATTTGCATCATGGATCCACAAACACTGCATCTGATCCTGACTAGAGGTAAGTCTCAGTTTTTCTCATTTAGTTCACAAACTCATCCTTCAGTGATCAAGTAGTATTGCCTGGATTCAAGTTCTACTGCTAAAGATTTATTGCTTAGATTCAATTTCTATTGTGACAAAATCTCCTTCATACCTAAAAATAGAGTGTCAGCAACCATTTGAGTTGCAGTTGTGATGAATCAGAAGCCATTACCATGTCAATTGGCAAACTTTTTTCTGCAAGTTTATAGCTCACTATGCTGAAAAAAGTATCTGTTCCATCTGACCAGATTTTAGTTTCTGGTGAAAGAAAGAAATAAGAGAGTTTCTCAAAGGAAAGGAAGTGATGAGGCCAGAAGATAAAACCTACCAGCTTGTTCAGTGTTCAGCTACTGCAGATGCTTCTTCTTCTTCTTCTTCTTCTTCTTCTTCTTCTTCTTCTTCCACTTACTCTTCCTTCATCTTCTGTGTTCCTGCAATAAAACCCAACTTTGAGAAGAAACACAGGTTTGTCTCCCAATAATTGAGGGTCTGTAGATAAATAATTTTCTACATGAAATTTACTTCCAGTCCACATATTTTTCTGTCCTTATGGATTAGGTAAAAAGCATATCAACCAAAGGAAGCAGAGAGCAGCTAAGAGTGCATCATTCAGGTTTGTCTCGTTTACATAATTATTGATGGTATCTGATATAGACAGTTTTCTAAATGAAAGTTACTTTAATCCACAGCAGATTGTTCTCTTCTTCTTGACTATTCAAACAACAACTAGTCAAAGAATGCAACCTCTGGTAGCAGACAAAACCCAACATTTTACAGTAGCCTTGAGACAAAAAATTTGCAACAGTGAGAGATCAGAGATGATGAGAACAGCTGATCATGATTTTAATAGTCCCAAATAAGTCTTAGTTTATGTGGAATGATTAATCATTGAAAAATATCAGACAAAAAAAAAAAGATTCTGTTGCTGATTCTTACCAAAATCCATCTGGTAAAAGAAAATCTATCACATAGATAAGGAAATTATGTATCTTTAACTAAAGCAGATGTATGAGGTCTTCTTACAAACATTAGGAATAAGAATCCATGCTGTTGCTGACTCTTACCAAAATCCATTTGGTAAAAGAAAACTATCTCATTGAAGAGGAAATCATATATCTTTCATCAAAATAGATGTATGAAGACTTCCTACAAACTTTGGAATAAGAGATCCATGTAAAACTAAGTGATCATACTTGTAAATAAACTGATTAATGATAATCCTATACAAGTGAAATGGGTTGGAAACTGTTTATACACCCATGGCAATTCTATTGATGGTTTACACTGGAAGGACTGCCACCAATAATATTTAGGACTCTTGGTGGCTAATGTGCTAATGTATGCTAAATTCATAAAGTTCATATGTTCATTTTAAAGTTCAGTAGTAGTGAATTAATCATTGGATGGTCAGAAATCCAATGTCTATTGGATTAAGTGGTTGAGAAGAGTGTTTAAAGTGATCAAAGATACCTACTTCAAGAAAACAAAAAGAACATGCAATTCAAATGTAGAAGTGTAGCTAATGGGCTACAGTTCAGTTTAATGAGATTTAAAAGAATCAATATATCTTCTTAATGGCACATTGACAAATGATTCAATAATATTTAATCTTCTAATTTAATCTTGTGTGGTAGTATCTCACTGGAAATGAAAATTCTAACATAAATAGGATGTTCCTTGGAAACTACAATTTTTTTTAGCATAAAAATTCATGATCTATAATTTTTTTTTTTGTTCATCAGATAGGATTTTAGCTTGTATATTCTAATAGAGTTAGAAAATTCTAACATCTTTTTTTTTGTTTTTACATCTACTTTTCCCTCAATGTATATTCCTTTCATTAATTGAGATATAAGTTAATGTAGATTAAAAAAAATTACATAAATAAAAGTGTAATGGTTTATCACTTTTTTATTTTGCCAAAAAAAATCATAATATTCAGTGATAAAAGGGCTTCTTTTAATTTTGCAGGCTCTCCTCTCCGTCCTCCGTCCTCCGTCCTCATTACTTGACCTTTTCCCGCACGCAGAAGGGAAGGGATTCAGGTGTTAGGGTTTGAGTTTCTACTTCAACCCCCGCCAACTCTCTGGCGGAATCTTCGACGAGGTCAGTTCTCGCTTTCCTCCGCTTGTTGCCGCTTCTAGGGTTAAACTTATTCTGTTTCTGCTTTATTTTCCTACAACGAATTCGAGAAAAATCTCTCTTTGATATTATTATTCTGTCTGTGACTTTAATTGATATCGGTATTCTTTTTGTACTGTATTGCGCGATCTATTTGGTTGATTACATTTGGTTTGGCTGCGTGAATTGGTGAATTCGATTTCGACCGATGCCTTTATCACGTTTAGCATATGGATTCTCGATGGTCGGTGTTCACTTAAGTTTGTTGACGTTGGTCGCCTCCTAGTTGGACAGTCGGCTCTTATTTTAGGTTTTTGCGGGTTGAGTTTGCAGATGAATTCTTTTAGATAAATAATTGTATATCTGACACCTTTTGATTCGACTATCGGCTCTTATCTTGCATCTGTGTCTTGGTGCGAGGTTGAATGATTGAGGCATGTAGGGGTGTCGGTTTTGTAGATTAAAACCTAGTGGAAGGGAGATTTGGCTATTTGTGATCTCCAGATGGCCAGTTCTTGATGAGTTCTATGTGCATCTATCAATATTTCAATGGCCTGCCTTTTCGATTTTAATACTTTAATGGCTCAGATTATGTTGTTTTTACATTATACATATGCTTTTTCTTTTGGTAAAGCCCAATCTTCCGAATTGTTTCTCTTTTGGATGACATCATTCAGATCCTTAAAGTATACGTTGTCTATGTCCATTGAACAGAAAGATTGTTATAGAAAACATAGGCATGGCTTTTTGTGCACCTCTGACCGGAAGGATTTTGACACCAACCCCTGTTCTTTGAATCTAGAGGGTATATGAGTGGATTGTAACTGGGAAGATGTGGCTTGCACAATCTGCTTGGATTTTCCTCGCCATATTGGGCCTTTCGTGTGTGGTACTGATTAGACTCATTCAAATTGTCTTGACCGGTTCATAAGTGCATATGTGGTGCCTAGTGTTGTGAAAGTTACATCACTACAGATGGGGCTTCAATGGTATGCATTCAAGACACTTTTTCTAACTCCAGCAGCCGATCAGCCTGCCCACTATGTAGAGGAGATGTAACTTGGTGGGCTGTTATCGATGAGTCCCGTCGATGCTGTGAAAAGAAACACTGTTCATAAATTGGCAACTTGACTGAGCTGCAGAAGCATGCTCAGATGAAACAACCCCATTCAGGCCCTTCAGAGATAGATCCTGCACGGCGACTTGATTGGGATAACCTTCAGCAGTCTTCAGAGATGTACATTCAGATGTACCAAATGGAGTGGTTTAGGTGATTGTGTTATCGAGCATGGGGATAGATGACCATGAAGATTTTCCTCATAGCAGGGTCAACTGGTGGTGACCTCCTCCTGTATATCTTGTAATGTACTTCATAGCGGTTCAAGAAACCGGCAGAGCTCAAGAGGAAGCAGAAGAAGAAGCAGTCACCATTGAAGCTCTGATGGTTCAAGTCTACAAGATCTGTAAATACACAAGAGTACAGATTTGTTGAAACCAACAATGAACTTGCAAGACGTCTGATCGCCGGACACTACAGGTAGTAGTAGAACTTTATTTTCTAGTTCTTGGATATTCTAGGGGCTGTATTTTTCAGAGCATGAAGCTTTATCATTTAAATTTCTTTGTCAGTAGATGTTCGTAAAACCAATAAAATACCATTTAACTTTAAAGAATTAGTGAAGCCAAAGATGTATTAGATGGGACTAGGTTACCTCTTCTTGATTGCCTTGGCTTTTATCTTTGTTGACTGTACTATATATACTGATATGGCAGGAACGGATCTCATTTCTATGATGATTGAGCACCAAGAAGCTAGTCCATCATCTAGAGGCAGCTTTGCAGCTTCGTATGTCTCAGTTCTACCTTCTCTATTGAGTTTTCCTGTTGGGAATTTATCTATGGATATTGATCTTATATGTGAATATTGATCGTAAGTGGTACATCATGCATATATTACTGACATGCAATTGGAAGTCAATGTTCTTAATTTCTATCTTGATGTAAGCCTAATATTTGGTTTGTATTTGACAGTAAGGAGTTATGGGCTTAGATCTGCAAAGTGTATGGAACCTATTTGATGCTTGTAACGTGATAGTTATACTTTGCTTCAAAAATAGATTATCACCTGCAACTGATTTGTGTAAATTTGAATCAATGCTTTGTATTATCATCAAATATCAAATATATAGTAATCAACAAAGGAACATCTGTTATGAGTGATTTAGTCTGGAACAAGAATGGGAATGTCTATCATATGCGGTTGGTCCGGTTGGATCTAGGAGATTGAGATAGATGGTTTTATGCTCAAATTAACAAGCGCATTCTCACCCCATGAGTTATTTACCATGAATACCATCTCGTTATTATTGAGATTATCTTTATTGTCTTCATGCTGTTTGACAACATTCAAATTTTACCTTTCGGTAGTGTTATATTATTTTTCCACATAAAAACTGAATTTTTTTTTATTCAGATTGATAATATACATTATTGTTTTTCACTAGCGTTGTTTTACTTTTACATAAAAGCTATGAATTTTTCATTCAGATTGACAAGATCCCATTCTTATCACGGGGAGAGGACAGATTGGTCCTGTTCTCTGTGTCTCTCTAAAGATTCTTGCACTTTCATGAACATTATAGTTCTTGGAAGATTCTTGCACATGCATTTCCTTTATCTCTCTTGCAGTTGTTTGATGCAGGTTTCTGTTCATTTGATATAAATTCTTAGACCTAGACCTTCTTTCTAGTAATTTGTTTGTTTAATTATTAAATAAGAAGTTAGAAGATGACAAATGTAAGATTTAAAAGGATATCTGTCTTCTGGTGCATCAGTTTAACTGTTGCGTTTCTTCTTTCTGAAGTGAATCTTGCCTTTTGGGATATATGATGATCGTCTCCTTTTCAATCCTACTTTTATCTGTTGATAAACATCAGACTTGCTTGTTTACCACTGCAACATTCTTTCAAGAAAAAGCATTATGGTATCCTTTAAATTTATTTAATCTTCATTATATTTTTGCCAGAAAGAATACAATTCAAGCACTAGGCTGAGCTAAGCAAACCCTAATTAAATATGAAATTTATCAGTGTCAGGCTTTGACAATGCAGGAAAACTACTATGATACAGAGAGCCTCAAGCTGCATCATGGGTTTAACATATCAGCTAGCTGAGTTGATTCTTTCTGGGAGACTGCTGGTGGCAAAGTGAAACTGGTATCCTAACTAGTAAATCATCTTGCAACATCTATTCAATTAATTTGTGCATTGATAGGTAAGGGGCAAAGCAGATCATCTTTTAGAATCACTCACTATCACTTACTCAAGCGGAACTAAATAATGAGCTTCACACAAATCTTACAGGTGCCCGACAAGACCACTTGAGCAACCTAGTATTATTAGTCTTCATTGAATCTTTGCCCATTCTTTAAGGAGTTACCCTGAGAGGCTTATAGAGAATTTGTTTAGGTGATTTCTAGAGGTCACAATGTGATGAGTTATTCCTTTCTTCCTATTCTACTTGATTTATATACTTGTCTTAGCATGCCAGGTCTCAAATCTTTTGTCTCCTAGACTCTATATGTGATTGAACATGAAACAAAACAATGCCACACTCTTTGGAGTGGCTTTTTTCTCCTTAGTTTCAGCAAGGAATAAGTAGAAGCTTAAAGAACAGAAATCAAGTTCCTGTATAGTTTTATTGACTTCAGCTAAAAGGCATGGGTTTCTACATATCAGAATCCAACTTAACTATTTTGTTCATAATGGATGTCTTATTTTGTACTTAGACCAACTTCCAATCTGAGAACTATGACCAAAATAAAAGGTTTATGGTCATAGATAGATGAGAAGAACAAGTGGATATATAGCCACCTTGGATGCCTGTTGTGAGAGTTTGGATCGGCTACTCTGTAGCACTTCTCCTGCCCTATAAACAAAGAGAGTCTTATTGCTGATGCCAGAACACACCTAAACGGTTCGAAGTTCAAGGCAAGAACAAAAGGAAGATTATTTGCATCCCCTCCTTTTGGTGGATTGCTTATATCCAAGTCTTCACCTTCAATATAATTAATTCCATCATTACTGCAATGAGGACTGTCTATTGGGGTCTTCTACCCCCTGTATCAAAAAATATGTCAAGGTCAAAAGCTAAAGTTTTTTATTAAAAAAAATTTTAGTACTAAAAAAATGAAAATTTGGCACTCTCAATTACACACACTTTTTAAATGGAGAGGCCCTAATCCACTTGTCCAAAAATTTAAGAAGGAAGGGGAGGAGATGTTTTCTACTTGGGCCTCTTCATTCTTACTCTTTTTGAATGGTAGGAAAAAGCAATCAGAATGGGCATATTTAGTGTTAGTTTCTTCAAAATGATTGTGATGCAAATGGACCATTGGATGATTGGATTGTTGGTCAGACATGATGTTTGTTGATTGATTTGTTTGGTTGTTTGGTTGCAGAGGTTGAATCTTCATGTTGGTGAGCAGGATTCAAGTGATGGAAATAATCTCTTATAGAGATAAGACTACTAGGTTGGTATAACTTGCATGCTTTCAATGGTTATAAAAAATAGATTGGATTTCTAATTTGATATTACAATATGATGTCAATAATTCTTTTAAAGTATCACTTGTATATGATCTGACTATAGGTAGTTTTTCATAAAGATATACATTAACAAAACTTAATGAGAAGAAGAGATCCACATAATCTACCTAATATAGTTAAAGTCATCACAATTTAATGTATATATAAGGAAAAATAGCTTATATAATTAAGGATCCAGATTTTCTTATCATGGTCAATCTATTTTCCAAAATTGGGGAGTTTTGAATACAGCTAAGGATGCATTTTTCATATGTACTCAATTTTTAGAATGAAATATTATCTGTATCTATTGGGAGGGAAATCAGTCAGCAAATTAGCTTTCAAATCATGTAAAAATGCAAGCTGACACTTATTTGGTATGCTGAACTGCCTCCTGTCTTAGAGATGTTGGTTCCTAATGATGCAAACCATAATGGTTGTTTCAGACTTATTTAATATATATATTTTTAATTTTCTTTGGTAAAACAAAACAGCTTACACTCACTTCTGTCTTAGAGATGTTGGTTCCTAATGATGCAAACCATAATGATTGTTTCAGACTTATTTTAAGTTTATATATATATATATATATAATTTTCTTTGGTAAAAGAAAATAGGTTACACTCAGTCCAATGACTAATCAATTAACCAAACTTTAAGTGGGTGATTCTATCTGCATACTTAGCCACTAATATCTATGCATGCATTGATTGAGTAAAGCTCAAGGTAGATGATGTATGTGTCACAAACCCAGACATTTGTCTCATAAACTGGTGATCAACCACAACTCCTCCATCTCCACAAGTCAAAACATAGTACGGTCACAAATAATCTAATCATGAATCTTGATTAGTTAGGAACAGAAATCTTTGGAATGACTTCATAATGAACAACTAAAGTACTGATGTCAAAGTTTTAAGTATATAATTTAGGTGCTAAATATATATAAATAGGCATAATGAGTCATCCAATATATTATCATAAAAATAATGCAGATTATTGTACAGAAGCTTTCAGATCACAAATCAAATGAGAATCTAAATTATTTTTGAGGTGGCCAATCATGCACCCATCACAATGCATTCATTAATAGAACTTTTCTTAGGTTCAGTAGCTCAAGTCAAACTTCTCTTAGTGGGCCATACAACCCATTATTTCCATCAGGTCTTGTATCCAACATTTAAAGAGATATATGATCAAGGCAAGCTTCTGCTGGAGTTGTGTAGATCTCTCTGAAAGCTTAGCATGCATGATGGACTGTGGCAATCTCAATAAGATTTGTGATTCCTTTTTTGGTAGAGGTGGAAAATTTTAAGATATGAAAACTAATTTTAATTTGGAAAGATAGCAAAGAACATTGACTAAATCAGACCCTAGATCTTATGCACTCAGCATCACATTATTCATCTTTCTTTATTAGTGTCTTCCTATAAAGCTTGCCTCACCTTCCTTGGTTGTTCTCCACCCAAGGCAAGAGACAGGTTCCCTTTGGGTTGTTTAGAGAGAGAGAGAGAGAGAGAGAGATGGGCAGAGCCCCATGCTGTGACAAGGCTATTGTGAAGAAGGGACCATGGTCTCCTGAAGAGGATGCAAAGCTCAAGGCTTACATTGAAGAGAATGGAACTGGAGGAAATTGGATTGCACTGCCTCATAAGATTGGTTTGTTACATCCACAAACCCTTATTAACTAGATGCTTTGGCATTTGATTATTTTTCTTCTCTAGGAAAAGATTAAGTCATATGGGGGTGTGTGTGTGTGTATACATATATATATATATAAAAGGAGATGGATCATCTTAGATTCTTAAAGAGGAAAAAACATGGAGAGTTCATATATAGAGTACATGTTATCATGCATGCTGTGTGTGTATGGTTTTCTTGAGATCATGGATGGCCAGTTTATATAGAGTACTGCCAGCTTCTTGTTTAAGGTTTGCATTCATATAATTTCTGATGCAGAGCTGTTCATCCAAGAGAGAATATCATAAGTATGATTACATAGAGATGGAGCCAATCATAGCTAAAGTTGTCTTCTGATCTTATTCATGACTGGGTCTGAGAAATGTTGTAGAGTTTTATGAGAAGAAACCTTCCCAGAACTTTTTTTATGTATATATGTGAATTTTGATGAGTGTTAGTTTTGCAGGATTGAAAAGGTGTGGCAAAAGCTGCAGACTGAGATGGCTAAACTATTTAAGACCAGACATCAAACGTGGTGGTTTTACAGAAGAAGAAGATCAAAGAATCTGTAGCCTCTACATAAGTATTGGGAGCAGGTGATTCATTCATTCATCTCTCTCTCTCTCTCTCTCTCTCTTCCTGCTTCTTCTTTACTTTCTCCTCCAGATTTAGAATACATTATTTTCTTGATAAAGTGATCTTCTTCTTCTTCTTCTTCTCTCTCTCTCTCTCTCTCTCTCTCTCTCTCTCTCTCTCTGCTCAAACTATATTGTTTTGATGATTTGATGATGAAGTGATGTGTCTAATCAAGACTCAGATCTTCTGCTTTAGGTGGTCAATAATTGCAGCCCAACTTCCAGGAAGAACAGACAATGATGTCAAGAACTACTGGAACACCAAGCTACAGAAGAAACTATTCGGCAAGCGAAAAGAACCACCCCTCCGCATCAACCATGTTCCAACCCTACCTGCATCAGCTCTCGAGAGGATGCATCTCCAAGGCCTCCTCAGCTCCCCCTTCTCCTTCTGCAGCAACCCTGAGCCATGGCCCAACCACCAGCCACCAGGAGACAGATCAATTCTCCCAAGCATCTCCACAGACTCTACGCATCAAGCTGGTTTCCAAATGAGATCTGGCATCTTAAAGTCCGAGAGCGCAAGTACACGAGGAGAAGTAGAGCGTTCAGCGCTAGGGTTTCACTCGGCTTCAACCGGAGGAAGCCTCAGCGTGGAGACTTCAACCTCGAGCTTCGATGCTGTGACTGCAGATCTTCAAGCTGATGAGCTCGATGACTTGCTCTACTGCAACCACTCCTCGTCCTTCGCAGGGCATCAAGAGCACGAGCTCGCTGGCTTAGACTGTTGCAGAGAAGTGTACGGTGAAAAGGAGAGCACAGATTGGTGGATTGTCGACGGTTTCGAGGATGAGTCGACGATGGTGTCTTGGGATTCAGCTTCAGCTCTCGGTTCACAAGAGTACGACGTTTAGGGATTTGCAAGAATCTATATGGTGTCCAAGAACGGTGTGCAATCTTCTTGGTAGTGTTGTCCCATTTGCGTGTGAGTTTGTCCATGTTAGGTTGCCTCTCGCATTACATCTGATGGGGAATGGATTCGTTATGAACAGAAGCTGATTCGAGTATTCTGGGACAGAAGA
This sequence comes from Musa acuminata AAA Group, assembly GCF_036884655.1. Taxonomy (NCBI): domain Eukaryota; kingdom Viridiplantae; phylum Streptophyta; class Magnoliopsida; order Zingiberales; family Musaceae; genus Musa; species Musa acuminata. The sequence continues at coordinate 44,880,231 of NC_088356.1, forward strand.
AACCTTTTGCTGCTCACATCCATTTCATAGCTCACATGCACACATAGTGGTGAAGGCTAAACCAACACACATGCATCGTTCCGTTTTCAAAGGATAGTTAGTGCACATCAAGCCATCTTTCTGGTGAAGGTTCTACCAAATTTGAAATCATAATCGAATCGAATTCAGGTGGTTTGGGTTTTTGTTCTGGAATCACAAGCTTCGATTTTGAAACTGAAACTATTGGTTTAGTTTCATTTTTTATTTGACTCACTGATTTTAATTAAAAGAATAAATGACTCTATCGAGATTCAAACCAAAGTCAAATGATCCTCCTCCTGTACGTTGATTCAGTAAATACTGTATGGTAAATATATTTTTCAACTTGAAACTCTCTAACATATCCGATATGATAACTGATTCATCCACTACTTACATTCAATCAAACAAACGGGTCTTATAGGATAAGCAGTGGAATGGTCAACAAAGACATTTGATACATCGAAAAGGAGCCGATACTTGGTCATAAAACACACCAGCTGGGGAACATTTCCGAAGAAAATTTATATAACAATGGGCTATGTCCCCAAGTGATAACAATAAATAGGCAAAAATTGGCATCGAGGACGTTTATTTGTATCGTTCGTATTGAAATACAAGACAACTTGCAGCTCCACCTTTTGATCAAACCGAAAACCAAATCAGGAGCTATAACAGTTAATAGAAACTTTGATTATACTAAGAAACACTAAGAGCACTCGTTACCCAGTCTTTCGGTTAAACTGAACATACCTTCCTTCCTGCATTTCTACTCTTTGAAGGTTTGTTGCAGAATGATCTTGGATGCTCAGCTTATTCTTCCACATTGTGTAGTTGTAGTAGTGACAACTATTTCTGTCATTAGAGAAAACTGATGATGCTTTCTCAACCAAAATGTTCGAGCTATCATCAATTCTATATGAGATGTCAATTTCTTCCACGACAAGGTGATATATTACGTCACCAAGTGAGGATGAGGCAGGCTTCTCAGTAAGAATCTGACAGGTTTCTTCATCACCAATATCTTCTAATCCTCTAGCAACATCGTGGCTCTCATTTTCCATGGACACATTGTGAGGGTGGTTTAGTTGAGACAGTGACCTTATATCCCAAGAAAGAAGCTCCTTGATCAAGTCTTGGAACTCATCCTGAGAAGCGTATAGTGATTGTTTTGCCTGGAACAGAGAAACAAACATCAATGAACAACTATTTAGACGAAACCTAGTTAAGCTTTGGTTTTCCCAGATCATACATATAAGGCTTTCAGGTGGTAAGATGCAAAGAGAAACTCCATAATGAGAACAAGCACATAATTGGTGGCCAATCCAACTACTGTGTTCGATAGACATGCAGCATAACCAGGGTATCATAAGAAAAGGTTCATGTGGTCAAAGACTTTCATTAGACCATTTCAGAAACACGAGACACTTTCAACCAGTATGGATATAGAGCACAAGGACATGTATCGTTAAGAGGTACAGTACAATCTTAGCTTTTAGTTTGCTTTAGCAAAAAGGTCAATTTTCCAGGTTCGAAGCAAAAGTTTCTGATCAAACCACAAGCAGACAACATCTGCAGCATAGCTCTTCACTTATAACTTGCTGCTATCTTTAAAAAAAAAAAAAAAAACTTGCTGCTATAACAATATTCCTCTTAATAGACAAGTTGAAGCCCATAGTTTTCTTAGAGGCCCTCTTGCCCATGGGTTCCATGCACAACCATATGAGACACTAATAAACTGTTTAATTACATGTTTTCAAGCAAATGTTTCTAATGGTAATAAATAGCTTACACCAGGCATCTAGACGGTGGTGAGAAATGAAGATAAATAACACCAAAGAATGAAAAGGTTTTCATTGACTACAGATAACTTACAGCTTGCATCCAGCAACCTGAGAGTGAAGAACTAAAATCTGGAGAGAAGTTAACAGATGCCACAGCTAGCATACTATCTGCCTGCACAAATTGCAAATGATGTAAAAAAATATAGAAAATTGAGAAGTTCTCATCCAAAAAATTCAGTAATAACAAGAATAAGAAGCCCATTATTCATGCATCTAACAGATATCAACATTTAGCTTCATTACATGAATGGAGTACATAATATGACAACAAGACTAAAATTCTGTTAAACCCGGTTTTCTATTTTCTCAATGAAACCTTTGATTACAAAACGTTGCAAACAATTCCCTTAAGTGTGAATGATAATTTCTAAGCGACACATATGGCACTAGGATGGACCAGGAACTCAACTGAACCAGGGTGGTTTGCAATTGATAAACCACATGTTTAAGATTCTCAAAGGCTAATTTCCAATTTGTATGTGATTGCTTTCTTGGATTCTTAGCACAATATGCAATTTGTCAGGTCATCAGAAAAGAACCTAAATTCTGACATTTGTGTGGTGTATACTAAACATTTGAGCTAGATGCAATCTTGTTCAGGAAAGATTGTGCTATGTCAACAAAAACTTTATGATGCACCTTGAGAAAGCCAATAAAAACAATTGCAGCCATTGTATGACATTAAAAAAAGTCATGTTAGCTACTCATAAATCATAACCACATTGCAATGGAGTACCTTTACCCAGTTTGGAACAGTTGCACCTTGTATGCTATCAGAATACGGCAGATAAGGTTTAATATCAAGCACCGGCTGTTGATCAAGGTCAAGCCATAAGCACTAGTTCATAATTAAAACTGCCAAATTAATACCCAAGCAACATCAGTGTACTAAAATAAAAAGGCAAACATATAATGTAGAACGAAAAAGTCCAAATGTATACCGTGCCATCAACCAAATCTACACCAGAAAGCAAAAGTGCATGTCCATCTAAAGCCTCAACCTAGAAAATATCAAGTGAAGCAAGGCACAACTTTAGGCATTAGCCATTTTCTGGTTAAAAACCATAAGGGAAAGAAATTCTATCAATGAACCTAATATCACAGAAAAAACATCAGAAGAAGCATACATTTAAATCATGTTACCTACGGATCTAATAACTATAGATTTCAGATTTCCTAATCAGAATTTTTTTAATTTGGCTCCATGCATGCATACACACACACATACATGCATACACATATACATATATACACACACATACACAACAAGGCACGCTCTAAAGTATCTAAAATCTCAAGTGGCACATGACAAAGTGTGATTCACAAGCATCCCTGGAGGAAAAAAACTTAGACTTGCCTCTTTTAGCACATATCAAGTATCAACAGTATCATAATCTTGACTTACTAAAAATCAGCTTGACTAAATCTTGACTTACTCAAAACCAAGTGAGCACCAAATTCAAAAACATTGACATTTACTTGACACAAGAAATTAAAGTAAACCTAGGAAATATGAAACAAATAGGCTACAGCCATTCATGGGTAATTCCAAAAAGATTTGCAGTAAAAAACACAGGTTAGTTTAACACAGAAAGATACTAAAATGTTAGAAATCTGATTGCAATAGAAAGTCATGCTAAAGCCTTTTGTTTTTGTCATTGTACACCTTGACAAAACCAAGAGTCATCTTAGCACTTATTCATGCTTGGGTGATTATGGTTTGTGGGTCATATAATTGAATCATTACCCTAACAGAGACTATAGCACATACTCCAAGAAAGTAACTCATACATACATATCTTTACCAATTCCGACGGTTAGTTTGAATCTACCATCTACCAATTATTCAAGGAAATCCATTACAAGTAACAGCCATTTTTATGTCTATGAATAATTTGAAATGATTAGTTGTTTGTTATTTTTAGTAACTTCAAAATTATCCATTTGAACAAGCATATCAAGGAAACAGTGAAAATTATAAACATCACTGAAACAGGGAATCGGTAAAAGCCCAATTATTTGCTTTGCTACATTACCTTGGCAACAGTGAGCCCAATAGGACAAGGCCTGTGTGGAGATCTAGTAGCCAAGACACCCATTTTACCGCCTTTTAATCTAGGCACTCTAACCTATCAAATAACATGAAACAACATATGGGGAATGTAGCTAAGGCACAAAACTCTAAAATAGGAAAAGATACCTTTGCCTTGAACTTGGATCTAGATGGTTCCCTCCACAGTTTATCAAGGTCGGTATTCAAATGAAATACATAGAGGATCCAGCAATGAGAGTATTCAGCTAGGCCTTCAAGAGCTTCTTTAGGAACTCGACCTGCGTCAAACACCAAGCATGCTCTAGCAAGTGGAACAAGCAAAGGTTGCCTTGGTGTACCATTTCTGCACAAAGATAGGAAGATTAGTTTCTTATAAATTTCTGGAATCCAAATTCACTTTGCATCTATAAGGATGGACGCCAAATAATACATTCTTGATTTATATATTGGTGAAACTACTATAATACTCCAAGCAGTGCATGTTGTATATGCAGATCACCAAAGAAATGAAGCCTCTTAACTATACTTCAGTCTCTCTCACAACAAGCACTGTCTTTTTTCTAGTACAATGCATGAGAAAAATCGCCCAATAGTGAAATGTTTAAGTTTCTGAAAATTATCGTCAAAGTAATACTACAAAAACCTTTCTTTTCCCACGAAACAAAACCAGACCACAACAAAGAGAACTCACGACAGGACCTCCAACATCCATCCGCTATACTTAAGTCAAAGCTAGTGCATTCAACTTTAGCACCTGGTAGAGAAGCAGGACCGGACAGTGCCGATGGGAGCCATGGGGTAAGCTGAAGCAGCAGCCTGCTTGGATCCATCAGAGCTCTGCTGCGTAAAAGCATTCCGCAATGCCTAATAGGCTCGATCCACACATACGAAGCGCATTACAATTACCATACGATTAGCGGGAAAGCAAGAAGGAATCAACGACGTCAACCTGTTGAGCGCGGGTTCTTCCACGCCTCTCCGAAGCGCTCTTCTCGAGGGCTGCGGCGAGGGAGGCCTCGAGCTCTCGGATTCGGGACGCCAACCGCCGCGCCTTCTGATTGAAGAATGAACCTGAAGGGATCGGGGATCTTAATATTCTTCCAGGGATTCAGCGGAGTGAGAGCGATGGTAGTCTTTACCTGTGACGATGGCCGCCACTGCCGCTATTGCTAAGGCAGTGGCTGATATTTTGACCCACCCAGTTCCTTCCGCGGCGGCCATGAGAGAGACAAAAGAGGGGTTATGCGGATCGTGAAGCACCCCCTCCCCCTCCCTCGCCCCAAAGAGACATGTTATTTATAACAGCCGTCATGATAGATGAACCGTTATAAACAAGATGACGGTTGAGGCGGTGGAGACCAGTAAGAGACATGTTGTTTATAACAATCGGCATGTGGGGCCGACAGATGTAACGTTATAAGCAATACCCGCCTTACGATGAATCATTCATTGTGGATGTAGAAACATACCAACTCTTTCGTGAGGCAACATTGCATATGCATTCCTCCGAAGTCAGTGTGTTTCGTATTTAACCCATTTAATCCAAATTTAGAAATATAAGTATTTTTTTATTACCCACAATTTTGACAGGAATACATACATACCTAAAAACTAAATATAGTTTAATCATCATTCCAATAATAGTCAAAAACTTTCAGCCTATACACGTATATAACCATGAGGGGCATCTTTCAGCAAGTTTTGTTGGTGGTAAACCCCATCTCACTACAAGGTCCAGAATGTGCCCACCAAAGGTTAGTTTTATGAGGCAATTAACCAATGCTTGCGAGAACACCAATTGACCAAAGAGTACAATAAAAAGCACGCATTCGGTGTGAGGTTGCTCAACATAACAGTAGAGAACAAAAGCAACAGATAGAATGGCCTCAGGGGTTGTAAGAATGAAGAAGAATATAGAGGAAAGAATGTGCAATACTTTCATCAAAATTTGTGCCTCTAAACATAAAAAAGCAAACCACAATCCTGAAGCATTGTTGGGAGACAAATCGATTGAGCGAATACGGATATTTTAAACAAGCAAAAACGAAGAACTATGCATATATCATAGCTCACTGCAGGATATTAATATCAAGTAGAAAACCAAATGCAGATTGGATAATTTGACTATCAATTGAAACAAAAATAAAAATTCACAGTAAAAAAAGAAAAAAGAAAAAGTCCCAAGAAGGGTACTCATGTTAGAAAAGAGTAGAAAAAAAAGTCTAAAGAGCAACAAGTCAATACAGGCTAGCAAAAGGCCTTTAGCTTGTTCAGATTTAATGAAAATGAACAAGCAACAGGATTCTTGAAGCATAGGATCTAGAATGAATCCCATATAAACAACAAGGGAGATCGATGAGTCACTCTGTAATGAGTCACTCTGTAGGTCAAAACCCTAGAGCCACATAATGAAAGTTAAAAGTGAGAACTCCTGCCAAGCACCTGACAAGGTGTTCCAGCACAAAATAGCCCAAACAACATTGAACCTGGGGACCTCCACAAAAGGGCACAGCAACAATTTAAATTGTTTCTTAAAGCAAAAATACTTTGCAGACTCAAATTATTTGTGAATAGAAAAAAAAAAAAAAACCTCCCCTATACATCATAGTCCTTTACTTTGACAATGCACAAGCAAACTGAAGGGAAAAAGGACGAATGCAGCTCCAGTTATCTGAAGTTTAAGTTGTCTGACCTTTCATGTTGCAGGTTACTAACCATTCAGCAGACGGCAGATCTAAGTAAAAAATCTCAACCACCTAATTGCTTCAGAGGCATACTGAGGTATGTAGCTCCTCAAACTTTTTATGTCTAGAAGAATGGGCCATACAACTATTGAAGAAGCAGCATCACTGCCAAAGAGTAGCAGGAGAAACATCTAGATCAAGAATGAAGACATTTTCAAATTGTCGAAGATGGTGAGTGAGCAAGGAACAAAACCATGTGGAGTAGCGCCGAAGAGTATCAAGCATGAAGAAGCATCTAGATCAAGAATGAAGATTTTCTCAAATTGTCGTAGATGGCGTAAGTGAGCGAAGAACAAAACCACGTGGAGTAGAACCACAAAAGCAATGAATGCTGAAGACGGGCAAGTTGTTAAAGCAGGATCTCGCCTCCTCGACACACAAAAAAAAGAACATATATAGTTTAGTTGTAATTTACCATCCTAGTAACATCATTGCCTACTACTTAACTAAATACCACATGTCCATGATGTTTGATGAAAGACATGTATAAGGTAGATAAAGTTCAAAGAGACTTATCCAAATTCAAGATGTCAAGTGTTGATCAAATAGAAGACAATTCATTTCGACAAAAGCCCAAAGAGCAACCGCTCACACAGGGAGGCATCTAACCACATAAACCGTTCTCAGCTCCTGCTACGCCTATATCTGAAATCAAAATTTCAAGAGAAAACAATAATCAACACTAAAAGATATGTAGCAACCGACACAATAAAAAAACATCCACACAAGACTCCCACCATTGTGGGGTTGAGGGAGTTAATATACAAATCTTTGTAAGAAAACAAGTTTTTGTGACTCGGACTAGATCATCCAGGTTGCAATGGTGCAACCTTACCATAGTACCAAACCTTTTCTCTGAAAAGATAGCTGCTATGTATTTAAATAAGAAAGAGGATTTGGACCTTACCCATTAGTATGTGGCGATTCAGAACGATGACGATCATCATCAGGAGACTTGCTATAACTACGCCTACGAGGTGATGGACTACGCTGTCTAGGGGAGCGATCACGAGGACTATAACTCCTTTACAAATAAAAATTATCCACATTAGAACAATAGTGAAGTAATTTGAGAATCAACATGTCAACAATAAATAGGATCAGCATCAGATCACAATTTTAAATCATGAACTTGATAACAACTAGTTAAATAGGTCATTTTGTTATCGATAAAATTGCAAAAAAAAAGTTTATGTTTTTGTAAAATTGTTCTCAATATTTTGTAAAGAATTTAGGTAAAACTGCAAAAAAGTTTAAGTTGGAGCAGCAGTCATCGCATTTTTCTGCAATAATGCCTTTGGAGAAACCTTTCAAATTGGCCTAGCTGGCTCAAAAGTTGATCATTCCTTCAATATATATTGAAGCAACAAGAAGTAGAAGCAAAGGCAAATAACTGATACATGCAAAAAGAGTATATATGCAATCTATGTAAAAGAAGAAGTTGTAGATTTCTTTTGAAAATATTGTGTTATCGTATGGTAAGAAACTATAGATAACCAACAGAACAGAAATGAAACATTAAAGGAATTGTGGTGAAAAAGTTAGGGCAATTCAATTGTGCTAGATGAAAATAACACTATGATAGTGAACATCATATGCCTAGTCCAAAAGGAAAGGCCTGATGCTTGAACAAGATTGTTCTGACCAGCACAATTACAAATGGATGTCCCCAAGTTCATTCACTGCCAAGTGGAAAAAGGCAGTTCGATAATATAATGCTTAAGTACCAGAACCATCTTTTCCTTATTTCCCATTAGTAAACTGGATCTGTTATCAACTTGCTATTATGAAGAGACAATTAGCATGCTATTTACTGTTCCCATAAATGATGGTAGGCCTCAGGTGCAAATATAAAATCAACATATAGTAAATTGTGTGTCATGTCATTTTCAACTATACTGTAGTAAATAAAAATAGATATCAGAGATCCTCTTTTTAAAGTCAGATATTCATCAGACTCTTTCTTCCCCATCTCAGTTGATATTCCACACATGAAGCATGATTTCCATATCACAGAACCATTGATCCAATTTCCCAAAATTGACTAGCAACTTCAAAGCTGTCCATCAAGACCTCATCTAAGTTTCACTTCTCTTCTACTCTTCTCCTTATTCACCTCAAAGACTACTGTGTTGGAGAAACCGTGCATAAAGGAGATGCCTCACCATGGGGCAGCAAAAATAGGCCTTGTCTGTCCTCCATCAATGGTGGAAAAGGAGAATGCTTGAATCTGCACGATTTTCCACTACACACATGAAAACCCCCTCCAAGACAATCTTGTACAGAGATTTTGCTGTTTGCACTACAATCTGCAAGGTATTCAGCTTGGTCTTTGAATGTCGTTCTCCTTTATTGATTGATCCATTTTACCATAGTATTTTTGCCTCTTGTTTTTGTACATATCCAAACATCAATGGTTTAAAGGAGCCGTTGTACTTAAATTCCATGGTGATCATTTAATAAAGCTTTAAAGTACTGCAGCTCAGCTGCCTTCTTGGGTTATTCTAGCGTATATAGAAATTGGTATTTAGGAATTCACCATTCCCAAGTTTTGCCTAAAGTAACCTGAAATCCATTAAATCCAATGAACCCAACTTGTCAGGTCAAGCAAACAAAGAAAGCAAAGTGCAGATATCACACAAGGGCAACACTGACAAGTCATATACCCATTTCTAGATAGTATTAATCATGTGGCTGTCTGACATCTTTACTTACCTTCGACCATAGCTTGGGCTTCGACGATATCTGGGACTTCTGCTTCGGCTCCGACTCCGACTCCTACGCCTTCCACTTCCTAATCCTCCAGAACCAATTCGCAAACGGCATTCGCGTGCAAAATGACCAGGCTCTCCACATTCATAGCATTTCATATCTGAACCTCCATGACGGTCACGACCACGGCTGCTGCTAGAGTTATGGGACAGCTCAACTCTCCATCCATGCTTGCCTACGAGAAGGATATAGCAAAGCAAAGTTTGTTGGAACACATGAGGACTAAATATGATTCAATCTTCTTATAAAGTTCTACATAAACAAAGAGGTCAAAATCAGAAATAGAGAACATTGATCCAATTAGACATGGGTAGCATCCTTCATGATCAATAACTGCTTCTTTAATTAAGATGACATAATTATTTCACATCAGAAACCTTCAATGGAATGTTGTTTGTAACTTGTATTAGCCAAAAGAGGAAGATAAGGACAGCAGTGGGACAAGAAGAGAAGGGGAAAAAAATGAGGGAGCTCCTGCTGCAGTTGAAGAGATAGACCATGAAGTGCAATGAAGCAGACATGCAAAGTGGCTACTAACAAAAGACAACACTGGAAACCAGTCGGTCAAGCTCGGGCCTTGATTCTTTGGAATATTCAGATTCAGACAGCCCCAGACTGGAGGTAACCTGAGTAAAACTGGTACATGCCGATCACATTAATCAAGTTGACATGTGATTTAAAATGAAAATATTCAAGATCACTTCTTTCCCAGTTAGCCTGAGTTCAAAAAATAAGAATATTACTAGTAAAATTTATATTGTGAAACATAATCTATGACATCATCATATACACTAGATCTAAGTAGAGAATCCAATCTTCCACCGTATCTCACAACTGAACTGATTATACTATAATTATTTCCTAGACTATACAGCACACAATGTGCTCTGAATAACGAGCAATAATTTATTAAGGCATAAGTCTGAAATGCCTTAATAAACACTCCTTTGTTACCTCATGATGTAACATAACCCTTGCAAGAGGAGCTCCACTAAAAACTGGAAAATATTTTAGAGTGGATAAATGGTACAGATGATTTCTTGCCATTTGGATCATAAAGGGAGCAACTCTAAGAATAGATATAAAACAGGTGCATCAGAGTAATCTGGAAATTATATGTTGAAGATAACTAAGAATGCAATTCAAAAAACTTTAGGTGCCTACTTGTAAGATTGTAGCCACCAATAGCAATTGGTTCAAGTCGCATGTGGCAGGAGAAGCATTAACTTTCGAAAGTCTGACAAACAATTCACACTATCTACAGTTGTTGGTTGTACTCATAAGAAATGCAAGATCAAAAATATATTAAGAAGAAGTATATATGCATAAGATACATAGATGATAATACACATACTTAAACCACCATTTGATATCAAGGTACAAAACCTGCTCTGACGAACTCAAAAATGTTTTGAAAAAATATAAGGTTCGAGGTTTTTTTAGTGACAGTTAATTAGATAAAAATGATACAAACCATCCAGATCACGTATTGCATCCTGAGCATCTCTCCGATCATCAAAATCAATGAAAGCAAAGCCTGGAGGTTTTCTAGCAACCCACACACTGCACCAAAAATAAAAGGTTAGTACTTTTTTCCTTAAAAAATTATTGAAATCATGTTTTACACTCATGTTCAAATGAAAATGCAATGTTGTCGAGAACGAGTATTGAAACTTTAACATTTTCTTTTGGAGAAAACATAGTTCCATAACCAGCAAACAAGTTCCAGAAAGGATAAACAGTTCCAACACGTCACACAGATGAAGCAATAGCAACAGACAACTTTAACGTTACCATGCACCTATTTAGACAAACAGTTCCAAGAGAATCACCCAAGCGCATGATTGTTTTTTGCTTTTATAATTGCATCACGAAGAAGACATTTGGCCTCACTGAACACATTGTAGATGTCTGGAGCTTTTGATACCTCAGTTTGTACAAATATCTAAACGTGAGACATGTTAATTTCAATAAAGGATGCAAACAGATAGAAAAGCAACCACACTGAAAACAAGATATTCTTTTTGCACTGAAAAGTTCAGGTAAAGCAACTAAATGATAGAATAATCAAGATCAACTATTCAAAGTTCAATTAAATAAACTGCAGAAGTTTGTGACTGATAGCATATAACAGAAAGCCAAGTTTTCCACATGCATGCCCAAGGTTTCAATAACTTTATTTTTCTTTAATTATGTAAGACCTAAATCCTCAGAACTAGATTCTTAAATCAAAACAAAGGCAAAACTGTGACCATGGCATATGATTCAAAATTCAAAATTGTGAATCCTGGAGTCCATATTGGTCTTTTTACCTTAAGATTGGGCATATTGGACTAAATCATGACATGAAGTTTCCTCCATCTCCGCCCAGATGCTATTAGCTCATACAAGCAAAGATAGCACATGATGTAGAAACCAAACCAGGAATATAATTGTCAAGTTTCCACATTTAGAAACACAAAACACAGAAAATATGCACAAACAAATAGCTCGGCCAGTACATTTTACACTAAAAAATGGGCTTATTTTGCTTCGTCTTAGTGCTGAATAAACAGGAAAGGTAAATCAAATAAAGAAAGAAACTCATACAATCAGATAGTAACATCATTATATCAAGAAAGAATGCATGCCCTTTTTCATTTGTGAGGTATGAAGATCCCACAATAACCTTTCAGAGTTTACCTTCGAAGAACACCAAACACTCGGAACTCGTCTTCAAGCTCCCGAGCAGTCGTTCGGGGGTCTAAATTGCCAACATAAAGACGAGCCATTACGGACCAGTAATCTGGAACCAAAGTAACAAGTACTATATCATTTCAGCAGCAAGGTCTGATATCTTCAAATATTAATCCTTATAAGCTACTTCTACTTCAGTTATCTTCAAAGTTACAGTAAGAACATGAGATCACGCAACCCAAATACAAAGAGAACAACAACTTAAAGAATCCAAATAGGAACTAGAATACCCTGATGAAGGATCTCGCAAGGAGAATGCCTCTCAAGGGAAAGGCAGATACTAGAAACATTAAATGAAATCGCATTTTTCTGGAAGATTAGGGTTTCCACGCGACGGAAGAAGAATGGATCCGAACGCAAGAGAAAAACCGAACGAAAGGGAAGAGGGACGGATCGGTTCTGACCGGCGATTGGGATGAAGGATCTGCGGGAATCGGCTTCGAGGCTAGTGGAGATCTTTGGCGCCGGCGACGACCCCCGGGCACCCCCAAATCGTTTCCTGGGGAAAAGGTTGGTCTTCTTTAAGAGCCGTGCGGCTTCGAGACGGTGTCCCGGGGAGGCCCAGCGCTCGATCTGGAGCGTCCATCGACGATGGCCCACCGATCACGGGTTCCTCATGACGCTTCGATCGACTCTTGGGAGGGAATCGCGATATGACCGCTTCGAGCGGAGTCTTATAGCCGTCGGTAGATCCGATATGACCGATCCGATCCGATCCAGTTATAACGAGGCGGAGGTCAAGATCAGGATCCGATTTATCCCAAACGTTGACCATGATGTTATTATTCAAACTAAATGGTTGACTTAGCTTGAGGTGAGTCCAAATGAATCTAACGAGTCTAATTGCTCGATTCCGATCTAAATATAAGATTAAAATTTATGCCGAGGGTATGTCGAGTAAGATCTTTCGAATGCTGACCATCTTCGAAAATTGTTCATATATAGATAGTGTTCAATCATTGCCACCATTGATTAAACACATTAGTGGAGAATATTCTATTTTATATATAATATTAAGTAGAGTTCGAGTCAAACATTAATTCGACTTAACTGTAGTTTTAGTCAAATTTCAATTTGATCCCAATCAAATTAAATAAAGTGAAAATGTATTTATAAAATGATCAGCTTCACAAACAGCTCATAACCTTTGTATCTGAACACTGACAGAATCCACTCCATCAATAGAGGGTGGTTGATGTACTTTTTAGGTGAGTTTAGGGATGAAGTACTCTTAGAATCCAATGGTATGATCTAAGGCGTATGAGCACAAAGACACACACTATGCATCTGCTGAAACCACTCGAGAGGAAAAGCTGTGAAGAAGATGAGTTGGTGCGCTGTGCCATCAGATGCAACTGAGAGCTCCACCTCTTTCATTTCTCAGTACAGTCCAACACACAAGGAAGAAGAGAGCCAAGAGAGTTGTATGTTGTCTAAGGTTTTCCAAAGTGATGGCCAAAACAATGGATTCAATCAATAGGAAGAAACAAAAACAGGAGACGATATTCCACAGAAGACGAGCTTACCAAAGCTAATCAACTGTCACCCCGTCCCCCTTCCTTCTCTTTCCCCACCACACACCATTTCTGAACCACCATTGCGTTCATGGCCGGACAATGCAGAGGAGAAGACAAACAACAGCAGCAATAAACAATGTCGAACAGGAGGCAAAGATTAAAGAAGGAAAAAAGAAGTGATTGAGCCTGGTATGCCAATATCGCACACTGCACACACAAAATCTAAGGAAACCTTCACCGGAGTCTCTTCATCTCCATCTTCATCTTCAGCTGCATTGTCTTGCGGCCTTCAGTTGCTGCAGCAGCAGCGGCTACTGCCTGCTTTTCCACTGCAACTCATACCATCTTTCTGCCTCGGTTTGCCTTCCACTAGTAGGTGGAGTGATCCTCCTGGTTTCCTCCTGTGGAAGCACAAGAGACCACCATCTCTTCCCGCAAAGAACCCTTCTCCTCCCTCTTCTACCATCTCCATCACTCTTCCGCTGAGCTTAAAAGGAAGATGCAGAAGAACAGTGACGGTATTTATGTCTTCTGCTCTTTTACTCACGCACACCTACCCCGCACCTCTCTCTCTCTCTCTCCCTCATTGAATCTATTGCCACACAGTTCCCCATCACCAACTCTCCAAATAGGTAATGAAGGCGCTCCCTGTACACCAACGCTTCCTGCAAGGTAAGATGACCTTAGTGTCCCTCTCTCCACCTTTGTGGGCGGGGGGGGGGGGAGAGAGATGGCCACACCGAAGGGTAGTCCGGGAACGCGGGAACCGAAGCAATTGGAAGCTTCGGCCGCCAAACCCACTGCGTTCCAAGGGTTAAGTAAGATGGATAATGGCTCCCTCTTTCTCTCTCTGGTCTTCTCTCGCTTTGACCATCAAAAAAGCTGCAAGGAGAGGTAGCATTTAGTGAGGAAAATGACACGGCCATAGCAAAAATGTTCTGTAGCCATCACCGTGAACAGGTGAGATGAAGAGGCCAAGACATTAAAATGTAGGTCGTGACTCAAAAGTCATCTGATGTATGAGCCGTGTTGGTGCTAATGTTTCTTGCATGAACTGGAAAACGACTTGAGCTGCAGTAGCAGCAGCAGTCTGCTGGCTCTGCGCATGTGGCAGAAACCAGCAAGAGGAGGACTGGAACCATTAGAACACTGAACACCGCCCCCCCCACCCCTACTTCGTCTTCTGTGGGTTAACAGTTGTGTTATGGTGTAATCTCAGCACTTGTGGATTAGGGGTGTGCCGATGTATGATTGACTTCACATGGTAGCAATAATGCCTGCAATGTTGTGTCATGTCAACCATGGATGACTTGCACTGTTTCGCCATCCATGGAAAGCAACTGTGACGCTGAAGATGTTAGAACACAGAAGATGAAGAAGAAAAGTAGAGCGAGTGAGGAAGAAGAAAAGATGAAGCTCAGACAAGGAGTGTCCGAAGCAGAAAAGATGAGCTGAGACAGGATCATCGATTCCACAAATGATCAATCTGTAACACTTGGATTTAATAGGACTCGATTGCCTTGCAGCAATCTGTGGCATTTCTGGAAGAACAAGAGGAACTATTGCTGATGGTGAAAGGAGGAGGAAGACGTGTTGGGAAATTGTGCATCGATACTGTGCTCGCTTGCTGAGACGACAAGACATCGACACTCAGCCATGCTGGTGTCATCTCGGTAAGAGAGAGAAGAGTAGGGTCTTTGTATTGTGGTGGAGCAGATGGTACTTTGATTTGTCTTTGTCTTACTGATGAATCAATTAATTATTGTTAGATGTGCTTAAAATTGAATGGTGTAAAGAAAAAGGATGAATTATTGAGGGGTTAATTTTTTCGTAAAACAATATTGTTTTTTAAAATCCAAAAAATACACCTACTTTATCTTTGCTCTATGTGATTCTTTCTTGCTCTGGTTGAATGAACTAATAAATTGAATTGAATTGATAATATAATGATTTTTCTGAAAAAAATATTTTTTTTACATATAGTATCCATGTTTTCATTTTTTTTTAGATAGTACCCCTAATTTGTATAATTTTAAAAATATTATAGTTTCACATTCTAGTTTCACATTTATGCAAGTCATAGATCAGTAAAGTAGACATTATGTTGTATCATTGTTTCTTTTGGCACAGATGCAGGTAGTGCAATTTTGCCAAATCTTGGGATATTGCACGAATCTTCATCTGCTATTTAGCAACATTTTAATTCAAAAAAACCCAAGTTTAACTTTGAAAAACAAAGGCAATGACCAGATTTGTGAACAAGACTTTGAATCATTAGTACAAATGATGCGGCAATGAGAGACACTTCATTAACTAAGAGCCAAAATTTATCACTTCTTTCCTGCTGACTCTTGTTTTAGTGGATCAACAGAATGCGCAGATCCAAGCTGGTCCTGTTAAGCTGGAAAGCAGTTGCATTGCACCACATCACAACTTGTTTAGAGAGAGTTCTTCAAAACCCATTCGATCAAAGTAGAGACACCAAATCCAGTTGCTGCACGTTTCTTATCGTTCCACACCGGTCCTGCCATGTCGATATGAAGCCACTGGACCTTCTCGTCAACAAACTGCAACAAAGTGGGATTCTAGTTTCACATTGTTGCATGAACATTGTTATTGCCAAAATGAAACCATTATTAAAAAGCGATAAACAAATTAATATATACAGATCCACAACAATGCTTCCTTCCAAAGAAAAGGTGTAGGCTCTTCCTGGTCCAAGTGGTTCTCATTTGACAACCCATTTAAGCATTTGTGGCTTTTATTTCCTTTTAAATTCATGTCATTGAGTTAGAAATTTAGGATTTCAAGAAGTTGGTATGTGATTGCTTGGAGATGCTATAGCAAAAAGGAAAATCAATAGCTCGACTTCAGATAAACAAATCCTATGTCTTACTTTCAAGGTCTAGTTTCTTTGTGGTTTATTTAAATATTGAACCTAAAAAGTCTGATAACACTAAGAACTAGCATGAAATCTAAAAGACCTACATAAAGTAATCTATAAATTCGTAGAAATAATCCAAGCATCTCCTCAATGGTGTCTTAGTCTAATTCTGTCACTCGTGGGACCTTTTTAAAGTAATAAAAAAGATTCATGGCCAAAAATAGTCCAAGTATTTGTTTAATAGCTTCATGTCCATCTTTACGAAACCTAAGAATGCAATAAACATCTTGCTTTCATGAGTCCCTCACTAGTTGTCCTTTTTTTCATTTGTCCTTCCTCACCAGCTTGTGATTTTATTGTAACTACTCCTTAACACCAGTTCATTTTTGTTCTTAATAGGACCCAGACTTAAGCCACATGTCACTTAGGACAACAGTGAAATAAAATATTTATGTCCCACCAATCTAACCATGCATTCAAGTCATTCTACTGATCATTATGAATGTCAAATTTGATATTGTTGATAAATAATGTCAAATCTGAAAAATAACCCAAAGGAACACTACTCAAAAATGGGTTGGGGTGGAGAAACATTCATGGGTTAGGTGTTCATGGGTTTCAAAACATTCCTTGAAGAAGCTCTTGAATCCTATATCCTTGCGAACAATTTAACCTCCAAGAGTATATTGATGCAACATTTGTTGTAACAAGGGCAATTATTATTAGAATTTGCTGGCAGGATATCATAAGAGAAAGGGTAATTTAGTCTAAACCTGTTTCAGGAAAAGGGCAGCTGTAATAGCTCCACCTTGACGACCTCCAGTGTTCACCATATCAGCAACACCTGATTTCATCGACTCCCAGTAGCTATCTTCCAGAGGCATCCTCCAAAACTTCTCTCCTGTGGCTTCAGAAGCTGCAACAATCTCCTTGGCTAGATCATCATTAGGAGAGAAGAACCCTGTGAAAATAAAGAACAGTTGGTTGACTTCATACAGACCACTGGCAATTCTCACTGGCTGATTATATATTGTGACAACATCAAACCACAAGCTGTAACCAACAGGCTTACCCAAACAACTAAAGGCTCTAATCTTTACGTTTCCAATTCAAGGATAGCAAGGTTGTATAAAACCCAAAAAATCAATAGGAAACAACTCTAGTTAACTGCAAATTTCCCTCCATTTGTAGCCAAAAATTGACCAACTGAATGTTAACTATAAATACTTACCAGAACACAAGTAAAGCACCGTTAACAGAAATTAATAGCCTTCAAAATGTAATCACCTCAAAAGCATAAAAGCATATATTCCTGAATCGGGAAGAAATTAGAAGGAAACATGTAAGTACTAATTGCTTGCTCAGAATCACAAAGTAAATGTGTTTCTAGATCACTCTCTGCTTTATGCACTCGTTTACCAGGTACGATGGCAGTTGCATAAAATCAGCAGATTTGAGTAGCCATTTGATGACAATCACTACCAAAAAAATTAAACCAGGGAAAATTACAATTTCAGGTAATCAATTGTGATGATTGAGGATCTTTACCTGCAATGCTGGGCCCAAGGGCAACTACACAGGCACCAGTAAGTGTCGCTAGATCAACCACCTGTGTAAAAGTTTTTTGAGTCAGAATTAGGAGATAATTAATATAAGCCTCAAAAAGAAAATTCCAAGTATCAAGCATAAAAGAAAAACCTTCTGTCTCACATTTTTTATTTTAAAATTTAAAGAAAACACTGATCTTTTATAATCATCAAGAAAAATTTTACTTCAACACTAAGGTAGGAGAAAACATGAAGCAAAGAATTGTTGCACTCATCCTGCTTCATGGGATAGTCAAGATAAAGACCATGACCTTACAGAATATGCAATAAATTTCTCATTCTATTTGTCTAGATACGATGGATGGCATCTGTACACAATTAAGTAAATAATTTAAATGTAACAGTATCTTCAGAAGTCAAATGCTTCAATTATATGTATGACCATCTAGCCACACCTATCAATTCATTCAATTGAACAAGAATTCAATAAATATATGAAGATAGATGTGAATAAATCAGCCTTAGAATAATTTTTAATTCATCATTCTCTCTGCTCAACAAATTTATGAGGCAACCACATAATCAATTTTAGGGAAGCCACCTCTCAAAAGTACATGAGACCTATTAAGATAATGAAAGCAGGGTTCAATGAGAACATAAAACTAATAACATGTTACAGTACCTTTTCAATGCCTTGGTTACAAGCATAAATCAAAGCATCTGCAAGTGTCAGCCTTCCCTCTGCATCTGTATTATTGACCTGGAAAAAAAAGAAGAAAAAGTATAGGAGGTGCCGAGGTGATATTGCTGTATGAAATGTATTAGCCAAGAAGATAATTCATATCTAAGAAATAAGGCAATATTATATGTTGAAACACCATAATTTTTTTTAGACATTGACATATTCATGTAAATTTCTTTGATTTATAAACAGATAAGCCATCAATTATCTCGATGAATGTCACTAGAACAAGAATTTTATGTCACAAATATACGATCAGACAGATCTGGATGTGGCTTAGGCTTACACAATATACCAGGAGAAATTAATTCAATATTTTTCAATTTATTAAGAAGAAAAGATAATCTAATAAAGAAGGCAGTCCAGAGAAACAAAGATCCACAGCCCCAGATCTAACAGATCACGGAGAAGTAGCTAGCTACGCAACCAAATTCCAATTCAAGAGGACTGAGTTCAACCATGTTCAGAAGTGTTACAAATAGGACCAGCTAAAACTACTAATAAAACAAAATATTAGAACATTATGCAAGAAATGAGGGGAAAACTTTAGATGAGAGTCTTCTGCACGAACTCTAATGCATCTTCAAAAAAATCTAGGCCTTTTTTTCCTGAAAACCTAAAACTAAAAACACTCAGATGAGAAAATCTTCTACACTAACACTTATATTTTTATAAAAAGCGATAGGTCCCTTTTGTCTGAATATTAAAACTAATTTTTATCAAAAGCTGTAGGTCCCTTTTGTCTGAAAATTAAAACTAAAGAAACTCTAGCAATGATTACTAATCCACAAAAACACAAAATTCAATGGATTTATAGAGGATTTCACAATCCTCTACTTTCTAGAAAAGACATGGATTGCCACAAGACCAATTGTGCCTAGATGGAAGGTAGAAAAATCTAACTTTCTGGTTGCCTTTCAAGCTCATTAGAGGAAAGCACAAGTAACAAAGTTTTGCTATAACGAGATCTGTTATCTCAAAAACACTAACAAGCCAAAAGTTCAATGGAAAACAATCAGAAAACTACATAAACAATCATATTGACCAGAATAAATTCCTCTAGATGAATAATTAAATACCTCTGTGATGTAAGGGCAGAAGTTATACCTCAATGGTCTTCCCATTGGAAGCAGTGACTATATCACCTGGCCTCATGCCTGTGCCACTAATCATATTTTCACAAGCAGCAACTATGAAATGAACCTGTAAACACAAATAGTTTAGTGTCAGGAACAAGTAACTGCTGAATGTCTAAAATGTTGGATTCTTCATGGAACAATTCCTTTTCATCGAATGTATAAGAGTGATCAACTTACTTCGACTCCTGGAGGTTTAATTTCGCCTAAAGCTTTTGCTGCACCAAGAGTAGCTGCAGCACCTCCCATATCAAATTTCATGAGTTCGATTGAACAACCTGGTCCAGTCTTTATGTTGTAACCACCACTGTGAAAATAAAATGGCATTGAATAAAGATTTTTTGCACTGTTTCAGATAATGCTTTTAATTATATGATTTCTAAACAAGTATAGAATGACAGATATTGTGATGAGAAGTTTACAATTTAAATCAATAATACAGGGAAAAGTGAAAGAAAATAATTGATAGGTTTTTTACTTAGATTTTTGGCAAGTAATGAATAGCTATATCCCTCCTCTCTATGGAATAGACATGTACCTGTCAAATGTTAAACCCTTCCCAACAATTGCCAACTTTCTCTTCACATCACCACTCGAAGGTTTATAGCATAAGTGGATAAAATGAGGGGGATTTGAAGAAGCAGCAGCAACACCTAAATATGATCCCATCTTCAACTCTTTGCACTGTTCAGCATCTAATATGGTAACAGTAAAAACATCACTGTACAATGTGGCAATTTTTGAAGCTTCTTCTGCCATTACCCCTGGAAGTCAGAAAAGTCACTAAGTGTATGACATTCCGTTTCATATCTAAAATAGGGTAAGGAGTGCAAGGGTAGACAGATAAATCACACATATTGACTGTTCAACACCATTTCTCACTAACCAGGTGTAAGCACATTGGCCGGTGCATTTACGAGCTCTTTTCCAAAAATCACTCCAGAGCAGACATCAGTAGCATACTTGAGTTTCTGGTCCACCTGTGATCCCGAACCAAAACCAATGATGTCCACTGTTTTAAGTAGTGGCTTTTTTGACTCTGACTTAAACCTATTATCTTCATAAACTCCTAGCACAGTTCCTACAAAAAAGAAAAAACAAGTCAGATTTTTTTTTCAAAAATGCAACCAACAAATGCTCAGTAACTAAGGAGTGTTTTCTTATTTCTGATTTCAGTTTCACCAGTTGTGTTTCTACTTTCTAGTGATGTTGCACTGTTTCTATATATGAGATCATTACAAGAAAATCATTATAGGTTAAGACAACAGAAAACCTACCTGATGCAATTGCTGAAGCAGCATGTAGTTTTGCCTCTTCTGACATCCCATCGAGTGATGCAAGACAAACAGCGGCATTACTTGCTTGGGCAGCCTTTGCAACTGCTGCAACAGCTTCCCCAATGCCTTGGTAAGCAGTCACACTGGATGAGGGAGACCCAAGCCCAAGTAATCCTAGTCTCTTGAAACCCAAACCAGGTAGCCTGAGAACTGTAGACTGGCCAGATTTTCCAGTAAAATCCTCCTCTGTGGAAGCTTCTGCCAAAATACCACCAAGCTTCTCATCAAGCCTCTTCAAGACTAAATTCTCAAATTTAGAATCCGAGTCCTTTTTCATATCTTTTTCCGATACAGCAACAGCGAGTATGTCCCCTTTCCATTCAACAAAATCTAACTCCCTTGCAGCAAACGCAATCTACAGAATGATGAAAAAGAGACACTGGGCAATTGAGGTCAATTAGTAAAAGAATGAACCTATCAGCATAAATTTTCTGCAAAATTAAAGTACAGGCTTTTGCAAAACTACCAGAAGAATTTCAAAACTGAGATAGCAATAAATTCTAAAATATAATGAAGCAGAAAGATATATAACATTTGTGCATGCAAATAACAGGGCCATTTAACAAAGCAAAAGGCAGCATTTAACAAAATGCCTCAGAGGAAACTAGCTATATGTTGTTGCTGTTTCAGCACTTAACTGGCAACAATAACAAGGGTAAATTTTATTCATAGCAAGGGCCGCATGGAAATTACTCCAGATATAATTTTTATGTGAAGAATACAATTAAGAGAAAGCATTATGCTCCTCGCAACAGGGACATTTAACAAAGCAAAAGGCAGCATTTAACAAAATGCCTCAGAGGAAACTAGCTATATGTTGTTGCTGTTTCAGCACCTAACTGGCAACAATAACAAGGGTAAATTTTATTCATAGGAAGGGCCGCATGGTAATTACTCCAGATTCAATTTTTATGTGAAGAATACAATTAAGATAAAGCATTCTGCTCCTCGTAATAGTATACAACCACCTTATTTTAGGACAAACCAAAAAGCCACTATCACTTGTCGAAGAACAGAATAAGAACATACAGTAAAGTATTAGTTAGTTTGAACACAAAACTAACTACTGCCATGATTTCTAGTTAGTTTGAACAGAATGATGGCCAAATGACAACAGAGTCATAAAAGAAAATGGCAACTTCAACAAGCCCGGAGACAAGCACAGTGGAAGACCCAAGATTTCTAGTTTAGTATGTTCCAAGCAAAAGAAGAGGTGAGATGACTGCAAACTCTTTGTACTGTGAAGAAAGAATTGAGAAGACAAGCTTTTATGTCCTTTATCCAAGATAAAAGCCAAGTGACGGGTACTCAAAACTGACCACCGAGGGGAGGAAGTCACGGGCGAGTCCCAAATGCGCTAATCCATAGATTGGGTAAATGCCTGATGACTAACTATAGCTTATCCTTTTAAAGTTGCCCTTGCTTTGAACAGGAGTTGGAATAGATGAACTCATCCCAGAAATCCATTCCAGAAGAAGACAAATGAACCCATCTATTAAACAAAATATAGAAAGATTGATCTTTTCGGAGAGATAGCAAAGCTCAAAGATTGAAGATCCAAATGAAGGAGCATATCCAACTACAAAGCCGGATAAAAAACATAACTTTTATGTTCAGAAACGCCAGTCATTTCATCGAACATCTGCAATGGGAGACACGCGAAAGAAAACAAATTGCCGAGACTCCGGGTGGGGATCGATAGCGAGAGGCAGAAAGAGAAGACCTGAGGGATCTCAACGGCGGCGGGCTTCGTGAGCCCGAGAGTGGCGCGAGTGGTGGCGGCGGCGGCAGCGGTGGAGTGTCCCATGCGACCGAGCCGCCGCCGGCGGAAGGCGGGGGCGGAGGGGGGACGCCGCAGCCGAGCGAAGCAGAGGACCGCAGCGGAGTAGCGGCGAGGGCAAGCAAAGGTGGAGGAGGAGGAGGAGGCGTAGGAGAGCCGCGATGCAATGAGCGAAGCGGTGATTGCCGCAGCGGCCATTGTCATTTATTGGGTGCGCTCTCCGGTGTGGGAACGGTTGGTTGGATTCAAACCCCATCCGTTTAGCTGCTCTTTTAAGGCAATCGTCGATGTGGTATTTTATTGCTCTCTGTAGTGTGTACGTATGAGTGTGTGTGTGTGTGTATTTGTGTGGTGGCTTTCACTTGCCAAATGGGTGAAGCTGAGCTGTCTTTTTTCTGCTGTTTTCTTATATTTTTGTTTTGAACGATTTTCTCAGAAAATGCTTTTTTTTTTTACATTTCCTAAAAGTATTCCCTTTTTTTTCATATAGTATCTCAAATTTAAAAAATCTTTTAAATACCTCTATTTTTTTTTATCCCTTTTTTTTACCAGATTTAAACTATTACGATAGTTCTATTTAGCTCGTTTATAGTATTTTTAATCATATTTATTATATTTTATTAAGATACTAAAATATTATAAAGGTTATTGAAAAACACTCTGTATGATACCATATTTTTAGGTTTTAAGTTTGTAGTTGGTCTGGTTGATATTAGAAGTTTATTTAGATCATTTACAGTTTTTTCGAGTAGGTCTTATAATATTTTTATTATTATAGCTAAAACATTATAACAAGTTAATTTTTTATTTATTTATATGGTGTTGTTTTGATTCTTCTATTTAACTCATTTACAATGTCTTCAAGTTGACTCAGTAGTATTTTTTGTTGTGGTGGCTAAAATATTATAATAGACCAAAATACTATAATAAACAATTTTTTTTTTTGAATTGTTTGGGTATCTTATAAATTAGAAACATCATTTGAAATAAAAATCAAAATGGGAGTATTGATTGGGAAATACCCAAAATATGAGTATTTTTCTTTAAAATATCATCTTTTATTTTTTTAAAAAAACATTATAAATATATGGATGAAATTTTAGAAAAAGCTCTAAAATTTTAGAGTTTCTAGCAAAGCAATCAAATATGAAAAGATCATTTTGCCCTTAGCAAGTTTAAAAAATTACTCATTTATGTTAGACCCATCATCATCTCTACCTTACAGTGTCGCTTGTAACCCTCGTGCAAGGATTGTCATCGTTTCTGTTGACTCCGTTAGCCCCTCCTCTACAAGGTTAGCTCATAATCTTGTGCGAGAAAGGATGCGGTGTAAGTGTCACTATCGCTCACAACCCTCACGAGGACCTTGTCGCACAAAGCTATTGTTATGCTACCCACAATCTTCACACAAGGGCTTGCTATTATTGCTCGTAACACTAAACCTAGCCACCCATGTAGGACCACCCCCCATTTGCCTTATGGTTGGCCCTCGTCGAACCCTATCATAACCTCATGCACATACAAAGGCAATGCAGTGCAGAGGTGATCGATAAGTGGTGCAAGGTGTTAATGGGTCTTGTAGAGGTTAGGGGCAAAATTATTATTTACGAAAAAAAAATGCTATGTGAGAATTTTTTTTAAAATTGGAGTGCTCTAGATAAATTCTCATATTTAGATTTTTTTTTTCTCGAGAATTCATCCTATAAATTTTATGAAAAAATTATTAACTAAGATATTCGTGTCATTTTAATGGGTCATAGATCCGTGCAGATTGAAAAAATTATCTAAAAGTAATGTCTACTTTCTCACATAGCCTATGGTGGAACCAATTATATAAAACAATAATAAAATAATATTTTATGTATGGATCAAATTTATCATTAATAATATTGATATATTTTAAATTTTAGTGGCTTATATAAAATTAGTATTTATATTTTTTAAAAATAATATATTTTATCAGATGGAAATAGTGGGGAATTTATGGAGCTATTTTTTATCTTGAAGTTCTAATTATTTTATCAGATCTAAGTAAGTACTCACCCTTAATAATAATTGATCTTGAAGATCATTTATTTTAGAATCAAATCACTTATCTTATTATTTATTAATATTATAGCTACAAACACTGTAGTTTGAAAATTCCCTTCGTTGAATTGGCCCTTTTTCTTCCTCAATTTATATCTCATCATGAAATTAACATCTCTTTTGAGTGATTATGAAAGAAATCAATATCTTGTAACCTTACTCTCTTGGATGCAATTATTCTCATGTATACATTTATATTTGATCAAGCGTTGTTTTCCCCTTCATCATTTTAAACAAACCTCAGTGTCATCTTTATCCTTATCATCAATGAAATATTTACCATCATAATCTTTATTAGATAGACAATCTTCTTACCATTAAATTTAGATTATAATATATTTATAATTTAAATTATTAATTGCCTAAAATTTTGAAGGTAGCAAGAAACTTAAATCAATGTTAATTGAAGAGTCTACGCATGGGAAAAGAAAGAGAGCCAAATACTCCTCATAAGTTCATACAAGAACATAAATCAATGAGGGTTCATAAACCATTAAAAGATAAAGATTTACTGCCGGAAATTAAATTCAGCTGACACATATTTCATCTTTCAGATTTCCCATAATTCCAGGAAGTTCATGCCGTGGAGTACAAAATATTCCACCAAAGCTGTGTGATCAAATATCTTTCTCGGACTTGAGGTAGACCAAGTTAAGAAGGATAAACCACTCAGCATTTATCTTACAGAATCTTCAACTATCATGTTTTAGAAATAACTGACATCAAAATCATCTTGAGTTGTACAACTTGGACCAATTCAGGCAGCATGATTAGTTGTTGGATCTTATGAGCACAGCAATTTCATAAAGCAGTGATTTAGGATTTCTCAAGAATAATACACCAGTTGGACTTGTCGTAGAATTGGTCAACAATTGATGCATTATCTATGCCGGAAACCAACCTGCAAAAAAATAATGAGCAAAGATAATTTATTATTGAGAGGACAGCACCACATGAGAAAATAACGATACAAAGGACATGAATCTAATGCACTAAAGAGAAACCACAAACACATGGAATGGAGAAAGTAACATTTAGATTTGCTTCTTCAATTATTGGCATCAGCATATGTTTCACCATATGAAAGTTTTGGCTGCAATCATTTTAGTTAAGCCATCAGGTTTTCTTTCAAATTATATATTAGAAGTACAACAAAGATCCATTTCAAGAAGTGCTTTCAGAATAGACATGCCTAAAATCATTTTAGTTAAGCTGTCAGGTTTTCTTTCAAATTGTATATTAGAAGTATGGCAAAGATCCATTTCAATGACTGCTTTCAAAAGAGACATGACTACTGTAGGGAGGACAAATGCATTTGCCTAGGACTACAAATCCATCATCTATCTTGCTTTTGATTGGGTCGGGGAATAACCAGGTTCTGAACACAATTAGTTTCTCATCAACCATAGCAAAACAGAACAATTAGATCAGCAAATTCTTCTGATTCCACAGAATTGCTGGTACAAGGTATGAAGGCATGTAATTGCCATTCGGTATATCCACTCAACAATACTTGCTGCTTAAGCTACACGAGACATCAAAATTCAGGTAGCGAGGAGAGGCTTGTACAAAGCAAATGGTAAATAAAAGATATCATATACCACCACCACCTACAACATATCACATCAAACTTTCCAACACAAATTGTACACTTAAAAAGTAATTGAAAAAGTATCAGGGTCTTGCTTTAATAATAAAGTTGCTCCAATGCAACTTGGGCTTAGTGGGGATTCAAAGAAAATTTAGGGTTTAGAAAAAGGGCTACGGGTCAGGTCAAGTCCCTAGTGGTGGTACTACCAAACCCAAGCAGTACCACCGCCAGAGACCAGGTGCAGTTGTTGTTTTAGCTACCTAATTTGCTGAACATGATTCAATTTTTTTGTGTGATACCTCTCTTAAGTTTCTATAGAGAGGAGTGTTTCAAATTGTAATGTTACGTAACCTTGAGAAGAAGGAAGGTGCAAGGAATTTGATCTTCAACTTTGAACAAAGATCGTTATTGAAACCCGGTGATCTCAAGCGACGAGGAATCGATAGTCGACAGGTCACAGGTCGAACCACTATAGAAGGCATGTGTATCGCTTTTCTCTAGTGTTCCTTAATTTGTATGCACTAGCTTCCTTAACTTGAAAATTGTTTCAATACACAGTTGCATTAATTCCCTCCCCCTGACATTATCAATCCCAACAAAACATGTCTCAAGTGACAGGGCCATCATAAACTTTGCTTCCCACCGTAGGCGATGACACATGTATTAGTAACACTTGCATCTCACAAATGTATTAGTTAATTTATTACAATATATTTGCATATGTAACAAATGCACTATAATTTGTTGATGATCATGGAACAAGGGTTTTAAATAGAATATACAACTAGGATTAGGATCCTAGGCATTTTCCTATTCCTTGCATGAGCTTATTTTGAATCACTTGAATATGAGCAACATTATATGGAACAATTAAGGTCAATGATTTTACAGCTTATTGTGGTAGTTAGTTATGATTGACAATTCACAATCACCTTGTTGGTATCAAACTAAGGTACAAAATCATGTCTGTGAGTATATCCATTACCTTAAAAAAAAAAGTTTAAGATATCAGAGACAGATTCTAAAGTTGGTACATGCACCAAGATCTTGAAGATTGTATCATTAAAACATATCTTCAACTGCAAATTCAATAGACAAAAATACATTAAAAAAATCTCAAAGAACCTCAACATCAATGCAACATTATGGTGAAAATATGTTCCTAAATAGCATAAACATGAGATTTGTGATAGTTATGATGATTACATATTGTTCCTAAATAACATGGATTTTTCTTTGAGAAAAATAGAATTAAAAATTAGCATATTTATAAACAGAAAAATCTTGATTGTTGCAATCCAAAGAAGTCAAAATATTGTTGTTATTGATCAATAAATTGTGCATTTAATTTGCTATATCTATTATGCAGAGCATGCTGGATGACTACTATACTTCATCTCATTTGTTAGGAAAAAGTATTTTAGTGTTTTTCTATTCCTTTCTGCAGTTATCTCCAGATCCAAAATTATAAATCATTGTTAAATATTTCAAGCATTGCTTTTTTTTGCAGCTTGTCACAGTAGATTTAAAGAAGCACTATTTAAGCTTGCCCTGTAAATAAGTTCCTATTAAAAGTGGCATCTGACCTTTATTTCAAATTTATCTAAGGCTTTTCTCACAAACATTGATCTTTGCCAGCATACATTATAAACAAAATGGAAGAAATTGTTTTTGCATATAACTAACATATGCAGTTTTGTAGAGAAAGCTATAGAATAACCAGCCGTTGCATGTTTTACTACTACATGGAGATAGCAAAACTGGTATATATTAGGAGTCAGATGTGCCCACAATGTTACAAACATTTCACAATAATTGGGTAAACATCAAATACATACCTTTGAAGCTCTCCTTCAACAAAAACATGGTAATAACGATTGTAAACCATAGCCCCTTTCTTATCATCTTTCTTTGCCAGCCCAGTTTCAACTGCTGAAGCCGATGCACCACTAATTTCAGCACGGTGATATGGTAAGTGCCAAGGAACAAAATATTCTTGCTGAGTCTCAGTTTGTCCACTAATGGGGTAAAGATGACTTCCTGTGGTGGCAGAAGAAATAGAAGCATCAACCATGATACTATCCATAGACTCCATTTTATCATCAGATAACTCATTGCATGTTTGTTTTGTGTCCTGACGACAACTTTCATCTAACTCAGGGATACTCTCTAACTTGTTTACTGGATTATTACGAACAGGACTGCTGGGTTTCACCCATTCTTCATCATATTTGTGAAACAGAGGAGTCCATTTAGTAAGCAGTGATTTGTCTTCTTGTTCAACAGCCCACACAGTGATCAAAACCAGTCCACCCTTTCGAACAACCCTAACTAACTCTTCTATTGCTTTTCTCCGCCTCATCTCGGTGCTTAGGTGATGCAACACAGCAATTGAAATTGCAGCATCACCAAAGTTGTTTCTGTAGGGAAGGTTAACAGCATCAGCAACCATTACATCGTGACCCCTCCTCGCACATATTTCAATTAGAGAAGGGCTTATGTCACAACCTATGTAAAAGCAATCAGGATTAAAACCAAGATATTTTCCATTCCCACAACCGGCATCAAGTATGACTGAAGCTTGCCTCAAGGAATTCAAAAAACTAGCAACTTTTGGCCACTTAGCAAATCGAGTTGAGCTGAAATGGGGAGCAATGGCATCATAAACACGATGCACATACTTCTTCTCAATGTCAGGAGTGGACTGAATGCTCAGGGAGCAGGTACTATCATCATGAGGAGATACAGGCTCTGTGGTCTCAGATGATCCATTTGCATTTGCTGATGAAAAGTTTGTAGAAGAATGAGATTCTCTCTGGCACTGTAGTGATTCTGACATACCAAAACAAGTATCACCAACTGGGGTATCTGGATACAGTTGCAATGCTGCTCTCGAGCAGGACAAACTAGTTCGTAGACCTTGATAGTAGTTACTTGCTGAACCCACCGATCGTAGGATCATGAATCTCCACCTATCTTGCTCACTATGTCCCTACGATTACCACAACAAAGATAAGTTAACATTAGTATTCAGCAGCATGCAAACACTTCTATAAAGCAACAGTTGAGACATGAAGAAGCCACGAGCAGAGGAAGCAACGAATCCAACTAATTTTCCTTAAGCCCACAGTTCATAACTCCGCTCAAAACAAGATAGACATTTCTAACTGCAGTACATCGGGGTGCAAAAATCTGTGTGCGGGTCAAGTTTTGATCATAACAGACCATAGAATTGAAAGACCTGAACCTAGTTTGGGACACAACTGAAACAGTTTGACCCAGATTTCACCTCGTCAGCAGCTAAAGCTCGCTCTCTTTCATCCAGCTTCTAAGAACTTTATCTATTGTTTCTTTGGTACAAACACTACAGTCTAACTGAATCCCGCAGTGGAAACAATAAAGTTCTTGGAAACATAAACACAAACACCCGATATGCAAGAATCAATCATTCCCACAAAGAAACAGCAGCATAAGGATCTTAGAGTCACAAACACAAACATCCAACACGGAAGAATCTTTACCGTTTAGATAAATACATGGAATGCTGAACTAGATCATACAAGGACGAACACAAACATCAACGTGGCAAACAAACTGGGGTTGAAACTAATATAACCAACATCTCAAAACCACTGGCAAGAAGAGATAAGAGCGGCTGCAAAGAAAGAAAATGGGGTAGGAATCACGGCCATTACCTGGAGATCGCTAAGGAAACGGGGAGAGGTCGGGGCAGGGAACGGGCGGCCGCCGACGCTGTAACGGACGAGGAGGAAGACACCATCGTCATGGAGGCGGGGCTCAGAAACCCGTAAATACGGTGTTATCGGGTCGGATCTACCCATAACTTGTGTCAGAAACTTCGATCCGCATTTAGAATGCTTGGCTAATTGGATCCAAAATAAGGATCCATGCGTGGGTTATCGGGTTTTGAGGTCCATCAGCACCTTATACTCGTTGAACCGAGCCGGGATCGATGATCTAAATGAACCGGGTTTAATTGGCGCGTTGACGCGCGCGCCATTTAAGAGAGTACAATATCGATGGAAAGGGCAGGGCATCATTTAAGTAGTGAAACAGGAATCAGTAGATCTAGGGTAAACGATAGCTACGTTGGTGGTGTGCGCGCGATCGATCGGGCATCAACTGGCCATTATTGCTGTTCTTCTGTCCTTGTTTTAGGTTTGGTGAAGGACACATCTCATCATTCTTTCTCCACAAATCCTTCCAATCTCGTTTCTTCTGTGTCGATACTTAAAAAGATCGGTTCTTGCAGTTGCATCTGCAGAGGAGCTTGGGTATCTGATCCGGATTTAGTGAGGTTTTCTATCTGTAATTTTTTTTTATCATGTTAGATTTCACCCAGCCCAAATCAGGGAGAAAAACTGTGTCTTTATTTGTTTTCATCTGTGAACAGTACAAAGTTGGGATCTTTAATGGCTGATTCAGAAAAACCAGTGGTTCTGATCACTGGATGTTCGGAGGGGGGCATTGGATACGCGCTCGCACGTGCCTTCGCCTTGGAGGGGTGCTTCGTCGTCGCAACAAGCCGGTCCCTGAGCTCAATGAAGAGCCTTGAGAACGATCCGAGGTTCTTCCTCCAGGAACTGGATGTCGTTTCGGAGGACAGCATCCGGAGGGTTGTGACAAACTCCTTGGATAAGTATGGTCAAATCGATGTGCTCGTCAACAATGCTGGAGTTCACTTGGTCGCACCGCTCGCTGAGGTCCCAATGTCGTCTTTTGAGCATGTCTTCAATACCAATGTCTACGGTAAATGTTCTCATTGGAAACTGGAATTTATCTTTATTTTTATGTCATCCTTAATTCTTTTTCCTACTTTTGAAATCTAGTTTGTTCTAGTGATGGATTGATCCAAATTGTCTGAATTGGTTCTGGTTCTATCAACTCTGTGCTGATTGCATCGAGAAATGGCAATTGGCATGCTTCTCAATGCTGCATGTCATTTTGTACAAACACTTTGAAATTCTAGCATATTATAACTCTGGGGATTCTTTGTCTTAATCTTAGTCTGTCAGAGTTACACAGTAAAGGATACAGTGATTTTAGAACAAAACCATATGTTTTTTGCACATATTTCTATTTTTCATTTGCAAACTAAATTGAGAGCATTAAGCAAACTGGATCGGCTAGATTACCTTTTTAATATAAAATGGCTTTAATCCTTTGGTGATGGCTGCTTCAGTTGATTTGCTGGCTTTGCCCAGAAAGATGCTAAATTTAGTAGCAAGACCTGCATTATGGTGTCTCTTTCATAAATCCTCATTCACGTTGCCTTATTTATCATTTTATTTATGGCTTCTCTGCAGGTCCAATGAGGCTAATTCAATTTGTAGTTCCTCAGATGGTGCTTAGGAAGAAGGGAAAAATCGTAAATATAGGAAGTATTTCTGCATTAGCCCCTGGACCATGGGCAGGAGTTTATTCAGCATCAAAAGCTGCACTTCATGCCTTGACGGACACATTAAGGTCTGAATCGTTTTGCTATGCCCATATTGGGTTGATTAGGGATAAAAAAATTAAAATTATAGTTGGATCCTTGGCCTGGGTG
This sequence comes from Musa acuminata AAA Group, assembly GCF_036884655.1. Taxonomy (NCBI): domain Eukaryota; kingdom Viridiplantae; phylum Streptophyta; class Magnoliopsida; order Zingiberales; family Musaceae; genus Musa; species Musa acuminata. The sequence goes on from NC_088356.1 coordinate 44,912,589, forward strand.
AAATTGCATCGTTGGTATAAAGTATGAATCATAAAACTAGTTGCATCCTCGGCCTCATTGTATCCATCAAATTATTTGTGAACTCTGTTGTCTTTTAAGGTAATTGTTCTCAGCTGCCATACTTATTCAACTCTTGCTATCTTTTGTTGTATGCCTTGCAGATTGGAACTTAGGACCTTTGGCATTAGCGTGATAAACGTAGCTCCTGGAGCTATCAGATCGAACTTTGGAAAATCTTCAACAGCCAGCTATGACCAAATGCCCGAATGGAAGTTCTACAAACCTTTCGAGGCTGCAATTCGTGCAAGGACAGCTTTGTCTCAGGGCCCGAAGTCGACACCAGCGGAGGAGTTTGCAAAGAGGACTGTTACTATGGTACTCTCGAAGCAACCTCCTGCCTGGTTCTCTTATGGGCAACTTTCCACCATTCTAGCTATTCTGTATTACCTTCCACTGTCGATTAGAGACTACATCTATAGGTTGGCTCTCAAGTGTTGACTTGAGTATGTTCACGGCTGCTGCTGATCACTGGCATTCTCTTTCTTCTTCTGTGTTATGTCACACCAGCCATGTTCATGGTGTCCACGAACTTAGGAACAAACTGTGTTATGGCACTCTTTGTTACTCCTATGCCCTGATGAGCAAATTGGCACCAAGCCTTGTGACAGAATGCTGACCTAGTTCATGTTGAAAGATGGAATTCTCTGTTAATCTTGTTGTATTCTAACAAAGTTGAAATGTTTACTAGCACGTAATTTTTTCAGCTTAAATGTTTAAGAGAGAGAGAGAGAGAGAATGCTTGTGCTTGGCACTGAAAATGTAGGCTTTGTTCAATTGTAACATGCTTTGCTTGATCATAAAACACCCAAATGCTTGTGCATTGAGAATCAACATTTATATTCAAACTAAATCCCAAGGTTAATGTAGTGTTGTACATCTTTTCGGCACTTCCCAAGCTTCATACGAGCCGGAAGATGAATTCATACAAACATAAACACCTAGACAGGGAAAAGGCTCCTCATGAACCCTGTATTTTACCCATCATATGCACTTTACATGGCAATTCTTACTGAAACAAATGCAACTTCCATTGGGTATACAGAAAACCAAGTGTGTTCTTGGAGAAGATCAGAACTACACGGTACAGCATAACCAAGAAACTCTTGGCAATTTGGTTATCCTCCTGAGCAAAATATCCTGCAACGACTTGTCACCAGAAAAAGGATCCCACCTCTACAATGAGCTCATTTTGCAAAGAAAAAACATTGCACAGATCCATTAGCTGTGGTAATTACGGAATGAGTACATTGCAGAGAACTCAGAGTCCAGTCATTGTATTTGAGCATGGTAAAATGTTATGCCAGGGGTTTGCAGGGGCCTGTAACTGCGGGGTGCTGGTTGTTGAAGGGCATATTGAGGTGGCTGTTGATTTATCAGCATGGGCTGGTTCATGTTCAGTAGTGGTGGTGGTGGTGGTGCTGCTGCTGCTGCTGGTTGTTGAATCAAAGCCATGGGCTGTTGCTGCTGAACCAAAGGTGATGATGACCTTGCCAGATTTATTACCTGAGGTATAGGTGGTGGCGGTGGAGGTAGGGTGCTGAAGGTGTAAGGCAATCCAATCATTACACCTCCTGAAGGCTGCAGGTACTGTTGTGTTGAAACCGGGTACATGTTGTATTGTGTCTGGGTTGCCGAAGCCTGGCTTTGTACAGGACTCTGCCGCACCAAAACAGCTTGAGGCTGATGCGGCGTCGAAACAACAATCTGCTGAACAGGTACGAAGGCAGTGGTGGTGGTGGTGTCAGAAATTGGCAAGGGCTTCTCAGATATCATCCGCCTATCTGATGTGGCTATGGGAAGAGAATTAGATGGATTAGTTGATGTAGCCAAACCAGCATTCTTGGCCTCCTCTGCAGCAAAGGTGGAAAGAACTGAGGTCATGATTTGCTGGGAATGAGTGGAAGCTGTAAGCTTATCGGCAACCTCAGCGGCAATTGCAGCAGCAGTCTTCTCTGAGATCTTGGCTGGGGGACCAATTGAATCTGGCTTTGGTGATTCCGGTGCAGATAGTGGTTTATTCGGCATCACAATTGGCTCATTGTTGAGCCTCTTCCGCATGTTGACAGCCTCCTCAACCATGGCCTCAGCCAGCTGCCATGGGACAACTCTTTTCATCAGAAAGAAAAGGGAAGTTAAAATTGCAAGTATACAAGAGTGGAAGCATGTACAATAACATTGCTACAACAGGTTCCAATGAATAAGTATTCTTGCTAGATATAGACCACACAGTGCACCATTTAAACAAGACCATTGAGTAAAACAAGATTACATTTTCATTTCCTCTCCGAGGGATTCAAGCAAGTTAAACAGATTACACACCTGTAGCTGAGTACGAACATTCTCCAAGTTGGATTCCTGAACAAATCCACAAAAAATAACCACAAACAAAATTTAAAAGCAGGTCCCTTTTTCAATAGACATGAATGAATAAGAAAATTCCACCTAAATACTCAGACCTGTTCCTGCAGTGCTTCCTTTAAGTGAAACACGAGAACTGCACGATTTGATTCAATTAACTTAAGCTTCTCAACACACTCCTTCAGTGTTGCTTCTTCATCCTGTAGCTCATTAGCCAATGATCCCCTGCGAGGATCCCCATCTGAAGAAAAAAAGAGTCATAAAAAAAACAAAACATTATGAAGTAACTGTGCAGGTACAAAAGAGAAATTTTGCCATGCATGACACTGGCAATTATTTACCATGCTTACAGACACTTTCTACATCCTTTTCCAATTGTGCTGCATGCATGACAGCAGCTTTGCATTTGTTCAAGTCCGACTCCTCTTTGGCGTGCTCACTGAGCACATTGTGCAGTGCAGATATAATTTTTTCTGCTGTGCCTCCCATAGACAATTTCTGGTTTCCAAAGTTCAAAACAATTGTATATTTAGTCATTCCTTCTCAATTAGTTGTGTGTAAATATAACTGCTAATAAAGCAAAATGTACAATACAAGGGACTTTGATCTTACTATCTTTACTGATCGTGAATCTCTCCTTATGATTCTGACAGAACCACGTGAGCGCTTTTTGTTCAATTCCAATGTCGGCAGAGGTTCACTTCCAAGCATCAATTCTTTCAGGCCCCGTGCACGTGACCCAAACACTCTTCTTTGGTCCCAGATGTCAACCTACAATAATCAATGGACTAGCCTGAGTAGCATTTTTTCAATTGATAATATTAAATTACTGCAATTCCTCTAATAACACAAAAATTCATGATATTGGCTCATATTCTAGGCATTAAACCTTTGATTAGTTTATAAATAAGGTCCACTACAGGCCCCAAGTTATACATTTTATTAGATATTACAAGAACGTGAAATTCAATTCCATAAAGTTCTGACGTTACAAGTTTACATAAAAAAACACATGCCATACACTTAGTTCAGTTTCAGGCTACTGCTATATCACAAGGACAGGATATCAAATGGTCAAGCTAGGAAGTATATTCAACTGCTGAAGTTTCAGCATCAAGCTTCATGGCAAAGCTCTAAAAAGCACTTTCTTTCATGCAGTAAAAGAAAGAGTGTGTTTTTTAGAAGCCCACATAGACTATTAAGTGGTCGACATTTAGATGCTTGACCACCTATACAAATGCATGTACCTAGATGTAATCAAAATGCATGAATGGCTGGAACCAAGAAGGACAAGTAGGCACATGCAGACAATGGATTAATTGAATGCATCACTAGCAGAGATGGGAGTAGATGGTAACAGACTAGAAAGTTGGCTATAAAGGATATTATCGTATTATCGAATATACAGACAACTGGAGGAAGTCAAAGGGAAAGGAATGCATCATGTGGAAGATTTTACGCATACTCATTCAGGTGTTCCCTTTTTTACTGCCATGAAGTCAGCTAGTAATGCTCACAAGATTCAGGGCATCACACATGATTTTGCAAATAAATATAATGGAAGATTGCATATTATCAAGGAAAGAATTTTTATTTTAAAGATTTGTCATGCAAATGTAAGAAAACCTTGAAAGTCAAAATTGAAGTAAGTGTTTAACTAAAGCACACCAGTCTGGAGACGACATTCTTTCCATGTTCATCACCATTTTCAAAAACATCCTTAAGTGCTGCTGGAAGAACCTTCCAAAATTCACTGACAAACTCAGTTCCAGTACGCTTGCTGTTCTGTAAAATGTCATTGGCAAGATAAAGAAAAGGAACCTTCTGTTCCCTTTGTGAACTATGGAATTGCTTATCCCAAGTTTGGATAACCTGTTCTGCATGCTTTCGGTGGAAAATACACCAATGCGACAGGGCTATTGACAAAAAAAGTTAAGGTATCTCATTGACTTGCAGCAATCACTAACCAAACAGAAGAATAAGACCGACAAGAAATAACCAAACAACATGAGCAGAAAGAAAAGACACATTTCATCACAGTAAGTACAACTTTGTACCAGACATAAAATGAAAGATTTTAGCCTGTATATACCTTGTTTACCCTCATAAGTAGTTTGAAATTTTGAAATATCCAGAACCCAAGCTCTGTGCACTCCCCCAAACAAAAATACAAAACAAAAAGAAAGAAAAACATAAAAACATACATATCAAAAATAGTTATAGAAAATACAGCCTATATATTTAATCCCAGTACACGACAAGTGTAAGAAGTTTTTAATTGTTTTCTTGTTAGGCACCTTTAAAATGTCATGTTCTGTTTTAGCCTATTTTGACTAGAGAGGGAACATGGCTTGCTTTGAAAGCAGTGTTGCAAATAAGGAACTCATGGTCCTAAAGAACAATATAATCATTTAACTATGACAACAGGCTTCTACTATAATGGACGAGAAAAAAAAAATGTTAAACAAGAAGATAAATGATGCAAAATGTTTATGAAGTGAAGTAGATAAAAAAAACCAACTCAAAGAAACTTCATAGTTAGGGAACGATGTGGCTCAAGGAGATGTTTAACTCTCTTCAGTATGTAAAGCATGAAATTATATTTCAGTTGATAGGAATCATATTATTATAACTAAAGACAATATTACAGTTCAAAATCCAAGAGATATTACTGACTAAAAGAAGTTATCATTTGATCACATTTGCCAGTTCTAATAAATAATTGAGTGCATAAAAGGAAGTACAGACATCATGAAGCATTCACAAACAGACTATACAAGCAAGTTTGCTTAATACTCAACGAGGATGTGCTAAATTCCCTGGATTTACTATAGAAAAACATAACCAACAATAAAAAGCAAAAACCAATAGCAGGCAAAGAACAAGACAACACGATGTTCCAACACTTCATTGGCCTACTTAAGATAACTAAGATGGCCTTAAAAGTCAGTTATCTAGGTCGAACGACAAGTCGAGCTGGAATAGTATTCATCCTGATTAAATAATGCAATTCCAGATAATCATCCTTAAGAGTGTTCAAGAGATAAAACTATTTTTGTAGGATTACTAACCATGCATTATCCCTGATCTTTCACCAACACAAAGTATAGAGATCAATATTGCTAATCGACTCATCAACTTTGATCGTTCATGGTTAAGTCTATCGTCATAGTTAATCTTATTTTCATTGAATTGTAGAATTATAACTTCTTCATTCTCTCTTCATTATTAAAATAAGATCGTACTATTGAGAACTAAGAAAAACTAAGAAGCCAAAGAAGAAAATTTTAAGTAGGTCCTTGAAAATATAGCTAATATTTAACATGCACCTCTTTATGATCCTCTGTCATCTGCTGAAAATATTATGACTGAAGTCTGTTTGTACTCGAACTTCTCCCTTCGCCATCCTCAAAAGTAGATGATAGATGAACAGTGAATAATTTAACTTCAATTTAGCATGGAGGATATGTCTTTGCAAGTGAATTGGAAAACGAATGTGGCCAAGTACTACTAATAGCATGGGGAATGATCATCAGCCTTTAGTACTAATTGTGGATTTGTATTTGCATCTGAGTCAAAACATGGAAAATCACCCATGTTCCTAACTGGCAAGCTACAGTGGGCAATTAAACCATATCTCTACCTTTTCCTTTTCAATCAAATCCCAGGTTCTCAAAATTAAAAGTTAAACTACAACTGGCAAGAGGAAAAGAACGAACAATAGAAGCTGCTGAAGTCAACCTTAAGTTCACTAAAATCTGCACGTAACCAATTGGGAAGGATACTCTCGATACATTGCTGGGTGCTGTTGAGCTTGGAGAGCTTATCGGCCAGTATCTGCTCACTGAAAACACTATTCATCCCAGCACAAGACGGAGCAAACCCGCCCCTCCTTCACGCCCACCAAGAAGCCCTCAACAACACTTAAAATCAGCAGAAACCCCAGAAGTCTCTGCAAACTTGAGCACCGAAAGGGCAACAAAATCCCACCTTTAAGCCACAAACGAAACAGATTCACCAGTTTTAGCTGGTAAAAACAAGAAAGGCGTTAAATTTCCAGTGCAAGCTTAACTCCAGAAAGCAAACAAAGAAAATACTTTCAGAAGTTAGATTAAACCTTGAGGCGGACCTGCTTTTGCTCTCCGGCACTCCCGAGCCCGCGTTATGTTCGGAGAAAGCTTCGGAGATGGGCCGATGTGATGGATCAAAGCTAGGGTTTGGGGAGCGTTCAAACGTGTGTCTCCTCTCCTCAGCTCAAACGAAGTCTTCCCGTTTACGGAACGGAATCGGGGGAATGTATCGGTGGGCGAATCGTAGCAGAAGAGTCTATATCGGCATTCACAAGTAGATCAACGGCCTCCGAGGAGCGAGCTACTCTGATCCTGTTTGATCGGCAATTGTCGACCGTTGGATTACGATCCTAGGGTAGGAAACTCTAGACCACGTTAAGAAAATAGGGAATTTGACATTATGCATATGATTAATAATATGTTAATTATGAAAATAATACATGAATTTTAATTCAATAATTGAACTCAAAACAATTAATCATCTCTTGTTTTGTTATGAAAATTGAAGAAACACTAAAAAAAACAACCTACCAATTGATAATTTTATTTGCTCCTCTTATCTCTCTAATATTAATAGAGCTGCTTTCTAATGAGATTAAAACCACTAGAATTGGATATATTTGCATTGAAGTAGTTTTTTTTCATTTATAAGTTTGATAAATCTAATGTCAAGGAAAAATAAATAAATATGTTGTAAGAAGAAATATTTTAAAGTTAATGAAGCTCCAATAGGGTTCATAATTCTTGAGTCTAAATTGAGTTATTGAGCATAAGCCAAACTATGCTTTAAGATGAATTATAAATATATAAGTTTATTTTTCAGATTTATTTGTAAGATATAAGGTATATATAAAATAATATGATTTTGTGTGGTTGATACCTAATCATTCGTTTATCAATTAGTTTGGACCATCACAAATGTTCTTCTTATGAATGTGACATATATGTTCTTATGAATGGTGAGTTGATGGACCCAATCTCAAATTAGGAGCTATTGGATTTTGAGATAGATAAAATTCTTTTAATCAAAACTAAATTAACTATAGTATCTATTTGTGCTAGGCTCATACTAACAAAGATTTTAGGATCATCCTCGTATGAACGCATGGTGCAAACTATTATAGCACCTTATATCTCCACCTTCACAAAGCTATCAAATTCTAAGCTATATTCTAAGATTCATGCCAAAAAAATATTGATGGTAAAGAAGTTATATAGATATTGTTAATAATTGTCCAACTGAGATGTCGATCCGGAATCAACCGAGATAATATTTCATATTTGTTTCTAGTGTTGGGAAAGTATAGAATCTTCATCATGTAAAATTATGTTAGAGGTGTGCCCGACCAAACATCAAAGTTATTCACAATCCAAAATATTAGAGTTTGTGAATGTTAGAGGAACACAAGTAATGAGACGTTTTATAGTGTGGTTTCAAAGCTATTATGCTCAAAGATGCACATTAATATCGGGAACGATTATGCACTTCTCTCATTTATCGTAAAATTATGGTGTGTGCAAATCTAAAGAACATGAACAATCGTGAATGTAGTTTGCAATATCATGAAACAACACCATATCAATCATGCATTGTCTAAATGTATGGCATCGAGTTATCAGAAATGACACCTAGATGCCACCAAATAGTTTCATGGTGTCGGCTATGTAGTATATCCATCATGCCATCAATCTTATATTGTCACATTCTAGATTTTTTTAAAAAATATTATTTTATTATCTATAATTTATTAAAATTTTATTTTTAAATTCAAATCTCTAATTTTGTAACACTATATGTATTTTAACTAAGAAAAAAAGACTTCTCCACCCAAGCCTCATATTTATTATAAGAAATTACTCTAAAAGTAAATATAAGATAAAATTACATCAGCAGCAGCAGAACCTAAAAAAAATCATAAAAATAATCTTCAATACTTATCAGATATATATAAATGTCAATAATTTAATATAAAATGATAACATATTAATTTAATTAAACTCATATATTAGAATGATAATAATAATTTTTATACAGTAAACAAAATTATACATCAGTAATATGCAATACATCTCACATATATAGCAATCAAATAATAAAAATGTATATTATATATGATAGTTTACTCTCCTGAATGGAGAAACATACTCTACGGGATGATTCCTTCCAAAAACGAATAGAGATAATCTATATCACACTCGTAATAATAGATGAAGTAGTATCTCTTACATGTTTAAGTGAAAACATTTTTCTCCCGATAACGGATGGAGAAACTATATAACTGTCACGTCTAACAATCTGCTACTCCTCAAAGGGAACCGTTATACCTACCCTCGATCGGGATATATAATTAATTATGTTCATTCATTTACATTCGAGAGACACTCATACTTGATTTATGACCTACCATAGGTGGCTTGTGACGAGGTCATAACTCCTTTCACATGTTGCATGCCCAATGCAAATTACTCAATATAGTCACATATACTAGATAACAATTACATCAATATTATTATTTTAATCTTAAAAAAAACTACTAATCATTCTCAAATGATACTTTCGTATAAAACTTTTAGGTCCATTATATTATTAAAATATATAACATCAATCTCTCAATAATCCTCAATCAACGAAAACTCTAATTAGAATAACCCAATTAACTCGAACCAAATTCAATTCAATTAGAACTTAATGAAAGCAATCTCAAATCCTTATAGAACCAATCTAGAATCACCAATAAAAGGAGAGGATGAACTAATTTAGATTTAATTAATTTCAAATAGGTCAAGTCAGCTAGAACTGTAGAACTGATAAAGTTAGCCTAAAATCACCTTGAATTGGTTTGAACTAATCAAACATATATGATTTGACTTGAACTAATCAAACATATATGATTTAATCAACTAATAAGCTAAAACCAATAAAGGAAGAGGATGGACTATGTCACATAATGCGCCGAGTGTTGAATAGGTCACGTGGATTGTGCATGTCTATTCCATATGGTAAGTTTGGTTGAGATATAATGGGCTGGATAGAGGGGTTACGACGTATTTAGCGTCAATCGTATAGTTGTACGAGCATAGCGTCACGGGTTAGATTGAGCCTCACTCATGAGTTAGGCTGAGCCTTATCATTAAATTGGGTCATAGTTGATTCGCGGGTTTAGCTGTATCTAGTCATATGAGTTGGGTCATACTTAACTACAATGATTGGATAATGCTTTGTCACGTGAGTTTGGTTATGCTTAGCTACATGAGATATGTCATATATGGCCACGTGGATTGAGTCGCACCTAGCCCTATGGGCTGGGTCATACATAACTACATAGGTTGGACCATACCAAGCCACATAGATTGGGTGTACATAAGCTAGATCATGTCTAATCATATGGGTTGGATAATGCATAGCCACATGGATCGAGTTATGCTGTACCTAGTCATATGAGTTGAACCATACCTGATCACATGGGTTGAGTTGTACATAGTCATATAGCCTGAGTCATTCCTAACCGTATGATTTGAGTTGTACTTGACCACATGGGCTTAGTCATACATAATCATAAGGGTTAGACAATACATAGCAACATGGGTTGGGTTATGCCTAACCACATGAACTGGGTCATATATGGCCTGAGTCATATAAGTTGAACCATACCTGATCACATGGGTTGAGTTGTACCTAGTCATATGGGCTAAGTCATTCCTGACCATATGAGTTGAGTCGTGCTTGACCATATGGGTTTAGTCATGCCTAATCATAAGGGTTAGACAATACATAGCAACGTGGGTTGGGTTATACCTAACCACATAAACTGGATGATATATGGCCACAAGCGTCGGACTGTACATGACCACATGGGGTTGGGTCATGTTTGGTCATATGGGTTGAGTTATACTTGATCACATTGGCTAGTCTAGCTAGTCAACTTAACTTAGGTCATACCTTAATTTGACCCTTTTTATCAAATTAGATTTTACTATTTTTAGGAATATTATAAAATAATAATTAATCTCAAATTTATTTTTTTTCATAAATTAAATAATTTAGATTTAGATTCTAAACTTAAAACTAGTTAAATAATAGAATCTCACATATAATTTCTTAAAACATAATCATATCTAATTAAATGAATTAGAATTATTATTAAATTAGTTAATCATTCTAACATCATGATTCAATAATTATTATTTTTAATCATAAAATTTAAAAAATAAAATATTTTATACATTAAACAAATTATAATAATTATAATATCAAAGATTTCAAACTATGAATTAAAACTAATAACAAAATACTAGACGATCCTACCCTTCTTGGGATCCTTTTCTTAATCCTTCCCTTTATATAAGAGAAGAGAAGATGAACTCTCTCTGAAAAATAAAAAAATAATTTAATTTTTATTTTAGTTTCAAACACAAAGATAGAATTATAATATTTGTTTCTTATGATTCACTCAAAAAAATAAAATTTAAACTATATACTTTCTAAAAATCCCATCACCAGTTAGAAAATAAGTAAATTAATAATTTATTCGATTGACAAAACCTTTAACTTATCCACATGATTTAAAAATAGTTTTAATTATACTATATAAATAAAAAAAATAAAAAAATAATTTAAATACAAAATAATACATAATTTATGATAATTTGATTTATTTTAATTACACACATCCTTCTAAATCTTGGGTTGCAATTTGCATCCTCTTTGATGTACACGATTAACCTAAGAATTTACATTGTACACCCAAAGATTCTTCACAGTTTAAATTTAAGCTTTTCCCATAATCTTCCAACATGAGAACTTGTGGTCACTTTCTTCTTAACATTACGTCTTACCTACCTCTTGTCGATTTGGTCTATTTCCATTGCAAATTAATGATACTATTCGACTTAGAACAACTGTGCATATTCTCCTCCGATCGTACCTCGCACATGAATGCACGTGCAAATGATGCATCATGTCCTCTAATATTAATCCCCAACGTTTTCGCTGTCCGTAGGTCGATAGATAGAGAAAGAAAAAGGACCAAATTGAGATGGGGACTATGGAATCTTTAATTTTAGATATTATTATTATTAGTATTGTGTTGATGACGGCAACGAGATGGGGCCCAGCTATGGGGTCCACATGTCATGACAGCTCAGTCCACGGTGCGAGAACGAGGTGACAATAAGTCCCCTTCTTATTTATCAAGCTGGTGATGTTACCGCCATCCCTGCCGATTCACTTACAGCGAAGACCTATGCCTGCCAGGTGGAGAAGACGAATCTACTGAACCCATACGGTCTCGACCCAATATTAGTGTATTTCTCTAAGTACCTCTATTTTGCAAAAAGTACCTCTATTTTCAGAATTTTCTAACAATATTTCTTTTACCTAATACCTAAAATATTTTCAGCCACCTATATATTTTTTTTCCCCTCTCTTTTTCGATGAACTGATCCGATTGTAATATTTTATATATTATGATTTTTAATAATATTAAAAAAATATTATAAGTAATATCATAAAAATATGTATCATTATAATATATATATATATATAATAGTATTTTTGTACTACGTTATAATGGTTTTCTTACATTGTTGAAAACAAAGGTAACATAGAAACACTATAAATATAATATTGTTAAAATATTTTTTTGGGAAAGTACATCTATTTTCGGAATTTTCTAACAATGTTTTTCTACTTAATACCTAAAATATTCTCAGCCACCTACTTTTTTTTCCTCTCTTTTTTTTTTATGTGAACTGATCCAATTACACTATTTTTATATTATAAATTTAATAATATTAAAAATATTATAATATAATACAAAAATACTGTGAGCAATACCAGAAAAAAAAATTGTAGCATAGTATAAAAACATTATATTATAGTATTTTTATGTTGCATTATAATATTTTCCTAATATTACTGAAAACAAAGATATTATATTATAATATTTTTTACTATGTTATTTTTTTCTAATTTTACTGAAAATACTGTAATATAATATAAAAATGCTATAAACAAAATATTTAAAATATATATATTTTTTTAGTACTAATAAAAAATTATAATATAGTACAAAAACACTTTCGTTTTATAGATAGATCCATAGAAAAATAAAAGAATATTTTGGATATTAAATATAAAAATACTATTTGAAATTTTATGAGGAATGTGTATATATTATAATGGTTAAGTTGGTTGTAGTCCTAGACTACTTAAGTCATTATGGTTTACTCGTATCTAAAATAACTTCTACATTTTCAAAAACATAACATATAAACCCCTCCGGTCAAGTTTGAGTTAACCAACGTTAGAATTTGCTTACGTGATATGTTAACTCATAATAAATTATTAATATAATAATATATATGATTTAAGTTTAAAAAATAATTAAGATCTATTTTAACCTATATGATTTTGACCATTTAAACCATTTATAGTTTGTTTGTGTATAAAATAATCTCATATTTTAAAAAACATAGCATATAAGCACTTCTCGTGAAATTTGAATTAACATGTATTAGAGTTTGTTTACATACTATGTTGACTCATAATAAATCATTGATATAATGACTTTATGTAATTTAAATTTTTAAAAAAGCTGAGACCACTGGGAGAAAACATCGTCGTAGAAGTGACCAGCAATAGTAGCACCGAGCTGTTATTGCCTAGCAAGGTGTCATACGCACGTAGCCTTTCCCGCACTAACAAAAAGCATAAGAGCTTCTAGTCCTGCCTCAGGTGGATGTGTATCAACCAGTTCGACAGTAAGCATGCAGTGATCTCTTGATCTATCTTTCTTCTTCTAAGTGTTTTCATCCCCACAACCTCCCACTTCATTCTCTCTTACGTCCCCATTCGTCATGCTTACGACGTGATGGTCTAGCTCTCCCTCATCTCCACCTTTGACCTCTCCTATTTCGTTTGTCGCTACGGTATCCGTCGCTTTCTCTTCATCGATAAGATGAATATTAATTATTTTTTAAATTTAGATTATATATAATATTATATAAATAATTTATTATGAGTTAATATGTCAGTAGATTTTTGTTAACTCTTTATGGGAAAGACTTATACGTTATATTTTTTTAATATAAAAATTATTTAATATATGAGTAAATGAACTTTTAGTTTATTACCATAATTATATGAACTAAAATGCATCTTAATCCTATTATAATAGGGTTGTTAAGAGGTCAAGGTCACTGCAGAAAAGGATGTTGATGGCTGATGGCGAGTCTACATCAATACTACCACTCTCCCATGAGCATATTTGTCCTATTCATGCAGCTCAATTAGAAGAACAAACAGCAGTAATAATGTGATGCAGTGGACGACCCCCGGTGGTGCACAGCTCTCTCTATCTATCTCTACTTTTTGGAGGTTGGTGGGAGAAGCTTCGTATGTGCTGTCCGATGACTGATATCTTATTGTCTGATTCCCCTCTCTTCCTGTTCTATCTGGGGTGCTGCCAGCTATTTTTACCTGTATATGAGAGAGAGAGAGAGAGAGAGAGAGAGAGAGAGAGGTTTGCTTCTGCTAGTTATTTGCTTACTTTGCTCCAGCTAACCTGGTAATATAGTCCCACAGTTGACTTGAGATCAAAGCTGAAATCAACCTGCAATTCTATCTTTTATCCATATATTTATGTGGGAGAAGAAGAACCAATGTTCTCATCGAAAGAAAATTATTTCCCAGCTATTTTTGGTTGAGAGAGAGAGAGAGAGAGAGAGAGAGAGAGAGAGAGAGATGTGTGTCTGGTTACTGCATAGCTAATATGTAATAGGAACACTGGTTTTAAACTTAAGATCAAAGCTAATTCTACCATCAACAAAATAAAGGCAAATCTATATATATATATATATATTGTATAAAGGATGGGAAGTACTTAATGGAAGTAATTGCTAGTTCTATCTCATAAACAAAGATACGTGTTTTTGCATGGCATCAAGCAAAATGTTCTTTTTTGCAAACAAGTTCTTGGCTTCAGAACATGACGAACGAAACTGGAAGCGTGTTTCTTGGGTTGCGCATCTCTTGAAGCACACGTCCAAACCGGACGGAAAGGCGCAAACGTGATCGGAAGCCGCACTGCCTGACAGGCGGGTTCCACTGGGGTCCACATCCATCGCCAATCAGAAACGTTTGGTATGTGTAATTTGCACCAAAATAGTACCGAAACGAAGAATATTATTAGTGAAATAGAGAATCCTCACCCAACTCCCACCGTCCTCATCATCAGAGGAAAGGGAACGGCATCGTCGAATAACGAGGCGGGTTGGCGACGGGTGACGTTTCGGGTGGTATTGAAGTGATGCGTTAAGAGAATATGGAAACGTTTTATCGTATGTTATCACCGAGCTCGGTATCGGTTCGGCTCGGCGCGAGCCAGCCGCCGCCAAGCTTGCGCCGTTCAGTGTCGGCGGGCGTCCTACATATAGCGACAACTCTCTCGGTGGAGTGAGGAGGATATCTCGAGGAGGAGAAGTCGAGCAAAAATCGGAGCCATTTTCCCTTCACTCCGTAGCTACGGCCCCCATGTCCCCAAGTTCTTCTTGAATCCAAGATTGTTGCTGCTGTTCCAAATCCGTTGAGCTTGAGGTTGGTCTCCTTTCTTTCTCTCCTCCATTTTTCTTCTCTCTTTTGGGTGAATTCTTTCGGGATTTCTTTGTTCCGTGTTGAAGATCTGGTCTGAACTTCGAAGCTCAGGATGAATGTGATGGTTTTCTCCCGAATTCGTTAGAAAGTAGGAATCTTGATTGCCTTTGCTGTGAGGAATCGTTCATGTAGCTTCCTTTCTTTGGGAAGTGTGAGGGATCCGAGGTTTAAGTCACTGATCTGGATGATCTGAGGTGAAATTGAGGAGTTTTGGCTTGGATCTGGTTTGGGTTTTCGGAACATTTTGGGATGTGTGAGGAATCCTTAGATCTGGGGAAGGCGATTACGGATCCCAACATTTTGACTTGAAGCGAATGCATGTGACTCGGATCTGGATCTTCGATATGTAAAATTGTGGGGCGAATGCTTTATCATGAGTCTTCAGTTGATTATAATGTTTAATTGTGAGTGCTACCGACCAGTCCCATGGCCCATCCGTTTCATTTTCCTCGTTTAGACTAGTTCTCCAGTTATGTGGTTGCAGTGGGCATACCAATGTTCTGTCCGTTTGATTCTTCTTTTCCTTGTGAATTTATATGACACTGCTTGTGGACACAGCAGGGTGCTCTATCTACTTCATCAGTAAAGGAGTATCGTAGTTGCAGCAAAGCTGGCGGCAACACTTTCTTGGAGGTACACAAGCAGCAATGGTGGCAGCCATGGAGCTGCGGATATGGTATTCCTCGTCTTTTTTATTATTTGAGCTCATGATTTCATTGCTTTCACAAATTAAAGAAACACTTTAAGATGGAACGATAAATTCTTTTTTTTTTTTGAAAAGAAGGAAAAACTGATACTAGGTTGATACCACTATCAAAATACCAAGAGGGAACACCAATGCTAGTTTGATTCACATTTCACTAACTTTACAAACTTCGATGGAAAGAAACATTTAAAAGATGTGTATTGAACAGTTGGACAATATAACTTTATGTGCCAATTCAAGATATTCCATGTTAAAAATCATATTTTACTCATTGATTATCTTTTAAATTAAAGTTGCAATATGCATCGATGTGTTAATTGTGAGGATTGCTAGAGATTATTAAATTTTCACAAGATAACAAATTAAGTTTTGGTATTACACTTGCATCATCAAAATGATTTTTGTAGTCATTTAGAGGAAGACATAAATTAGTTCATATGATAGAGAGATCTGCATAGCTGTTTTCAGACAATGCATGATGCTCTTTGTTCTTTTACTTGTAGTTTTGAAGTTCTTATAATGCTCTCAGTGTTTAGTAATTTAGAACTGCTCTTCAGTCTTGTTTGATGTATATTCTAGTGTTACTATTGCTTCTGTAATCACAGGAAAGGAGTATGGATTCTAAAGTTCAAGATTTGGAGCCACCAACTTCAAATTCAGTCGTAAGGATGGGCTCAAGGTAATCATTTACTTATATATGTCTGGTTTGTATGTTGTTTATTAACTGATTCTTTCTTTTGCCGGGTTTTCATGACCTAATGCATGCATATTAAATGACAGTTCTAACCAACTTTTTCATTGTGTCAATTGTTCAGATTTTCGATTTGTTTTGATGGTCCTAGGGAACTTAAGATGTGACATATCTTTCTGTCTTTAGTGACCCTAATGAATAATGCTAACATGCATGTTAATGACCAATATGTATACAAAAAGGAAAAACAGCATAGACAGAGACTTCTAAACTGTTCGTGAAGTTGTAAATTTATAAAAGATATTCAAAGAAGACATCTATCTTGTGATTGATATCTGGATACTATTTATCTTGGATCCCTAAATGCACTAGAGATGTCTAATCATATTTATTCAGATATTCTCCTATTATATGTTGCATTCTTATTATTGCATATAGTTGTGTATCACACATGATGAAACGGATTGTTTCACTCCTCTTTGCATGATGAAATAGCTTAAGGATACAGGTTCATGCTATGTGACAAGCATGTAAAAGAACTGCACAATGCACATGCTTGTATGCTGGCATCCCACTGCACCCACAGTACATAGGCCGTGGTATCGTATGCTTCACCAAATCCTCATTAGCAAATTATGCTATGATCTCACTAGAACTGAATGTGCTTTCTATCCTCACTGTGGAGTTGAAATTCCCAATACTGGGTGCCAATCAAAAGAGGAATAAGACTTTGTATTTGCATGGCATAGGAGACTGGGCAACAGACTAGCAGAAAGTCCAGGTGCCTTAATGGTTGCCTATGTCAAACTTACTAAGAAAATTCTCGTGGGAATTTTCTACTAATATTTAAATAGTAATTGATTTTCCTTTTATTTATACCAGTTATATCAATGTTCAAAAATGCAAATATATTACAGTTTGCAAAAATCATTATACACTATGACTATGATAAAGCAAGTATATAATAGTTCACTTGAATGTACAAGTGTGTATTGCATTGGTACATATATTCAACATTTTCGTTCATGAGAGTACATATTCATACACAAAAGATCCATAGTTGTGCATGTATGCGTATGATAGTAGATGTTAGAATAGCCTAGTTGCCTAAATGATCGCCTATAATGCACCTAGGCATTCACCAAAAACAATGGAAGAACCATTGACGAGAAAAAAAAAAGATAATCAACTATATATTTGAAGAACAATAGCTTGATTCAGTAAACAACTTGCAGTACTAAATTGAGAAACCCAACATAACTACATGGTGTATCAAATTAAGAAATATTGGATGCCCATACACTCTTTCTAGCAGAATGATCAATTGTAGCTCTACCGGAAATGTGCATGATAGGTTCTTCGTACCTTATCAATGTTCAGCAATGAGAATGTTTGACAGAAAATGCAACTTGTTTAAAAAAGTGCAAACAGGTTTGGAAAAATCAGTTCTTAGGTATGAAGCTTACTATTTATCTCAAGTTGTGTATGATTATTGTAATGTCAGAAATAAATTATATTTTCCAGAGTAATTGGAAGCAAAAGGTTAAACCTTGATTCTTGAGGGAGGGCATGTTGGAAGTGTCAAAGCAACAATGCCCGCTGGTGTTCCCGAAATACCTTTTCGGAGATTTGGAGAGGAAGATTCTATTTGGGTTGACATATAGTGCCACGTTAGACATATTGGGCCATATGGAATTTACCTGCTCTCCCCAAATGAGATACCCTCTGTTTCACCCAAGATATATTGAGTGAACCATCAATAATTGGGATCCTGAAGCACAATTAGATAAATTATTCAAATTGGGGATCAATATTATTAATCAAGAATATTATAGTTGACTTGGCAAAATCAAAATAAAGTATCCAGAATCACTCAAAAAATACCAATTTGGCAATATCTAATATATGATTACCACTTGTTTCGTATGTGCAATGGTGTAAAGGGCCACACAATATTCCTTGCAGGATCTGTAAATACACTGTAGCTATAGGTTTAAAATAAGTTGCAAGATGTGCTTGATTGAACATAATGTGAAATGACATATATTATTTAAATAGAAATGCCAGATTGACTTAATTTCCAAGATCAATGTGCATAATTTGAAGTAGAGAAGATGGCTATTACTGATGTATAATTTGCTCAACATAAGCAATCATATAGAAGCACTTACTGTTGGCCACAAATGTCAATATTGGTGAGTCATAAATCATGTGGCCTTTTGAACAGGAAAATTTTCAGGAAGGGTTTAATCATGGTTTCACCTTATTAGGTTACATGCTGAATCTAAGAAGGCACAATTACTATTATGAAGAAAAGATATATCATAATAAAATCAGATGCAGTACCGGATGGGAAAAATGAACCAGCAGAAATAGGATGATTGTTGCTTAGTAAATAAGATTTGACAAAGTATCATAGAGACAATAGCAAAACAATCACAAACAAAACACTACATATTGAACATCCATGACTAAAATTTTTGTTGTTTGGATTTTGTGAATTCTATTCTTGATTCAATGCAAATTATGAAAGATGAACATAAACATCTCATATAAAAAGCATTGTCTTACTTTGTTATAGTTCTCTGATTTTCATATATAGCACCATTTAGTTACCTACAGGAATCTAAACTTTTGGTTTATTATTAGTGCAATTTCATTATTTGACAAATTACATTTATCTATAGCTGGAAATGTAAAGCTGTCTGACTTGTTGATGGATTATTGATGTATTTATAAATTATAAGTAGGAAAAAATTACATGCTCCTTTTCATTGGCACTACATGTCATCCTTTAAGACCAGCAGTCTAAAAATTAGGTTATCCTTTGAGATTACCACTTGGTCCTTACAGGCTACATGCAGATTAATGGCTGACTACCAGAATTGTGTAATAAAATCTTATCACAATTCTATAACATCTACAACTGAAATCATTTTACTCTAGATCGGAGATACCAAGAACAAACAACACATCAAGTAATATTAAGAACACTTGTGGATTTTTAGTTTGATACGACCCTGTGAAATCTTATATGGAATTTGTTGTTGCAACTTCCATCTATTCCACATAACACATTTTGCTGCCACATCACTCACCATTTCTGCCTCTGTGAGAGTCAAATCTCCAGTCTCCATCACACTAGAATTTCCATCAATTCTTTTTCTGCTGGCATTTAAATATGACCGCCAGATAATCTTTTCTGCAATCACACTTCTAAATGGTTGAACCCAGTGCATCATGCGCCCACCAATGCTAGTTCTAGGGAGAGTTAACATACATAGATTTACTTCTACAAATAGAGAGGTTGTTTTCATGACTCAAATCCTAGTCAACTTAGGTTGCGAAGAAGTAGCCTTGTTGGTTCCTACAATCACAGTCCTTTCCTATTTTTTTGTAATCTTAATGTATTAAAACAAGAACTATTGATTTTCTACATATAGCAAAGGAGTTCGCTGAGTTGGCATAATTGGGCAAACTTGTCCCACTATAGATTTGTCATACCCATATTTACTGTCATATGCATGAATAAAATATATAATATAACTTAATAGAGAAGCATTACAATATTTTCATTTTGTTGGATTCCTAAAGTTTGGTTTCTGATGCAGTCCTTGCATTTGTGATACATGGAGATATTGTCAGCAAGAACAAAGGATTAGTCAATTGTCCAGTGTGAACACTAATCAAGCTAATGAATTGTCTAAAGGTTCAAATCAGCCAGTAATGTTGAGTTTGTGATTGTTAAAGGTTGAAAGGCACATGTGTCTACAATCAGATAAATATGTGCTCCACTCACCAAAAAATGTAATGGTTATTCAATATGTTCTAGAGGAGCATGTCAAGTGTCAAGAGCAACATTTTGAAAAACACATTGGCTTGATCAACTAGTCTAGTTACACAGAGAAAGTTTTCATTCCATCATGATACTTGGCTGTTGGTAATTTAAAGACTAAGTTTCTGATCTTAGCACCTTAAGGGTGACCTTATTCAAGCAGGCCAATGCATTGTTAGCTATTTGTTGGTAAATATCACAACACAATAATTACATTTTATTAATACTTGATCTAATGGATTTAGGACACTACCAGGGTGGTGTACTGACTTAGGACACTACCAGGTTGGTGTGCTGACTTGTACTTGGCCATACTTATTGGTCCAACCAGTATTTTAAATTTAAACCGTGCTTAATTTATCTCTAGTAAAAATAGCTTAGAATGTTAATCTTGACAGCATTATAGTAATGCATCTAGATAATTTTGTTCACATTCAGGGACCGTAGTGGCATGGAGGACCCAGATGGAACGGTGTCAAGTGTTGCTCAGTGCATAGAGCAGTTGCGACGGAGTTCTACAACAGCTCAAGAGAAAGAGAACTCTTTGAAACAGCTACTAGATCTTATTGAAACACGTGATAATTCTTTTGGAGCTGTTGGCTCACACTCCCAGGCAGTTCCAGCACTTGTTGCTCTTCTGAGGTCTGGTTCATTAGGAGTTAAGATGCTGGCAGCCTCTGTTTTAGGATCTCTTTGCAAGGAGGAAGAGTTACGGATAAAAGTGTTACTTGGTGGATGCATCCCTCCGCTGCTTGCTCTTCTAAAATCCAGTTCGGTTGAGGGCCGAACTGAAGCTGCAAAAACGATTTATGCTGTTTCTCAGGGTGGGGCAAAGGACCATGTTGGATCAAAGATTTTCTCGACCGAAGGTGTTGTTCCTGTCTTATGGGATCAGTTGAAAAACTTCCCTAGAAATGAAAATATGGTGGATAGTTTGCTTACTGGAGCATTAAAGAACTTATCCAAGACAACTGAAGGATTTTGGTCAGAAACCATAAAATCCGGAGGAGTGGATATACTTATAAAGCTGGTTGCTTCTGGCCAGACAAGTACCCTTGCAAATGTCTGCTATCTTCTAGGATGTCTAATAATGGAAGACACATCAGTTTGTTCTCAAGTCTTGGCTGCAGAGTCGACCAAGCAACTCCTCAAGTTGCTTGGACCTAGTAATGACTCCCCTATCAGAGCTGAGGCTGCAGGTGCACTTAAATCACTTTCTGCCCAGTGTAAGGAAGCCCGGCACGTGATTGTTAATTTGAATGGTATACCTTCTTTAATAAATGCAACTATAGCTCCGTCGAAAGAATTTATGCAAGGAGAATCTGCTCAAGCATTGCAGGAAAATGCAATGTGTGCACTGGCAAACATATCTGGTGGCCTGTCTTCAGTTATCTTCAGCCTGGGTGAGAGTCTTGAATCATGCTCTTCACCTGCACAGATTGCTGACACACTGGGAGCTTTAGCTTCAGCTCTAATGATTTATGACTTAAATGCTGACTCTATGAGAGCATCAGACCCTTTTGTCATTGAGGAGATACTGGTAAAACAATTTAAACCAAAGTTTCCATTTCTTGTACAGGAACGTGCTATTGAAGCTTTAGCCAGTTTGTATGGGAACAGCATTCTGTCAAAGAAACTTACAAATTCTGA
The DNA here is from genome assembly GCF_036884655.1 of Musa acuminata AAA Group. Lineage (NCBI taxonomy): Eukaryota > Viridiplantae > Streptophyta > Magnoliopsida > Zingiberales > Musaceae > Musa > Musa acuminata. The sequence goes on from NC_088356.1 coordinate 44,934,612, forward strand.
TGCTAAACGCTTGCTTGTTGGTTTGATAACAATGACAACAAATGAGGCACAAGATGAACTTGTTAAATCTCTTCTCATCCTCTGTAACAAAGAATGCACTCTATGGCATGCATTACTAGGCCGGGAGGGGGTTCAGTTGTTGATATCTCTTCTTGGTCTCTCTTCAGAGCAACAGCAGGAATGTGCAGTTGCTTTGCTTTGCCTCTTATCTAATGAGAATGATGAAAGCAAATGGGCTATAACTGCTGCTGGAGGAATACCACCCCTTGTTCAAATCTTAGAAACAGGATCATCAAAAGCCAAAGAAGACTCTGCAACAATCCTTGGCAACCTCTGTAACCACAGTGAAGACATACGAGCGTGTGTTGAAAGTGCTGATGCTGTTCCTGCTTTATTATGGCTGCTAAAAAATGGAAGTGATAATGGAAAAGAAATTGCCTCAAAGACATTAAATCATCTCATCCACAAGTCAGATACTGGGACTATTAGCCAGCTGTCGGTTCTATTAACAAGTGATCAGCCAGAGTCCAAAATTTATGTTTTGGATGCACTGAAAAGTTTGCTTTTGGTGGCACCCCTTAATGACATCTTGCGGGAAGGAAGTGCTGCAAATGATGCTATCGAAACCATGATAAAAATCTTGAACTCCTCAAGGGAAGAAACTCAAGCCAAATCAGCATCAACCCTTGCAGCTCTGTTTCATCGTCGCAAGGACTTAAGAGAAACACATGTTGCTGTGAGAACTCTTTGGTCTGTCATTAAACTACTAAACGTGGAGTCTGAAAAAGTTTTGATGGAGGCTTCGTGCTGCCTTGCTGCTATCTTTCTTTCGATCAAGCAAAACAAGGAGGTTGCTGCAGTTGGCAGAGATGCATTTGCTCCACTGATGCTGCTTGCCAATTCCTCTGTTCTTGAAGTGGCAGAACAGGCAACACGAGCTTTGGCTAACCTTCTTCTGGATCATGAAGTTTCTGTGCAAGCAATTCCGGAGGAGATAATCTTGCCAGCTACACGAGTACTGCAGCATGGCACAATGGATGGCAAAACTCATGCTGCAGCTGCAGTTGCACGGCTTCTCCAAGGTCACTCTGTTGATCAAGCTTTGGCTGACAGTGTTAACCGTGCTGGGACAGTTCTTGCACTTACTGCCCTTTTGGAGTCTGCTAGTATTGAAAGTGCTGCTACATCAGAAGTTCTTGATGCTCTGGTCATGTTGTTAAGGTCAAAAGGATCAGCAGAGCATATAAAACCTCCATGGGCAATTCTTGCTGAACACCCCCATACAATAATCCCTTTAGTTTCCTGTATAGCTGATGGAACACCTTTGTTGCAAGATAAATCTATAGAAATCTTGTCAAGGCTCTGCCATGACCAACAGTCTGCATTGGGTGCTGTAGTACTTGAAACCTCAGGATGTGTGCCGTCAATAGCAAAAAGAGTGATTGGGTCAAATAGCTTCAAGGTTAAAATTGGGGGAGGTGCTCTTCTTATTTGTGCTGCAAAAGAGCAGAGCCAAAAGCTGATGGAAGCCTTGAATGAGCCAAACTTATGCACACATCTAATTCATTCTCTTGTTGGCATGCTGCATTCCACAAATTCTTCTATACACCAAAGAGATGGTCAAGGCAACATGGATATAAGCATTTCCAGGCATTCTAAAGGGAAGCTGAGGAATGGTGAGGCTGAATGCAGCACAGCTATCATTTCTAGTAACATGGTTGCCATATGGTTACTTTCTGTTTTTGCTGCTCACGATAACAGATCTAAAGCAACAATAATGGAAGCTGGAGCAGTTGAAATTATCACAGATAAGATATCTCAGTACACATTCCCATCTATACAGGTAACTTAACAAATACTTTTTGTGGATTATTTCCTTATTACTGAGGCTGTGGACCTTCTTCAGTATGTCGTCATTTGCATTTATAATGTATGTAGCCCTATGGTTAATGTTGGAAGTTATTTTAATTTTGTTAATATAAAATTTTGCAGAGTGATTCTAAGGAAGATAACATTGCATGGGTTTGTGCTTTACTCCTGGCTGTGCTATTTCTAGACAGGGATATAATACGATCAAATGCAACTATGCATTCTATTCCAGTGCTTGCAAGTTTCTTAAGATCAGAAGACACTGTAAACAGATATTTTGCAGCTCAAGCTTTAGCAAGTCTGGTCTGTAATGGCAGCAGAGGAACACTTCTCGCTGTTGCTAATTCTGGGGCAGCTAGTGGGCTTATATCTTTGCTTGGATGTGCTGACAGTGATATAGCTGATCTTCTAGAATTGGCAGATGAGTTCTTTTTGGTGCAGAATCCAGAGCAAGTTGCACTGGAGAAATTGTTCAGAGTTGATGACATAAGAAATGGTGCAACTTCTAGGAAAGCTATACCAATACTTGTTGACTTACTCAAACCCATCCCAGACCGGCCAGGTGCACCTTTTCTGGCATTGGGCCACCTAAAACAGCTAGCAGTAGACTGCTCATCAAACAAGCTGGTAATGGTTGAATCTGGGGCTCTAGAAGCACTGACCAAGTACCTTTCTCTTGGTCCACAGGATGCAACAGAAGAAGCTGCCACAGATTTAATGGGCATTCTGTTTGGCACTGCTGAAATACGGCGACATGAATCTGCTTTTGGTGCTGTTAATCAACTTGTGGCTGTCTTACGTTTGGGGGGAAGAAATTCCAGATATAGTGCAGCTAAAGCACTGGAGAGCTTGTTTCTTGCTGATAATATTAGGAATGGAGAGTCAGCTCGGCAAGCTGTTCAACCCCTTGTAGAGATTCTAAACACTGGTTTAGAGAGGGAGCAACATGCTGCTATATCTGCACTTGTTAGGCTTCTCTGTGACAATCCATCGAGGGCCCTTGCTGTTGCAGATGTTGAGATGAATGCAGTGGATGTCCTTTGCCGGATTCTTTCTTCAAATTGTACAGCAGAACTAAAGGGGGATGCTGCTGAATTATGTTGTGTCCTTTTTGGAAATACAAGAATACGGTCTACCATGGCTGCAGCACGCTGTGTGGAGCCTCTGGTTTCTCTATTAGTAAGCGAGTCTAGTCCTGCTCAGCATTCAGTGGTTAGAGCATTAGACAAAGTTTTGGATGATGAACAATTGGCAGAATTAGTAGCTGCACATGGTGCTGTTGTCCCTCTTGTTGGTCTGCTATTTGGTAAAAATTACAGCCTTCATGAGACAGTTGCTAGAACCTTGGTGAAATTAGGAAGAGACAGGCCAGCTTGCAAGTTAGAAATGGTAAAATCTGGAGTTATTGAAAGCATGCTCTCCATCCTTAATGAAGCTCCAGATTTTCTCTGTGTTGCATTTGCCGAACTGCTTCGAATATTGACCAATAATGCTAGCATTGCTAGGGGTCCTTCTGCAGCCAAAGTTGTGGAGCCACTTTTCTTGCTACTAACAAGGCCAGAAATTGGTCCTGATGGGCAGCACAGTGTGCTGCAGGTTCTCATTAATATATTAGAGCATCCTCAATGTCGATCTGATTATCATCTGACACCTCAGCAGGCTCTGGAGCCAGTCATTGCATTGTTAGATTCGCCCACTCAAGCAGTGCAACAATTGGCTGCAGAACTCTTATCAAATCTCCTTCTGGAAGAACACCTACAAAAGGATGCAGTCACAGAGCAAGCAATTGGTCCTCTTGTTCAACTTCTTGGATCAGGTGTTCCCATTATACAACAAAGAGTAATAAAAGCTCTTGTTAACATTGTATTGATCTGGCCAAACACAATTGCAAAAGAAGGTGGTGTTTATGAGTTATCTAAAGTAATATTGCAAGTTGAACCTCCCTTGCCTCATGCTATATGGGAATCAGCTGCTAATATCTTATCCAGCATTTTGCAATATAGTTCAGAATTTTTTTTGGAGGTGCCTGTGGCTGTTCTAGTGCAACTGCTTCACTCTGGAACAGAAAGTACAGTTGTTGGTGCATTAAATGCTCTCCTTGTCCTAGAAAGTGATGATTCAACCAGCGCAGCAGCAATGGCTGAAAGTGGTGCTATAGAGGCACTGTTGGAACTTCTTAGGAATCATCAGTGTGAGGAAACTGCAGCAAGACTATTGGAAGCATTGTTAAACAATGTAAAAATTAGAGAAACTAAATCTGCTAAATCTGCCATATCACCATTATCAATGTACCTTCTAGATCCACAAACACAATCCCAGCAGGGGAGGTTGCTTGCGGCTCTTTCTCTGGGTGATCTTTTCCAAAGCGAAGGTCTTGCTCGAAGTGCTGATGCTGTTTCAGCATGCCGAGCACTGGTAAATCTCCTTGAAGATCAACCAAGTGAAGAAACAAAGGTAGTGGCCATATGTGCTCTGCAAAACCTTGTCATGTACAGCAGATCTAATAAGAGAGCTGTTGCCGAAGCTGGTGGTGTTCAAGTTGTGCTCGACCTGATAAACTCCAGCAATCCTGATACATCTGTTCAAGCAGCAATGTTTGTTAAACTTCTCTTCTCGAATCATACAATACAAGAGTATGCTTCTAGTGAAACTGTCAGAGCAATTACTGGTAAGTTCTTAATACCTCTTTCATAACCAGTAGAAGCTGTGTAAGAAATTTGTGCAGATTCAAATGATGAACATAAGTTTTCATCATCTTTCTCTACACTAGCTAGGTGCAACAGAGTCTATTCATATTTCATTTTGATTTTGGATAATTTGTAGCTGATGAATAATGCTATTTGATTTAGTACAAAATCTGTGATTGGTTAGAAAATTAAAAAGAAGAGAAACAAAAAAAATTTGCAGAGAGATGAATATGTTGATATGAATGTCTAATATTATCAGGAAAAATAGAAAAACTTATTTTGCAAATCATGAGAAGTTACAAATAGTATTGTTGATGATAAAATGAAGAATGTCAGTATTTTGGATATTTCAAAACAAATGGTTAAGTAGGGTTCATAATTACAAATTAGCAGTGATGGAAGAGGACTAGGAAGGCTAATGCAGAAAACAACAAGAAAACATGTCATCTTGGGTTAAATGAAGGGGAAAAAACCTTCATAGCTGACACTAAATAATTGTGGACAGTATAGTTGTTAATTGTGAAAATGTTCTTTTCAGATATCATTCTATTGTTGCTCTAAGAAGCCTTAAATTAATTTCTCATATCCTCATCTCCTGCTCTGCTTGTGGCAGATCCATGAACTAATTTGCAAAATATGATTAACCCTGATTTTGATTATTAGAGTGAAGTAGTTTTAAGATGTGTTGCTTTTGACTTGTATAACATGAAAACAAATATTGTTTGCTGGGGTCCCTCGATGTACAACCAGCTATGTAATTCATTTTAAGATGCAAATTCTCTAGATCTGCATCTCACGTGATATCTCCTCTCTGATTAGAGGGGTTGCCTCATCAGGGCTAGGCAGAGTACGTATATGCAAGTAAACCACTTTAACAATTTCGCGAGCCTTAAAAGTGAATCTGAGAGATTTCCATTCACTGTTCTTGCAAGAGGTTCTATCTATAATGACCATACCTTTGGTAAAGCAATGCTTGTCGTGTTTCTTTACATGCTATAATATATGCAAATTTTTTTTTTCAATGACTAATGAGTCTTTTACCTATTCAGCTGCTATTGAAAAGGATTTATGGGCCTCTGGAAGTGTGAATGAGGAATATCTAAAAGCTCTAAATGCACTTCTTAGCAACTTCCCTCGTCTGAGAGCCACTGAACCTGCTACATTGAGTATTCCCCATCTGGTAACATCCCTCAAGACTGGCTCAGAGGCAGCTCAAGAAGCATCACTGGACTCCCTGTTTCTTTTAAGGCAGGCATGGTCTGCATGCCCAGCTGAAGTTTTCAAAGCTCAATCAGTTGCTGCATCGGAGGCTATTCCTTTACTGCAATACTTGATTCAATCTGGTCCACCTCGGTTTCAGGAGAAGGCTGAACTACTTTTGCAGTGTTTACCAGGGACACTAACTGTTACAATAAAACGTGGGAACAATCTGAAGCAGTCGGTGGGAAACCCCAGTGTCTTCTGCAAACTCACGCTTGGTAACAATCCACCTAGACTAACAAAGGTAAGATTTAGTAATTAGCAAAATTTACCTTCTGCAAATGCTTTGGATAATAGTATGCCATCCTTCAGGTTTCACAAGTTCAAGTTTTACATGCTGAAAGATTATTTCTTTTCTGCTTCTTGAGCATTCTTTTGGCATATTCATGAACCAAAACAGAGTCCCATGGTCCTCTGTCCACTTTCTTGGTCCACTGTCATCATGCACATAACTTTTGTGGTTCCCTTTTCATTTAACTTGATCCTTTTTATAACACAGTTTCGGTTATATAGGTTGTTTATTGAATGTACATCTATAAATCTTTAATGTTCGTGCTTTTGATTTGTAATATTTGATTTATTAAAATAAAATGGTCTAGAAGTCTGCATCTTGTATTCAATAATTTATGCAAAGAGTTTATTGTCATTGTTAAAGCATTGGTGAAGTAAACTACAGCATTGACATTCAGCAACGCTTGCAATGATCACAGACCTTCATCAGTGCTTTGTGTATAACAAACCCTTGTGGGATCCTTTATCAGTACTAAATTAGTAACTAAAGTCAGGTGCAAAAGGGCAGATTCAGAAACATGATTAATTCAATTTTCTTGGGAACATTTCTCTATTTGTTTTTGTAATGAGCTGTGGATAGTGCTGGGGTTAGAATGATGATGGAGATCATTTAACATTATACAAGCCTGTCCAGTATTCTATGTAGGCAGGGTACATTGCTAATCAATCTTAATCTGGTACTGTTCCTTTAATGTTGCAACCTCATCTTGAAGTTTTTTAATTGTTTACCGATACTGCATGATCAGCAAATTGTCAACACAACCATCTTGAACATTTTTTTTACTGGTGCAATAGGGAGAGCTGATTCCTTGTGCTACTCTTTTGCCTTTGGAATATCAAGGCCTTGCAAGTCTATCTTGCACACAAAGTTGTCTCCTCCTGAATGTTTTGTTCATTATATTTCTTAGGAATTATGTTCTTTTCCTAGGATCTTTTAAGATGGTGGTCCATAGCAAGGAGTTGCTACACTAGACCTAGGATATGTTGCAGGACTAACTAGAAAGGACCGGCTGGACCTTCCTTGTAATATGAAATTAATAGATATGAGTTATATGACTTCTCCATGAGCTTGTGTATAGTGCACGATGAATAACTTTCTGGCTTCAAAAATTCTTGTCATGCATGTTGCATACCACAGCGATAATTCTTGAATTTGATAGCGTTAATGCCATTTGCTGCTGGTCAGGTTGTATCAACAGGCCCTACACCTGAATGGGACGAAGCTTTTGCCTGGGCGTTTGACAGTCCTCCAAAGGGCCAAAAGCTTCATATATCTTGCAAGAATAAGAGCAAACTTGGGAAGGTAGAGATGACTTCATTTTTCACCTCACAAATTACTTGCAAAGTTTTAAACTCTTTGGAGACTGACACAATTTCCTTTTATTTTTACCAGAGTTCATTTGGAAAAGTGACGATTCAGATCGATCGTGTGGTTATGTTGGGATCAGTTTCCGGAGAGTACACACTACTGCCTGAGAGCAAAAGCGGCCCTCGGAACCTGGAAATCGAATTCCAATGGTCAAACAAATAACTACCATCTCCTCAGCATGCTATTATAGTAATTTAGTTCATAAAACTGAAGTTGTTCATCTCTCTTTCTCCCTTTTATTTAACCTTGCTTCTTTTTGTATATAGTCTGCAGAGAATTGCTTTCCTCTATTTCTCTGCACTAGGATAAACAAGTGTTCTTGAGTCTTGCATTGCTTGAAAGGATTATTCTTTGTTTTACCCTCTTAAAACGTTTGTGATGATAAAAGCTTGGAAGGTAGTGTCTCACCTTCTTGTTCCATAATATTTGTGAGATGCGGTAGTAGCACAGAGAGAACTTAAAACTATTACCCATGTTGGAGATCTCCGAGGTAAATATAAAGGATATTGCTCTGAGTTTATGTTATTTTGATTTGTTACTTCCCATAGTCTTCTCTGTAAATATCCTTTTTGTTTGTAGGAGGGTTTGGATGCTTGAGCTTAAGAACAATCTTGTCCACTAAAATTGATGAGAATAGATACAATAATATGCTTCCTGCTTGTGTCTTATTCCAAATTGATCATTCTTCTCCTAAGAAATATGAAGTAGGTAAATTTTGGTAACATCAGATATGACTACAACAAAACCATAATGCCTTAATACATAAGACATGACACTAATAAAAATTGGTTATAATGTAACATCATATTTGTTTTTTTCTTCATGAGTGTCACGTACACACACATATATATATATATATATATATATATATATATATATATATATATATATATATATATATATATATATATATATATATTCAATGTTGATCTACAATGTTGGTGCATTGTGTATCGATACATATTAGATCCATACTGATCCAATTAGGTATAACTATGTATTTGGTATCTGAAATCTCAGATCATGTATTATCATTTAATAAAATTCAAATGAGAAAATTATATGGAAGCTTGATTAGTGGAGCCTCAAAAGTTTATATTTATATATGGAAGCTCAGAATCACGAAACCGACCTTAGCTCAGTTGGTAGAGCGGAGGACTGTAGTGGTGACAGATATCCTTAGGTCGCTGGTTCGAATCCGGCAGGTCGGATTTTTAATTTTTAATTTTTAATTAATTAATTATTTATAACACAACAATTTATTACTTTTAAACTTCTTTAATATTGCCACTCATTTGTACTTAAATTATTTATTTATTTTTCTATGTCTTATATTCAACAAAACTTCCCATTCATTTACTAAATTATACTTAATTTCATTTTTTTCAATTTTATTACTAATTTATACGATATTTATCATATTCTTTCTTTGATTTGCTACCATGTATGTTGACTTTAACTTTTCACTCATTTCTACAAGAAATTTGAAATTTTTACAGTTAATTGCATATTCTTGTTAATTTGCTACTCATTCATACCTACTCAAATTGTTTATCAAATTTAAATTTAATCATTTGTGTATTCTATGCCCAATTCATGTTTTACTCATCCAAGTCTAAAGTAACTTTTTTTTTAAAAAAATCTCCACAAGTCAACCACTAAATTCTTTCATTCTCATCTCGTCAATATACAATTAAAATAGACTAAAAACAGAGATGATACTTTTAGGATGAATTCCTAGAAAAAATCTTCATCATTGATATAACGTCTTAACTTAAAATTTTTTTTCACATAATATTATTTTTATAAATAATAATTTTATTCCTAACCTTCCACCGAACCCATTGTTGAGGGGGTCTTTGTCGATGCCGCAACCTTTATAGCCCTCCTTCCTTCTATGGAAGTGCAACGATGAGGGTAAGACCTTTTCCTACATTGGATTTACTCAACAGTAAAGGCATAATAGCCCCCAGCAAACCTCGTGACGATAAGGATAGATCACCCCTCCTCCTTCCTCACCTATGATTGATGATAACGATTGTTTATACCCTTGCTTGCACAAGGGTAGTAAGAGCCATCATTGCTACATCCTCTCCTTCTTTGCCGGAGGCTAAGCAAGACATATCCGACAAAAGAGACACAACATAAATACGATAATATGCTACACCCCCTCCTTCCTTGCTCGAGGGCAAGCGAGCAAAGACAAATCCGACAAGACAGACGTGACACAAATACGATGGTGGACACGACAACGTATAGATGATGATATAAAAGTAAAATAACCTTTTTGCACTCCATCAAAGACGTTCTGTAAAATGTTTTCAAAATTAATACGCCCAGCAAAACATTCTCAAAGATCTCAAAAAAGGGTAACAAATAAAACCCAAGAACAGATTTGTCCAGCACAACAAAGACAGTTAAAGAATAATAAGCAAGTCCTTGATCATTATTTACCTGCCCATCTACCAGGAATTGAACATCAGTACCAGATAACAAATTTGTCAGGAAAATTGTCACCCAAAACAGCTCCCTACATGTCTGCATATCATCTACTTTGTTGAACACAGTGCAGAAGCCGATTCGGACACTCAAAACACAGCAACAGATTGCACGGCTAATTGCTGCACTCGAGCTGGGCTTCTTAGTCTTATTGAGGACACAAACGGCAATCATGTAATCAACCATTTCTTGACATGCATTCCACCTGAAGACAATGGGGTATGTTGATTTCTGTTCTCTTTCTTTCTTTCCCTTTCTCTTTGTTTTGTTGCTTTTTTTGGTGTGTGGACAATCTTTGAATAGTGAATTGGACAAGATGTCTTTGCTTACATAGCTGAACTATACATATTAGCTTAAAAATACAGGACACTGCAAAAGTGAACAATATCTTTTGTGTATTTGTTCCTCTGTAATCAACATTTTTCTTTTCGATTCCAAGTAATCCTTAGAAATATGACCTATTGACAGAATCAAGACACTGTCGTTGATTTATCAGATGGTTTAACATTTGAAAGGGCTCTGATTCAAACCTTAGAAAGGACTCTCACCAGATGCTCTCTGTGGTGTTGTTGAGTAGTATTCTGCTTATTTGTTCTTATTTGCTTGCTAACAGGATAGTAAAGGACTCATATAACAGTGGGTGATAGGTTGTGAGGGCATATCTTGGGAAGTCAAATTAAATTTTGGGTAGCTTTGTTCCTAAAACTTAACTATATTTATGTGTCTTGCCATTTGCAGAAAAATACACAATGGATGCTTTGTGTGTCGTTTTGAATATGGATGCTCATACCGGTATCCGAAAAAGAGACCCATTCCATGACCCGACAGCATAGAAGAGTATCAAGGATGAAAACATTTCAAATAATACGGAAAAATTGTTTTTATATATTTTAGAGGGAAGATCAACTATGTAGTTGGGCTTTTTTTGCTATAGATTGAAGCCTTATAATGCTCTAATCTTACTGAACAAAGATGACAGTAGCTGAAATGTTTTTGCTACAGCTGAGAAATCAGATGCATGACCATATATTCTTAACCATGAGCTTAATCCATGAAAATGGAGAAATCAAACGTGGGACTAATTTCTTGTGTGTCACATTGGACCATGTCACCAGAATCTAGCTTTTTTCCTTTCTCAACCAATATGATGCTTGTATATATTAGTTTTGCTTGGTGAACTTCCTGCAATTTTTGACATAAGGGTGCTTGGTAATCCTGCCATCTGAAATTTATGATGCTTTGTATGAACAAAGCAAAATTATAGTTCAAATTAATGCATTACCATCTTGTTTTGATTTCATTAAGTTTGTACTCTCTTGTATCAATTTCAATGAGGCACTTAGAAAGTCACAACTCTTCATTTTGGCTGGGGAAGAAAGAAGATACAGCTATAGACATGGATAATTCTTGCAACTACTTGTGAATTTTTTACCATGAAAAGTTGTTGAAAACACATTTAGTTTCCTCTTTTATTTTAAATTCCAAATCAAACTTTTACCTAAATCTTAATCTCAAACTCTATTATTACTCTTTTGTTTGCTTGCCTTGCATATGTAGCCATCTCTCTCTAGTGTTTCAGATGCATAGATTTAATCATTTACTTTGTGGCAGTTTGCTGCTGCCAAGCACTGGATCCATATGGCTACTCACCAACTTGCTGCACTCTGCAACACTGCATATGTCTCTCCACAGGGGTGCATCAAGCAGAACTGCTCACACAAATAGCTACTCATGGTCTTCTCCTTGCAGTGGATGCTTTTGGGTGATCTTTTGACACTCCTTTCTTGCATTCCTATAAAACACAAGTTTCATTTATACATAATTGCATCTCATTACAAATTTTCCCCTGTGCTTTGAATCTTTTTTTTTTTTTTCCTTTTGTCAATACCTGCAGTCTTTTAATCAGAAGTTATCTTAATGAAACCATATTTCTTGATGATAAGTTATTACTAAATTCTTGCTTCCTAGAGAAAATATATATGACAAGTATCTCATGCTATGCAGTCTATCTGAGACTCTTATGTTTTATTGCTATATGTAGTAATTGGTGATTTCAATATAAGAACATGATATTTTATAAGATTGAATACCTTTGCAACAATATCGGTGCCTTTCTCATTCCCTCCTTTTAAGTTTGAATACCTTTTGATGTTAGACCAGGTCTTGTTTCTGAGTAATTGCTTCCATCAGGTGGTTCATCTTGTTCTGTGGTTACCAAACATGCTTGTCTTTTCATTAGCTTAACTTCTCTATATTTTTTGTTTTCTAAGCATATATATATATATATATCCAGAAATGCAAATATCTTATATGCCTCTCTAATTCTTGGAAATCAACCTTATATACCATTCACATAAACCTCATTGGATTTTACCTATACCAAGGTTAAGGATTAGAAATGTAGTTAGTTAAAATTAATTTTTGTGGAGTAAACATGTTTTAGGAAAACCTTTCCACATGGCCAATGATCATAAAAAGAGAATTTCTAAGATTTGCAAGTGTTTAGGATAACAATGAAAATAAATTAATCATGTTTTACCTTTTAGATGATTCTATAACAAGATTTGTTCTTCTCTTCTGTTTTTCTTCTATATGAGATCATTGATATCATGGATGTCACCCTTTATTGCCTTTTACACCATTGTGTTCTTAGACTTACAGTTCTTTTGCTTTGCTTCAGTAATCATGTGGCTCAGTATGTGCTAAAGCTAAGAAATCTACTGGTAAATGCACATCTGGCATCACAATTTGAAGGACCTTATGTGACACTCTCGACCCAAAAGTTCGGCGGTAATGTGGTGGAAAAATGTCTGCAAATTTTCGACGAACAAATCCGAGCAAAAGATCATACTCGAGTTGCTGTCGGAACCTCAGTTTGAACTGCTACCACAAGATTCATAAGCAAATTACGTGATCCAATCTACCCTTAACACTTGCAAAGGTTTCTGCCGAGACCAGATTTAACCTGCAACCACACAGTACTCACAGCAGATTTTGTTACAGGAAAGATTCTAAACCATCTTCTACTTTCTTCTCTTCAGGGAAAACTCTATGCTGCACTGGTTGAAGCAATCACACCTCATTCAACCCTTCGATTCAACCCATATTGCAGAAGGATCTTCTCCATGATTCATCTAAAACAGCCATGTGATGATGATATGTACTATGAATGCTGAGAGCCTTTGTTGTTATCATGCGTTTGGATTGTTGCAGTGTCCTGAATGCACATGTGAAAGTAGTGTCTAATAGGTGTATGTTGGTAATCCAGACACTATGAATTACTCCTGTCTTATAATTTAATTGCATCTGTGCAAGAAAAGTTTGCTTGGGACAATAATTTTGTGTTCGAAGTTGCAAGTCCAGTGGTTGGAGTACTGAAGAATGGATATTCCCAACTTGATAACAGATGAACATTAAAGCAGCAGATGGAAGATTACACCTTGATACTGTGTCAGGAGATAGGAGGGACTCAACCATGGATGAGGCCACAAGAGAGAGCCATCAACAAGATGGCTGCATCCTTTTCATCCTGGGGGAAGACCTGATGGAAAGCTGAGCTCTTATCGTCGTCGAATCGAATCTTCTTCTTCTTCTTCTTCTGTTTGAGAGCTTTTGTAGGTCTATCTGCCGGGATTCTTCTTCCATCACTTCCTACTGCTGCTGCTGCTGCTTCGGGCGCCATGGCACGTCGCGCCTTCCTCCGCCTTATCCCGCAGGCATTACAAAGAGACTGCACGTCAAGCCACCATGGAAGGATCTAAAGATGAGCACGAAACAGAAATGTAGGTGCGAGAGAAGCTTCATTGGATCAACCACTACCTTGGGACCCTGAGGTCCGCTTCTCCACAAGGGAGTCTTCGTAGTGCTGCAGTCCGAGCAGAATCTGATGACACCACCAGGTGAGCTGCTGCTACAGCTGTCATGGTGAGGAGTTCGTGAGACTCTTCCAGGTCTACCTGCGGCAGGTTCATCCGAAGCCACCGTCTTCCTCGTCCACCGCAGGCTCGATTCATGCTCGGCTTCTCTGACGAGTTCGTCGTTGCTGCTTGTGCCTGATCCGGTCATCAGCAGGGGATCATTGGGCTGCGACGAGCAGTACGTTGGAGACAAGTGCAGATATCTGACCCATTCTTGTCCTCGATGAGAATGATGATGATGCTGATGATGATGGACATTTGGTAGTTGAACTTGGTGATGTTGATCTCGATGGAACATTTCAAGAGGGAGAAGGGGAGTTGTTGCATACCTCCTACAGTGAAGAGAGGGAGTACCTGAATGCAAGGAATCTCCTGAGGAGGTATACAGATGGGAATATATACATGGCATATTGGAGAGAAGGGAACAGTTGTTGAAGGCAATCTCCCAAGTACTCCTAATTATTCATTCTTTTTAATTTTGTGAGTAATTAACCATAGCACCATTGAAGAAATAAAATATAAAAGATTATTTAGTCGAAGATTTAAATACGTAGTTAGATGGTACAAAATGTGCTCTGCAAAACCTTGTCATGTACAGCAGATCTAATAAGAGAGCTGTTGCCGAAGCTGGTGGTGTTCAAGTTGTGCTCGACCTGATAAACTCCAGCAATCCTGATACATCTGTTCAGGCAGCAATGTTTGTTAAACTTCTCTTCTCGAATCATACAATACAAGAGTATGCTTCTAGTGAAACTGTCAGAGCAATTACTGGTAAGTTCTTAATACCTCTTTCATAACCAGTAGAAGCTGTGTAAGAAATTTGTGCAGATTTGAATGATGAACATAAGTTTTCATCATCTTTCTCTACACTAGCTAGGTGCAACAGAGTCTATTCATATTTCATTTTGATTTTGGATAATTTGTAGCTGATGAATAATGCTATTTGATTTAGTACTAAAACCTGTGATTGGTTAGAAAATTAAAAAGAAGAGAAACAAAAAAAATTTGCAGAGAGATGAATATGTTGATATGAATGTCTAATATTATCAGGAAAAATAGAAAAACTCATTTTGCAAATCATGAGAAGTTACAAATAGTATTGTTGATGATAAAATGAAGAATATCAGTATTTTGGATATTTCAAAACAAATGGTTAAGTAGGGTTCATAATTACAAATTAGCAGTGATGGAAGAGGACTAGGAAGGCTAATGCAGAAAACAACAAGAAAACATGTCATCTTGGGTTAAATGAAGGGGAAAAAACCTTCATAGCTGACACTAAATAATTGTGGACAGTATAGTTGTTAATTGTGAAAATGTTCTTTTCAGATATCATTCTATTGTTGCTCTAAGAAGCCTTAAATTAATTTCTCATATCCTCATCTCCTGCTCTGCTTGTGGCAGATCCATGAACTAATTTGCAGAATATGATTAACCCTGATTTTGATTATTAGAGTGAAGTAGTTTTAAGATGTGTTGCTTTTGACTTGTATAACATGAAAACAATATTGTTTGCTGGTGTCCCTCGATGTACAACCAGCTATGTAACTCATTTTAAGATGCAAAATCTCTAGATCTGCATCTCACGTGATATCTCCTCTCTGATTAGAGGGGTTGCCTCATCTGGGCTAGGCAGAGTACGTATATGCAAGTAAACCACTTTAACAATTTCGCGAGCCTTAAAAGTGAATCTGAGAGCTTTCCATTCACTGTTCTTGCAAGAGGTTCTATCTATAATGACCATACCTTTGGTAAAGCAATGCTTGTCGTGTTTCTTTACATGCTATAATATATGCAATTTTTTTTTTCATTGAATAATGAGTCTTTTACCTATTCAGCTGCTATTGAAAAGGATTTATGGGCCTCTGGAAGTGTGAATGAGGAATATCTAAAAGCTCTAAATGCACTTCTTAGCAACTTCCCTCGTCTGAGAGCCACTGAACCTGCTACATTGAGTATTCCCCATCTGGTAACATCCCTCAAGACTGGCTCAGAGGCAGCTCAAGAAGCATCACTGGACTCCCTGTTTCTTTTAAGGCAGGCATGGTCTGCATGCCCAGCTGAAGTTTTCAAAGCTCAATCAGTTGCTGCATCGGAGGCTATTCCTTTACTGCAATACTTGATTCAATCTGGTCCACCTCGGTTTCAGGAGAAGGCTGAACTACTTTTGCAGTGTTTACCAGGGACACTAACTGTTACAATAAAACGTGGGAACAATCTGAAGCAGTCGGTGGGAAACCCCAGTGTCTTCTGCAAACTCACGCTTGGTAACAATCCACCTAGACTAACAAAGGTAAGATTTAGTAATTAGCAAAATTTACCTTCTGCAAATGCTTTGGATAATAGTATTGCCATCCTTCAGGTTTCACAAGTTCAAGTTTTACATGCTGAAAGCTTATTTCTTTTCTGCTTCTTGAGCATTCTTTTGGCACATTCATGAACCAAAACAGAGTCCCATGGTCCTCTGTCCACTTTCTTGGTCCACTGTCATCATGCACATAAATTTTGTGGTTCCCTTTTCATTTAACTTGATCCTTTTTATAACACAGTTTCGGTTATATAGGTTGTTTATTGAATGTACTTCTATAAATCTTTAATGTTCGTGCTTTTGATTTGTAATATTTGATTTATTAAAATAAAATGGTCTAGAAGTCTGCATCTTGTATTCAATAATTTATGCAAAGAGTTTAGTGTCATTGTTAAAGCATTGGTGAAGTAAACTACAGCATTGACATTCAGCAACGCTTGCAATGATCACAGACCTTCATCAGTGCTTTGTGTATAACAAACCCTTGTGGGATCCTTTATCAGTACTAAATTAGTAACTAAAGTCAGGTGCAAAAGGGCAGATTCAGAAACATGATTAATTCAATTTTCTTGGGAACATTTCTCTATTTGTTTTTGTAATGAGCTGTGGATAGTGCTGGGGTTAGAATGATGATGGAGATCATTTAACATTATACAAGCCTGTCCAGTATTCTATGTAGGCAGGGTACATTGCTAATCAATCTTAATCTGGTACTGTTCCTTTAATGTTGCAACCTCATCTTGAAGTTTTTTAATTGTTTACCGATACTGCATGATCAGCAAATTGTCAACACAACCATCTTGAACATTTTTTTTACTGGTGCAATAGGCAGAGCTGATTCCTTGTGCTACTCTTTTGCTTTTGGAATATCAAGGCCTTGCAAGTCTATCTTGCACACAAAGTTGTCTCCTCCTGAATGTTTTGTTCATTATATTTCTTAGGAATTATGTTCTTTTCCTAGGATCTTTTAAGATGGTGGTCCATAGCAAGGAGTTGCTACACTAGACCTAGGATATGTTGCAGGACTAACTAGAAAGGACCGGGTGGACCTTCCTTGTAATATGAAATTAATAGATATGAGTTATATGACTTCTCCATGAGCTTGTGTATAGCGCATGATGAATAACTTTCTGGCTTCAAAAATTCTTGTCATGCATGTTGCATACCACAGCGATAATTCTTGAATTTGATAGAGTTAATGCCATTTGCTGCTGGTCAGGTTGTATCAACAGGCCCTACACCTGAATGGGACGAAGCTTTTGCCTGGGCGTTTGACAGTCCTCCAAAGGGCCAAAAGCTTCATATATCTTGCAAGAATAAGAGCAAACTTGGGAAGGTAGAGATGACTTCATTTTTCACCTCACAAGTTACTTGTAAAGTTTTAAACTCTTTGGAGACTGACACATTTTCCTTTTATTTTTACCAGAGTTCATTTGGAAAAGTGACGATTCAGATCGATCGTGTGGTTATGTTGGGATCAGTTTCCGGAGAGTACACACTACTGCCTGAGAGCAAAAGCGGCCCTCGGAACCTGGAAATCGAATTCCAATGGTCAAACAAATAACTACCATCTCCTCAGCATGCTATCATAGTAATTTAGTTCATAAAACTGAAGTTGTTCATCTCTCTTTCTCCCTTTTATTTAACCTTGCTTCTTTTTGTATATAGTCTGCAGAGAATTGCTTTCCTCTATTTCTCTGCACTAGGATAAACAAGTGTTCTTGAGTCTTGCATTGCTTGAAAGGATTATTCTTTGTTTTACCCTCTTAAAACGTTTGTGATGATAAAAGCTTGGAAGGTAGTGTCTCACCTTCTTCTTGTTCCATAATATTTGTGAGATGCGGTAGTAGCACAGAGAGAACTTAAAACTATTACCCATGTTGGAGATCTCCGAGGTAAATATAAAGGATATTGCTCTGAGTTTATGTTATTTTGATTTGTTACTTCCCATAGTCTTCTCTGTAAATATCCTTTTTGTTTGTAGGAGGGTTTGGATGCTTGAGCTTAAGAACAAGCTTGTCCACTAAAATTGATGTGAATAGATACAATATGCTTACTGCTTGTGTCTTATTCCAAATTGATCATTCTTCTCCTAAGAAATATGAAGTAGGCAAATTTTGGTAACATCAGATATGACTACAACAAAACCATAATGCCTTAATACATAAGACATGACACTAATAAAAATTGGTTATAATGTATCTTTGCATAAATTAGTTATAATGTAACATCAGATTTGTTTTTTTTCTTCGTGCACACACACACACACACACATATATATATATATATATATATGATCCAATTAGGTATAACTATGTATTTGGTATCTGAAATCTCAGATCATGTATTATCATTTAATAAAATTCAAATGAGAAAATTATGTGTAAGATTGATTAGTGGAATCTCAAAAGTTTATATTTAGATATGGAAGCCCATAGTATGAAACCGACCTTAGCTCAGTTGGTAGAGCGGAGGACTGTAGTGGTGACAGATATCCTTAGGTCGCTGGTTCGAATCCGGCAGGTCGGATTTTTAATTTTTAATTATTTATTTTTCTATGTCTTATATTCAACAAAACTTCCCATTCATTTACTAAATTATACTCAATTTTATTTTTTTAATTTTATTACTAATTTATACGATATTTATCATATTCTTTCTTTGATTTGCTACCATGTATGTTGACTTTAATTTTTCACTCATTTCTACAAGAAATTTTTACAGTTAATTGTATATTCTTGTTAATTTGCTACTCATTCATACCTACTCAAATTGTTTACCAAATTTAAATTTAATCATTTGTGTATTCTATGCCCAATTCAAGTTTTACTCATCTCCGCTACTAAGTCCAAAGTAACTTAAAAAAAAAAAAAATCTCCGCAAGTCAACCACTAAATACTTTCATTCTCATCTCATCAACATAAACTTGAAATAGAATAAAAACAGATATGATACTTTTAGGATGAATTCCTAGAAAAAATCTTCATCATTGAGATAATATCTCAACTTAAAAATTTTTTCACATAATATCATTTTTTATAGATAATAATTTTATTCCTAACCTCCCACTGAACCCATTGTTCAGGGGGTCTTTGTCGATGCCGTAATCTTTATAGCCCTTCTTCCATGCAAGTGCAACGATGAGGGTGAGACTTTTTCCTACATTGAATTTACCCAACAATAAAAGCATAATAGCCCCCAGCAAACCTTGTGACGAAAGGATAGATCACCCCTCCCCTCTCCTTCCTCACCTATGATCGATGACAATCGCAAGGATAGTAAGAGCCATCATTACTACACCCTCTCCTTTCTTGCACGAGGCTAAGCAAGCAAAGACATATCCGACAAAAGAGACACAACACAAATACGATAGTCTGCTACACCCCCTCCATCCTTGCTCGAGAGCAAGCGAGCAAAGACAAATCCGACGAAACAGACATGACACAAATATGATAGTCTGCTACACCCCCTCCTTCCTTGCTCGAGAGCAAGCGAGTAAAGACAAATCCGATGAAACAGACGTGACACAAATACAATGGTGGACACGACAACGTGTATAGATGATGGTATAAAAGTAAAATAACCTTTTTCACTCCATCAAAGACGCTCTGTAAATTGTTTTCAAAATTAATACGCCCAGCAAAACATTCTCAAAGATCTCAAAAAAGGGTAACAAATAAAACACAAGAACAGATTTGTCCAGCACAACAAAGACAGTTAAAAGAATAATAAGCAGGTCCTTGATCATTAATTACCTGCCCATCTACCAGGAATTGAACATCAGTACCAGACAACAAATTTGTCAGGAAAATTGTCACCCAAAACAGCTCCCTACATGTCTGCATATCATCTACTTTGGTGAACACAGTGCAGAAGCCGATTCAGACACTCAAAACACAGCAACAGATTGCACGGCTAATTGCTGCACGGGCTTCTTAGTCTTATTGAGGACACAAACGGCAATCATGTAATCAACCATTTCTTGACATGCATTCCACCTGAAGACAATGGGGTATGTTGATTTCTGTTCTCTTTCTTTCTTTCCCTTTTCTCTTTGTTTTGTTACCTTTTTTGGTGTGTGGACAATCTTTGAATAGTGAATTGGACAATATCTCTTTGCTTATTACATAGTTGAACTATACATATTAGCTTAAAAATACAGGACACTGCAAAAGTGAACAATATCTTTTATGTATTTGTTCCTCTGTAATCAACATTTTTCTTTTCAATTCCAAGTAATCCTCAGAAATATGACCTATTGACAGAATCAAGACACTGTCGTTGATTTATCAGATGGTTTAACATTTGAATGGGCTCTGATTCAAACCTTAGAAAGGACTCTTACCAGATGCTCCTTGTGGTGTTGCTGAGTAGTATTCTGCTTATTTGTTCTTATTTGCTTGCTAACAGGATAGTAAAGGACTCATATAACAGTGGGTGATAGGTTGTGAGTGCATATCTTGAGAAGTCAAATTAAATTTTGGGTAGCTTTGTTCCTAAAACTTAATTATATTTATGTGTCTGCCATTTGCAGAAAAATACACAATGGATGCTTTGTGTGTCGTTTTGAATATGGATGCTCATGCCGGTATCCGAAAAAGAGACCCATTCCATGACCCGACAGCATAGAAGAGTATCAAGGGATGAAAACATTTCAAATAATACGGAAAAATTGTTTTTATATATTTTAGAGGGAAGATCAACTATGTAGTTGGGCTTTTTTTGCTATAGATTGAAGCCTTATAATGCTCTAATCTTACTGAACAAAGATGACAGTAGCTGAAATGTTTTTGCTACAGCTGAGAAATCAGATGCATGACCATATGTTCTTAACCATGAGCTTAATCCATGAAAATGGAGAAATCAAACATGGGACTAATTTCTTGTGTCACATTGGACCATGTCACCAGAATCTAGCTTTTTTCCTTTCTCAACCAATAGGATGCTTGTATATATAAGTTTTGCTTGGTGAACTTCCTGCAATTTTTGACATAAGGGTGCTTGGTAATCCTGCCATCTGAAATTTATGATGCTTTGTATGAACAAAGCAAAATTATAGTTCAAATTAATGCATTACCATCTTGTTTTGATTTCATTAAGTTTGTACTCTCTTGTATCAATTTCAATGAGGCACTTAGAAAGTCACAACTCTTCATTTTGGCTGGGGAAGAAAGAAGATACAGCTATAGACATGGATAATTCCTGCAACTACTTGTGAATTTTTTACCATGAAAAGTTGTTGAAAACACATTTAGTTTCCTCTTTTATTTTAAATTCCAAATCAAACTTTTACCTAAATCTTAATCTCAAACTATATTATTGCTCTTTTGTTTGCTTGCCTTGCATATGTAGCCATCTCTCTCTAGTGTTTCAGATGCATAGATTTAATCATTTACTTTGTGGCAGTTTGCTGCTGCCAAGCACTGGATCCATATGGCTACTCACCAACTTGCTGCACTCTGCAACACTGCATTTGTCTCTCCACAGGGGAGCATCAAGCAGAACTGCTCACACAAATAGCTGCTCATGGTCTTCTCCTTGTAGTGGATGCTTTTGGGTAATCTTTTGACACTCATTTCTTGCATTCCTATAAAACACAAGTTTCATTTATACATAATTGCATCTCATTACAAATTTTCCCCTGTGCTTTGAATCTTTTTTTTTTTTTTCCTTTTGTCAACACCTGCAGTCTTTTAATCAGAAGTTATCTTAATGAAACCATATTTCTTGATGATAAGTTACTACTAAATTCTTGCTTCCTAGAGAAAATATATATGACAAGTATCTCATGCTATGCAGTCTATCTGAGACTCTTATGTTTTATTGCTATATGTAGTAATTGGTGATTTCAATATAAAAACATGATATTTTATAAGATTGAATACCTTTGCAACAATATTGGTGCCTTTCTCATTCCCTCCTTTTAAGTTTGAATACCTTTTGATGTTAGACCAGGTCTTGTTTCTGAGTAATTGCTTCCATCAGCTGGTCCATCTTATTCTGGGGTTACCAAACATGCTTATAGAACATTATCAATTATTTTCACTCAATCTATTGATATCTTTCTTCATTAGCTTAACTTCTTTATATTATTTGTTTTCTAAGCGCGCGCGCGCGCACACACACACACACATATATATATATCCAGAAATGCAAATATCTTATATACCTCTCTAATTCTTGGAAATCAACCTTATATACCATTCACATAAACCTCATTGGATTTTACCTATACCAAGGTTAAGGATTAGAAATGTAGTTAGCTAAAATTAATTTTTGTGGAGTAAACATGTTTTAGGAAAACCTTTCCACATGGCCAATGATCATAAAAAGAGAGTTTCTAAGATTTGCAAGTGTTTAGGATAACAATGAAAATAAATTAATCATGTTTTACCTTTTGGATGATTCTATAACAAGATTTGTTCTTCTCTTCTGTTTTTCTTCTATATGAGATCATTGATATCATGGATGTCACCCTTTGTTGCCTTTTACACCATTGTGTTCTTAGACTTACAGTTCTTTTGCTTTGCTTCAGTAATCATGTGGCTCAGTATGTGCTAAAGCTAAGAAATCTACTGGTAAATGCACATCTGGCAACACAATTTGAAGGACCTTATGTGACACTCTCGACCCAAAAGTTCGGTAGTAATTTGGTGGAAAAATGTCTGCAAATTTTCGACGAACAAATCCGAGCAAAAGATCATACTTGAGTTGCTGTCGGAACCTCAGTTTGAACTGCTACCACAAGATTCATATGCAAATTACGTGATCCAATCTACCCTTAACACTTGCAAAGGTTTCTGCCGAGACCAGATTTAACCTGCAACTACACAGTACTCACAGCAGATTTTGTTACAGGAAAGATTCTAAACCATCTTCTACTTTCTTCTCTTCAGGGAAAACTCTATGCTGCACTGGTTGAAGCAATCACACCTCATTCAACCCATATTGCAGAAGGATCTTCTCCATGATTCATCTAAAACAGCCATGTGATGATGATATGTACTATGAATGCTGAGAGCCTTTGTTGTTATCATGCGTTTGGATTGTTGCAGTGTCCTGAATGCACATGTGAAAGTAGTGTCTAATAGGTGTATTTTGGTAATCCAGACACTATGAATTACTCCTGTCTTATAATTTAATTGCATCTGTGCAAGAAAAGTTTGCTTGGGACAATAATTTTGTGTTCGAAGTTGCAAGTCCAGTGGTTGGAGTACTGAAGAATGGATATTCCCAACTTGATAACAGATGAACATTAAAGCAGCAGATGGAAGATTACACCTTGATACTGTGTCAGGAGATAGGAGGGGACTCAACCATGGATGAGGCCACAAGAGAGAGCCATCAACAAGACGGCTGCATCCTTTTCATCCTGGGGGAAGACCTGATGGAAAGCTGAGCTCTTATCGTCGTCGAATCGAATCTTCTTCTTCTTCTTCTGTTTGAGAGCTTTTGTAGGTCTATCTGCCGGGATTCTTCTTCCATCACTTCCTACTGCTGCTGCTGCTGCTTCGGGCGCCATGGCACGTCGCGCCTTCCTCCGCCTTATCCCGCAGGCATTACAAAGAGACTGCACGTCAAACCACCATGGAAGGATCTAAAGATGAGCACGAAACAGAAATGTAGGTGCGAAAGAAGCTTCATTGGATCAACCACTACCTTGGGACCCTGAGGTCCGCTTCTCCACAAGGGAGTCTTCGTAGTGCTGCAGTCCGAGCAGAATCTGATGACACCACCAGGTGAGCTGCTGCTACTGCTGTCATGGTGAGGAGTTCGTGAGACTCTTCCTGGTCTACCTACGGCAGGTTCATCCGAAGCCACCGTCTTCCTCGTCCACCGCAGGCTCAATTCGTGCTCGGCTTCTCTGACGAGTTCGTCATTGCTGCTTGTGCCTGATCTGGTCATCAGCAGGGGATCATTGGGCTGCGACGAGCAGTACGTTGGAGACAAGTGCAGATATCTGACCCATTCTTGTCCTCGATGAGAATGATGATGATGCTGCTGATGATGAACATTTGATAGTTGAACTTGGTGATGTTGATCTTGATGGAACATTTCAAGAGGGAGAAGGGGAGTTATTGCATACCTCCTACAGTGAAGAGAGGGAGTACCTGAATGCAAGGAATCTCCTGAGGAGGTATACAGATGGGAATATATACATGGCATATGGAGAGAAGGGAACAGTTGTTGAAGGCAATCTCCCAAGTACTCCTAATTATTCATTCTTTTTAATTTTGTGAGTAATTAACCATAGCACCATTGAAGAAATAAAATATAAAATGATTATTTAGTCGAAGATTTAAATACGTAGTTAGATGATATGAGATATTTATTATCAGTGGTACGAGAAGAAATAAAGAAAACACTTACGAATTCATTACGCTTGATTCGATTAGTATAACATTCGATGATAAAAAAAGAGATTCATATAATTAATTAAAATAGTTGAAATATTACAATTTATATTATAGGCAAAGTCAAATATGAGAATAAACTAAGGTTAATATATGTCGTCTTAGATTTATCAAGAGGTAATTTTTAAGACTCGAACCACCTTATCATTAGATAATGGTTGACAAAATTAAAGAAAATATTTGGAATAAAATAAAATTATATTCCAAAGAGTAAAATAAAATTATATACCACAAGCATTTGGAATTTTGTTATGAGGGCAGCAAAGAGGAACATTCCTGCCTGGGGAAGAGATGATAAGAAAAGGAACAGATAACAACATAACAATGGGTTAAACCTTCATATGGAAACAAAAACAGTGAGAATGAACGGCAGATATAAGGGTGAAGTACAACATATTAGATTCCAAGATGCCACCCTATAATTCATTGTCATGTACTGCTGCAAGTTTCAGAGAGCCATAGGAATGCGGAGGATGGAGGTAGATCTGAAGGCAGAAGAGGCATTTCAAGCTTTTGTTTCTTTCTTTGTTTCTGCATTGTATTAGGCGCAGACACAGATTTGCCATTTAGCAGGCAAGTGGGCAGGGAAAAGTTTCTTTGGCACAGCACAGCCCAGCCCTGCTATCAATCATTTTACCTTGGCGTGTGTTGTGTCACTGATCCTCTCTTATCCTCTCTGCGTGTGCAGGTGGGAGATGGAAATTGTTGAAGAAGAGCTTGTCTCCATCCAGACCACAGGGTGAGCTGCTTGTGATCCATGAACAGCCAGTGAAGACAATACTAGGAATTTCACTGTGTATTATACTGATGTATGATGTTTTGAACTCCCAGCTTTGTTGGATCCACCTTACTTGCCTGCGTAGAAAGGAAAAGGATGGTTATGATGATATATAAGAGTACATAAATCTACTAGCATCAGCTTAGACCTTCAGCAGTTTAAGTAAGCTTATCAAGTTCGTTTTACCAGACCTAATAATGTGTATGATTAAACAAAAGCATTTTATGCCACAATTGCAATTCTTTCAAGTTAATGGGTTAGTTTTTCCATCAATTCAGATTGAAATATTCTTTAAACTGATCTTCAGTAAGTTCTAGGGATTGTTCTTAGTGTTGTTATCCACTTTTGCTACAATGATTCTATTCTCTGAAAAACATCACTCTTCTTTTGTCGAGTTCTGATGTGTATCAGGTAACAGATTTCCATGTTCTATATTAATAGGATGATCATAAAGTTATGGTTTGGCTTCTACTAATGTAACAATAAAATAATCATATCAATACACTTTGCCGTACCTATGATTCTTTAATCAGAGGCAAACCCTAGACTTTCTTCCTTTTTCTTCTTAATAAACACAATACCAACAGACTTGCCAATCTAAAGGTAGCAAGAAAACAAGCCTTCAGAGCTACTACACCTTATTCTGCAGCAGAATGCCAATATGCATCAAAGGCAGGTAGCCATTAGCATCTTGATGGCTTTTGCAGGCCGCAGATTTCTTATCTGTTCGATGGCTGAAGAGAGAAGGATCTCAGATCAGAGGAACTACATCTAGTTTATATGACAGTAAGACTTGAAACGTTCTCAGTCTCAGCATCACTCGTGGCCAAGGAGAGAGAGACATTACCAAGGATCCATGTCCTGGCTTGTGAGGCGCACAACTCAAATAATGCAGTACATCCAACAAAGTGCAGCTTTCAGAGGAGAGAGTCAGCAAACCTTATTTGGGGGCCTGCTATTGAGCTACAGGACATAGTCCTACTTGGTACAATGACACCTTTGCTTCTTTGTCTCCCTCAATCCAAGAAGCATGATGCACATTGGTGAGATCTGTAGAAGTTGGCCAAACCTGTGGGGTCAGGAGATCACATGAAATCAATTCTAGAGGGAAGAATTGAATGATGATGATTGTGGGATGATCATGTTTGGACCAGCGATTGTGCCGTCTTACCTCAGAGGAGATAGTACTGTCGGACTCTGATTTGGAGCACCCGCATCAACACAATGGAGAATCCCTTGGATGCACGTCATAATCCCCACCAGGAGAATTACCTGGGTCAAATATTTGAACCTGTATACACTTCAAGATGAGGAGAGATGGTTAATAAACACTACAAGGCATGCCTCTTCATCCATTTCTCTTCATAAAGCTATCTTTGTGTAAAACAAAATTATTCATAACAACATCCATATGAAATTCTCCATGTCAATGTAAATTGAACCAAAAGAAATATTGGAAAATAGATGAAGAACACCCAATGACAAGTTTACAAATAATAGTTGCAGCAAGAAATTTCCAATTTTTAACACTAAAACTTTGCAGTAATACTGAGCATCTGATCTCAACATCTCGGATCATGGAGATATGGAGTCGCCATGGCATGATCCTGTACCACCCGCATCCATCTGACTTGTTACAGCAACATCCTAGACCGCAATCCTTGCTCTGCCCTTTGCCAACCTGCGAGCGATGACCTTACGCCCACCCTTGGTAGACTTCCTAAGCAAGACAGCACACACAAAGGAAGCACTTTAAAACAATGAAATCACAAAATGTAGCCACAGAGGAATAGCATAACAAAGATAATAAGAAATAGATAAAAAGGAGTCATTATATTTAGATAGTAAGTTAATCACAAGGTTTATGAAAAAAATATATTTCAGTTCACCAAGGTAAAACAGATGTTGGGGAATCTAAAGGTTGTATATAAATATATAAGGTAAAAGTTCACCAATTTTTGGACGACATTACTATTAGATTAGTTTCTTAACAAACTTGATCCAAGTAATAGATAATAGCCCAATTGCTTGACAGTTGACAAAAACTGTTTAACAGATCAAGCTTGATGGAATTTCGCATTTATCAGGAAAGTTCTTTCAAAGACATGGCTGACTTGAGCCACATATCCCAATTTATGCTGATACTACTCTATAGAACAAAATCTATATATGCTGAAAATAATCAATTAGTTACTAGATATCTCATCACACGCATCATTTACAGAAGAAATCACACCAAGGGAACTCAAAATCATATTTTTGAATGAATAAACTACAATGAAAGGTCTGACTACCAAGATAAGCATCTTGATGATCTGGGATACTTGATTAAAATAGATTAATTAACTAAATTGAGAGAGAGACCATGCAAGGTAACCATGAGTCCTCTTGCGCTTAACATGGCTTGGCTGGAATGTTCTCTTTGGAAGCAGAAGCATTGACTCATTTGTTGAATCATCATTTCCTATGGAATAAACATACTAGCATCAACACCAAACAATAAGGAAGCCTATATTTGAAAATATACATGAACGATGCTAGGGCATAATACACATGAAAACTGTCAATGACACTAATTAGAAAACAATCTATCATTTGCATTAAACAAAAGAAAGGATTGCAAATTATGTTTCCAACTGTTGAGGTTTACATACATCTATTAGTAAATTCAAGTTTTGAATTCTCAGTAATAGAACAAGACAAGAAAATTTGGAACACCAGGTATTAAAAATTTGAAGCGCATCTACCAAATCATTAAGCATTCAGAACCTCCACTTGTATTCAATTCTCATTCATAACCAAGCAAATGTATTGAATCATCATGCATTTAGAACCTCCACATGTATATCAATTCTCATTCATTACCAAGCAAATGTACTGAATCATCGTGCATTTGAATGATTTAAATGTACCCTTTTAGCAAGACGTTTCTAGCAGCTGAAAGCAACAACAGATGGTAGCAGATCCCTCCACGGATTCAACCAGTTGAAGCTAGTGCCACGGCATTGTGCATAAAATCAAACATGTCACATGGTATAACAGCTTCATGGTAGCCCAAAAGCAACTCCCAAAAATCTTCTGGAGAAAAGAAACGTTCTAAGTTGGAAATTAGTCGGATCCATACTGTTCAAGAAAGGCCAACTAAATCTCTCACAATCAATGAAAGAAATGTCTGCCAAAATAAATTTCTCGTTCGAAATCGACCATCTACTCCCACTGCACTGTTGTTTGAACTGAAAATTTTCAAAAGACACACTGCACAATAGTAATCTCACCAATGTAGAGTAAATGATCTCACTGACAAAGCATATTCAACAACTTGATTCATCATTAGACCAACGTTGATGATTAGTATGCTACTTTGAGACATCATTGATTGAACAGACACTGTTAGAATAAAAGCGAGTGAGCGCACCTTCATCGATGAAGAAGCGAAGAGACGGCAGGCCACATGGAAAGAAAGCGCCGTGCGAGGACGTCAAAACTCTCAAGGTTTCAGTGTCTCTTTCTCCTCCTCCGCAAGCCTCCGGCTGCGGGGGATGAGCGGCGAGCGACTTCGACGAACGAAGGAAACCGCGATACGTGAGAAGAGAACCGAGAAAGAGCGAATGCACTGGTTTGCTTCGAACGATTGGCGAGGAAACGGCGATTAATGAGCGAAGCTCAAGCTCGATCAAGCACCTGCAGCAATCGGCCGCTGCGATGCCGTTCGAGCCCCGTTAGGGCCATTTTTTATTTGGGCCATCAATTGTTTGGGCCCGTTAAGCAATCTGCTACAAATCAAAGCAGTTTTCTTGTTTTCTGATTTTGTTTTCAGTAACATTTACGGTTTATTCAGCAATTCTAGAAAATAGAAAACAAGTTTTATAAAACATGTATAAACAATTTGGAAAACAAGTTTATTCGCAGTTACTTGCGGTCGCACGTGCGACATTCGCCTCTTCCGTTGTTACCTTTTCTTCCCCTCAGTGGCTGTCTGCCTTCACGGCTGACCCTAATATCCCTGCCAATCGAAGAACAGGTGATGTCTTCCATCCTTATCCGATCCTTTCTCGATCCCTTTAAACCATCTTCGCTTTCTTATTTCTGGCGGTGTTAATCGTTTTATCTACAGATTTGTTGCCTTCTTTTTAGCTGCGAATGATTTGATGGTCGAAGTTTGGTATTTTATCCGGTTCTGATGATTAGTTGAGCAAATGGTAGCGTCTCTCATGTTCCTTGCATCTCGATGTTCGAAGCATGATTCTGATGAATTCAAATGTCTCTTTTTCATACAATATTCATTGCTTGACCATCAAGAGTAGATGATCCGATAGCGGCGTTATTTTATGGTTGAATTTCACATTTTTGGTAGATTTATGTTCATCTTTTTAATTGATCGAGCAATGTTTTCAAGTGTTATGTTTATATTCGTCTTACAAGGATTAATCGGCGATATGCTGTTTGGAATCAGGGAGTGGAAGGGACTTGATTCCGTAGGAGAGGGAAAGGAGACATCAAGGTGATCATGGATAGGCAGAGAACTCATGATTGGGAGACTCATGGAAAGAGCAATGATATAGATGAGAGCACACCGATCAACAAAGTTAAAGGTCCTAATGTGTTTGAACGAGCAAAGGAAGAGATTGAAGCCCTTGTAGAAGCTCTCCACCCCAAGGGGAGTCCTCAACATGAGCATCATGAAAGGAATTATGGTAATTTTAGATCTACACTCAGGCAGTTCAAAGTTATGAATAACAATTTTTCATGAGGGTCATTGTGAAATGAGTTAGATGATTGGGTTATCTGAGGGGAACTGCCGCTATGCCAATTTCACTGCCATTTAGTTCTTTTTTCTTAAAACATATTAATCCTTCTTTATTTCTTGAGAATTTTGGTTCGAATTAGACTTCACATATCACTCGTAGGATTGGTGATACTGGTAGACATGAATATAGATGTTCTCCATTGCTCTTCAATGCCCATAACTTGAGAGCTTCTGCATAACCTCTTTTTCAAATTAATAGTTCTCTTGGCTTGACTACTGACAGTATCTGCTTTAGCTGGTGAGCACAAGTACTGCTTGGCTTACTGACAAATGTATGATTTCCATGTTACACTAATCATCTAAACCTATTGCCTCTTGTTCGTAATGCCTAACAGAGAAGGAAGTAGAATCATCCAATTTACTTGAGAGAGCAAAGAAAGGGACTGATGAACCTGTGCACAGGGGGAAAACACACCATAAAGAGACTCATGGTATGAGCAATGATATTGATGAGAACACTCCTATTGGTGAAGTTGTAGGCCCAAACGTGTTTGAACGAGCCAAGGAAGAAATTGAGGCCCTTGTGGAAGCAATTCATCCAAAAAAAGAATCGGACAATAAGCCACAATAAAAGATGTCTATTGCAAAAAGGTTTGAGAAATCCTGCCCTCCTTTCAGTATGGCGAAGAATTAGCTCTAAAGGTTTAGAGTTTTGTTGATTATCTATATGTGATTGCATAATTGTCTGTAAACAGTCAACATCCTCAGTACTTGGGGGTTTGTTTTGTTGGCAGTGAACATTACCAAACTTGGTTTCCTTGCTAGAGCCTGCTTTTCTTTAGGAGAGATTACAAACACAGAAGAGGCTCTTACCTAGTTTACAAGATGTTTTTACTTTCATTGGGACCATGCTCATCATGCCATTGTTAGGCTATTTGATTACTGATGTTATGTGAGATATCAAATCTTCACTTTGTGGAACTGTATTTGACTCCAGCTGTATATTAGTGTGATACCTCGTTTCTTGTGAACTTTGTTTGAAGTTGTATCTGTCAACATGGTGGTCATATAATTATATGGTTACATAGTAGAATTTTTTTTATTTTTTATTTATTTTATCACTCAACTCTTTTCATGACAATTTTATATCTTAATATATATTTGGTTAATCTAAAATTTTTCAGAATGTGCCCGGAAAATAGAACAGGTAAAAAAAATGAAGGTGAGATGCTAAGATATTTTCTTTGTAAAAAATGCTAGATCACTGTGAGAAAATTTCGACCTGTGTGATTTTATTTCTTTTTTAGATAACCTGAATATTCTATACCTTGATGCACAATTTGGACTAGAGAAATTACAGTTCTAGTCTTGTTTATAGTTGCATTCAAAGGTTGTGTGTGAGATGGGCAAAATTAGATGAACAAATTCCCCCCATCTCAAACCTTTCACTCCATCTTAACATCTCAAAAATCCATTCAAGATAGATGCATGCCTCAGTGAGGCTCCAAGGATGGCTGAGATGCGTGTTGATGGATGGTATGATCAGCATCCATACTGGTTGGAGAGATAACTGGAATTGTTTAGTGAACAATGTTGTTTAAAAGACATATTGTTCTAATTGCTTCTTCTATAGATAGCAAGACAGCCTCCTCGATAATCGGCTTGATGGCAATGTTCCTTATTTTGACTTTGTTAGTATTTTGAAAAGGTCAAGAATGTGGTACGTAACACTTTTGATTGAATGTATATGTTAGATCCCCAATTAGTCTCACAAGGATTTGACTGTTGTACTATTTTTAATTTAAGTTTAAACATTTTAGGTCAGTGGTCCAAGTCTATCAAGTTATGGATCATACCGTGTGATATCAAAGTCGACCTAATATTGAGTATAGTGTGATATTTGATAGAGTGATACCACTGTTAGGTTGACCTCATATGTTTCATAATGTCGGGTCCTCGACAAGAACGTGGAGTTCTTAAGTGGGGAAGATTGTAACAACTCAGTTTGTTCTCACTTCCGATGGGAGCCAGATTAATCATTAATCCATAGATGTATAGTGGGGAAGATTGTAACAACTAAGGTGTCACTTAATTTGTAAGCACAGATTAATCAATAAGCTGTGAATGATAACATTAGATAGATGTTATATTAAAAAAGCTCTAGCTTTTGCTTTGGAAATCTTACATGATTAATGTTTCAAATGCTCTAGTTGCTACCACAAATTATTTCATTTAGAAAGCAGTAGCACGATTTTTTTTTACTAATACAGTTAAAAAATGTTATGTTGCTTTTATGAAAACTCATAAGAAAGGTATTAGATTCACTATTGTTGAATGAAGTATGTCTATCATTGATGCTGATATTCTATGATTGACCTTCCCTGATTGATATGCATATATTTGTTTTGATAGCTGTTAATGCTGATGTGTTTCAGTTAAAAATTAATTACTTTCATTTAAAGATTATTTTGTCATATAGAAATTATAATTTTGTCCTTATAGGGGGAATAAGTTGTTTCAAATGTGACAATAAAATGATTCATTTAGTGATTAAAAGAAAAGATTGTGGCTATAATTGCAGAAGTGAGCTCTCTTGATCTTTAGATTGATCACAGAAATATCCAATATTCATGTGAAGAAATAAATGCATTGGCAACTTGTCATGATAACTGTGGGTTTGAGGCTGCCTGGTTTTCTCTGGTTTCAGGTGTTCTTGAGAAGGTGTGAAGACAGTTGACAAGCTCAAGTGTTTCACAGTCCAATGTGCACATTGGACTGTCTTCTTCAGAGCACATTGTCATATCATACACACATTGATAGTCCAATGTGCCGGATTTCTATCAACACAACACCTAATTATTGTCAACATTGACAGTCTGAACTTGTTCTGTCAGAAAAGGAAACAATATTGGTGATTTAGATCTGCCATGAATCATCGAATGTCTTTGTGATAGAAACATGATCAGTTACTATTGAATGGATGGCTACGTGGGGACGAAGAATGCATCTCTTTGTTTGACTTCCTATTTACTGTATGTACAACTTCGATACCCTCAATTTCCTGTTGAGAACACACACAGCTTCCGTATTCACAAACATTCCTCGGACTGACAACAGTTATCGTTGTAGAAAGAAAGAATAAGCACATGAATTTGAAAGGAGAATATTTCAAATATTTCTTAGAGAATATAGTAAGAGAATATTTTGAATAATTATTTTAAGGTTTATCTTTGGTAGATATGGAACAGATGAAGAAAATTTAGGGGGTTTATATGTTGAACTATATAAATTTTAAGTTTATTATTTTTCTATATTTATGTTTTTTTTTTTTTAATAAATTTCATCTCCTCTTTCTCTCCCACAACTTGTGTGCACCAAAGATTCTTAATCGAATCCTATATACTGTTCATGTTCTTTTATTTATTGGTCATCCGAATGACAAAACTTTAAAACTCATTTTAAAATATAAATTCTTATCCTAAAATTTTATTACAATTATAAGTTTACAATCATCAAAGAAAACAAAGAAATTTTCTTCTTTTGAATAAGATGCTTATTTTTCCGTCAATTTAAGCGTGAGAAGTTTACCATTTATGTCGCATCTAAAACATATCTATAATTTTATTTTACACCTCTAATTATTAAGCTAACTAACTAACTAAATAACTAACTAACTATATATATATATATATATATATATATATATATATATATATATATATATATATATATATATATATATATATATATATATATATATATATATATATATGAACGGCTTGACGAGGGGGATCGTTTCTGCACCGTCCATCACCGTCCATCCGATGCTTCTGTGCCGTCATCAGGATCGTTGGAATGAATGAATCTGATGTCATCAGGTTGAATGGACATTCATTATAGGGAGAGAGAATGATAGTGTGTCTATGAATCTAAATCCAATTAATGAAGGGATGGATCAAAAAATTCAAAGAAAATGCGAGCTGGAGTTGGTCGTGATCAGCTACGACAAAGTAGAACTGTAGTTGATGTGGTGATGTCAGTGTGAAGCTACCTGTGACATGCCGCATTAGTCCACGGTCGACATGTTTGTATACATTTGCATGTACAGTGATGAGTGACCCCTTCGTATTTCCACGATACCGCGGTTTGCTGCTTGCTTAAGGCATCTATCTATAAATGAAGCTAAGGTAAGTCGTCCGTCCTCCTGCAAAGTCATTCTTCTTGCTGTTCTTCTTCTTCTTCCTGTCGATTCTATGGGTCTGTCCTTTTCCTTGCTTTCATAGGCTTGGCTGAAACACAAGATGTTTCCGTAGGATCGATTAGCTTTGGGGAGAAAGACATCGAGATGACAATTGAGATCACTCGGCTTCAAACGATGAATGAGAGCAAGAACCAAGCCATGAACGAGACCATAACAGTTGCGGTCCGTGATCCGAAGCTCTCGAGGTGCCTTCCTGGGTTGTCTTCACCGAGGCCTTTGAGTGAGCCCGATGCAGCAGCCGCCAAGCTGCAAAGGATCTACAAGAGCTTGTGCGGAAGCAGGAGAAACCTAGCAGATTGCGCGGTCGTGGTTGAGGAGCTCTGGTCTGTCTCCACCTCTGCCACATTTTGTTTCCGGCGGATTTGTGTTTGTGTTCTACCTGTTCAGGAAATGTCTCTGATGTCATTGGGTTGGTGGCAGGTGGAAGGCATTAGATTTTGCGTCTCTGAAGCATTGCTCTGTGTCATTCTTCAACGTTGGAAAACCCGAAACAGCAGCTTCCCGATGGGCAAGGGCAAGAACTAGAGCAGCCAAGGTAATAAAAGCATCTCTCTCTCTCTCTCTCTCTCTCTCTCTCTCTGATCGATGGTTTCATCAATTTTCAGGTCGGCAAGGGTTTGTCGAAAGATGAAAAGGCTCAGAAACTAGCACTACAACACTGGCTAGAAGCTGTAAGATTCCTTGTGTGTGTCACCGTTGTTGTGCAGCTCACAACAAGAGATAGGAAAACTGAGGTTATTCTGCTGTGCAGATCGATCCACGCCATCGGTACGGCCACAATTTGCAGTATTACTATGACGTTTGGTTTGAGAACGAGAGCTCCCAGCCATTCTTGTTCTGGTGAGTATGGGGAGATCATACACTAAGCTGCCCTTTGTAAATCGAACTATATCAGTGCTTATGATCTCCTCTTTGGTCTGTCCTCGTCTCTGCATGTGAATGAAGGCTGGATGTTGGCGACGGACGGGAGATAAACCTCGACAAGTGCCCAAGAAGCAACCTTCAAGACCAATGCATTCGGTATCTCGGACCAGTATGCTCCTTGATGACCATATTTTGCATGCATGTGTTCGAGTGTTGCAGATGAATAATACTCTTCCACCCTCATGCAGAAAGAGAGGGAAGCATATGAAGTCATCGTGGAGGATGGGAGGCTCGTCTACAGGGAAAGTGGACTCCCCGTGAGCACTGTGGAAGGCTCCAAGTGGATCTTTGTCCTCAGCACATCAAGAGTGCTTTATGTTGGTCAGGTACGTAACATCAAAACCCCCAAAGCAAAGAAGATATGTCAGATACCATCATATGTTCTTCTTCTCCTGTGAGCAGAAGAGGAAGGGGAACTTCCAGCATTCCAGCTTTCTAGCTGGGGGAGCAGCTACGGCTGCGGGGAGATTGGTGGCTGCAGGAGGGGTGCTTAAGGTGCACATAAACTTTGATTTCAGCACAGGGAGAGTGCTTCATCCTTGTCGATTGATGCACAGAGTCTGAATTCTTGGTTGTCATGCATGCATGCATTCTTCTTCAGGCGATATGGCCATACAGCGGTCACTACCTCCCAACAGAAGAGAACTTCGAGGAATTCATCATCTTCCTCCGAGACAACAACGTAGACCTCAGCAATGTCAAGGTAAATACATACATATAGCTACTTCATCTATGAATAAGTTATATATATATATATATATATATATATATATATATATATATATATATATATATAGAATAGATCGATAAAAGTTTTAAGGTAATGAATTCGATCAGGCAAGTGTTCATCAAATTAAAATCGATTCAGTTTGATTCGAATTGATTAACCAAATCAAAGAAGAATACTCCTTTCAACTGAAACTGTTTATAATATTCAAGACTAAACTATCGATTAATCGATTCAAATCTTTATGAACCAATTCAGTCTCATTCGATTCGATTTTTTCGATTAAATTGGTGGATAGTTACATGCGTTGCTGCTACTACTATTCGATTCGCAGAGATGTTCTGTCGACGATGATACGTACCCCTCGTTCAGAAAGAACACCGAGGAGATGGAAGACGTCGCGACGGTTCCCAATGCAGCTCAGGAAGCAACAGGTTGGGACTTTGACATGCAAGGCAGAGTCACCATGGCGAGCGACGGTGGCACGCAGATCTTGGATGCACTAACCGATAACACAAGCATCGATCGAAGATTTTGTTCTTTTAATTATTTTTTTCGATAATATATAAATATCTATATGCATATATTATTAGATAGAGATTGATTTGATTAGGAAGCAATCTCTAATTTTTTATTGTTCTATGTTTTTGTATGTTAGACAAATAATGTACATTGCTTGAATTTTGGTAATTACATCCGATTAATTTACATTACAAGAGCTAGGTAGCATCATATCTTTCTTTTTCCTTTTCCCAAATTATATATATATATATATATATATATATATATAATTTCAAAAATATTATTTGATTTGATATCATGATAAATATTTTCATTGACTAGTAATCTAAAATATCAATCTATTTGTAAGTACTACTACATGCGAATATATCAAAAATACTGTAAACAACTGTTTTTAGTGTATCTTATTTTTGAATAGGATTATAATATTTTTATTATTAACATAAAAACATTATAACTTCATTCAATAACTTCATCTTATTTAGTGTATTATGTTTCTTTATAATAAATGATCACAAATATTGTTTCATCCTAAATCATTCAAAGTCTCACATATACATTATTTTATAATACTCCAAAACCTATAGTGAAGGTGATAGCTATGGTTAACTGGAAATTCAATTAATTGAAACTAAGTTTCAATGTTTTTTATTAGAATTATAATATTTTGATTCAATGATGAAAACATTGTAAGTCCATTAAGAAACATTGTGATTCGAAATACCTCTTTTTATGTTATTATTTTTAATAAATAAAAATAAAATATTATATGATTTTTCAAAACAAATATAAACCTAAATTTATGGTTAGGTAAAAAAAATTAAGGACTTGTCATCCTTTATTTTGAAACATGTTAAGAAATTGATAATTTTCATTCAGAATTATTTAAAGACTATCAAATAAAATATTTCATCAAAACATTAACATATTTAATAAATTTAATAATTAAGGTTTGCACAAATTTAAATTAATTAAGATTGAGATATACTATTTTTAATAAAATTACAATGATTTTAGTTTTGGATACTCAGTTCAGCTCAACCAAAAAAAAAAAAAAAAAAAAGCTGTAACTAACTGATCACAAAACATGAAACATAATAATTATACTCAAAAACATTGTAACTGATTCGATATAACTGATCAACTATTAATAAGAATAATTATAGTATTCAAAAAAATAAAACTCTCTTTAGGTATTTTAAAAATAAGAGACACTATCCCTAAAATTAAAAAAACCCAAAATACAACCATAAACCAAAGTTTTTCCCTTTTATTTTCATTAAAACAATACCTTCGTTATCAAATAGCTTGAGCTCGTGTGAGCTCACCATAAACCAAAGCTTTACTAAAATAAGTCAAAGCCAAACTCGAACATTATTTGAGGCACCAAACACCAATTTGGTAAACAATCACACTTCTCGGTGGAAGTGTGATGTCAAACTATTAAGGTTTTGCAAATAGTTGAGAGATCATCATCCTAAGATAGAAGACATCACAAATTCTAACAGAAACAATGTAAAAACAGTCCAATCTCCTGGTGGAAATTTACATTTTACAGAACGCAGAAAGTCTGCTTTAAATCTTGAATGGTAATATTTTTTATCTGTCTATCAAACATAAGAACAACAATGGAATTACGCAGACAACTAATTACATAACAAAGCAGACAACTAATTACATAACAAAGCATCACGACATGTACCGATTGAAGTATTTTTGAACCAAACTGCAGTCAAGAGCAATAATAACAAGAAGCTATAATGTCTCAGCTATAGCATATATCCTTGAACAGTTGGACGCACCTTGTTATTGTTTTTCTTACGTGGGGGCACTCCAAATCAGCAGTTCACATCAGACTAGTTGTTCCTCTTTCGTGGATCAGGCGAAAAAAAAAATGCCAAGGTGTGAACTCTTCCTGAAGGCTATGGATTTACACGGAGATAATAGAAGTTGCAGAAGGACATGCAATTACCATGATTAATTCCTTTCCTCATTATCAAAATTAAGGCCCTTAATGCCTTTGAGCGTGGACTCATAATTCTTAACTGCGGATGGTTTCTGTCCAGATGAAGTATGCTTCCGCTCTGCAGAACTGATTGCGGAACTTCTCTGAGCACTCGAAACCCTACGGGAATTCCCTGGGCTAGCCTCTGTAGCTCGAGTGTGAGATGCATCTGCATCGGTGTTCACTATGTCTCGGCTACTAGAAACAGCTGCTCGCCTCGAGGATTCACTTGACTGTCCCATAAAAGCTGAGCTGGAAAACTAATATGCATGCATTTGAAATCAGGAACTACATATACATAATCAACACATCTCTAACAAAGCTATATTAGAATCATGCACCTATTGTTTCGTTCCAAAAAGATAATCTAAAAATTTCAAGCTCAATCATAAAGTTAGATACAACCCACAAACTAATCAATATATGTCATGAGATAATCTCAGTTGTAGAATCCCGACTGAAGTTGGAAGAACTTAAATGACCAAGTAGACTATAGGAAAATTGTGTACCAGTACCTCCATTAATGATGCAAAATAGATAATCAGCTACAGATTGAAGAACATACCCTCTAATATCATAACAGTCAAATGTTTACATTCTGTGTACTTATATCAAGTACAGTTGAGAACCCTTCCAAACAGCGAGGCAGCAAAAAATTTTTGCTAATCTCAGATTCCTTACTCCCATATGATAATCGTTTTAAAAGTTCTAGTTTATAAATCTCACTTAAGTCATGGTGAGCTCAATTGTCTATTTCTGTATAATTATCAGATTCAATGTAGACATACTTTGAATCTATAAGCCAATAAGATATTAGTAGAATCACAGAATGGATCTGCATGCCATAAAAGATCTACAGTATGCATAACATGATTTTCTAACATCTTGGAATGGATCTATATGCCAATAAAGTATTAGTAAAATCATAATAAGATTTTAGACAGTTGTTATGGTGCTAGTTTAAACTGCATCCTGCAACTACTTTTAGAACTTACCGACCCTGTCGCACCCTGATTACGATTAGTCTCACATCGAAGTGGGCAAAACTAAGATTGATTTATAAGGATCTGATGAGTAGGCCGTTATCAATCTCAGCTTAAGCATTTAGATTAGTGATTTAGGTCAAACGAAGTTGATGGATCAGTGATAAAGCATAAAGGCACAAACAAAATAAATCATGCACCTAGAGTAAGAACAAATGGTTAGAGGCAGTCCTGAATAGCATTAGACTATCATAAATAAATCAAGAGGATGGTAAATATTTTACTTGAACTTATCCAAGACTTAGTTACAGTGTTTCATAAATACGAACATGATGCAAAAGAAACCACATCACCACCTCTTGTCATGAGGTGGACCACATTTGCAAGCTGAACAGACATATGCACGCTTGATTCGTCCCTAACTATCTTGTCCCCTCAAGTAGGATATTTGGGAAACTTTATCCCATGCACATAATGTAGGGATGCCCCGGCTTGTGAGCGTAAATGCCTCTGGGGTGCCAGACCCAAAGCAGACTCAAAGAGTGGGGCCCAACTTGGGGTGATGCTGGAATCGGGTAAAGAAACCAATTGATGATTTCAATGATTTAGATTGCAATTGCTATAGTACAGCAATCGAAAGTCCATGCCAGTTTCTTTCAAGATATTGGACCACTATTCACTACTTACTACTTCAATACCAATGGGCTCTTGAATGAGCATAAATGCCACAGGATACAAGTAGAAAGTCTTTATATTGACATGGTCAATGCCTCAATGACGACCTCTACACAAGAAAATTGATCATGAAAATTCAGTTTAATAATTTATATAGATTATAATCAACCATTTTTCAGTTACATTGGAGTATATCACCCTTGGAATAATTTCCAAGTAGGCTAAACTGAGATATGGACTAAAAACATCTGCAGTTCAAGAACCAAAATTAGGAAGATGATCATTTAAACAAAACATAACATAAAAAAATTGTTTTTAGTAATCTACATTCTACAGGAATCCTAAAACTTATGCTGCAGCAAACTAGATAAACATTTCAGTGGCTACGCTCCAAATATAATTCCATAGATCTAGCGTTAACCACACGGTTCACAAAGAAAAAAATATGGTTGCAAAAAGTAAAGAAAAGACCAACAACCACGAGAGCTGGCTCAAACAAGGACCTCATTTCTGACATACATAAGGTTTGTTAGGAACATCACCACTAAAGCCCTAAAATCGCAATTATATGGGGTCGGATCTTTTGCCACCATTGAGATCCATAAAGAGTTATATGTTTAGTTAAATTAAAAATATTTAAATCTTTCTTTATAGTTTCAATGTTTGTTAGGCACACATTTAGTTAATTTGCTTAATGATAAAGCCTAACTTAAAAAGCTAGTGTTGAAACGTGCACAATGGTCAGATATCTGGTTAGTTTCGACAAGAGATATATTTCTAGTTTTCAGAATATTTATGCTGTTGTTGTCTTTTAAAGTGATTATTTGAAAGACTATAAACCCACCATGGCTACTAAAATTTCATGCCAACCATGGCTAGAAGAATGAATATATAATGAAACCTTGTAAATATAGAATCCATCAGTATTGATGCTAATAGCTATGCCTGAAAAAAAAATCATAGAAAGGGGAGAACAAAACAGATCAACAAACTCACCTTAGCATCTTTACTGACAGATGGATTGTTCCCCATTGGGGCCTTCTGCTTTGTTAAGCTGCCTGAATCTAGAACTGGAGGTGTAACCCATCCCTGACGATGAGGGTCCCTCTCTTTACTGACAGATGGATTATTCCCCATAGGTGCTTTCTGATCTGATAAGCTGCCTAAATCTACAGCTGGAGGTATAACCCGTCCATGACGATGCCCTGAAATGCAATCTTTAAAATTTATTGCTCCAAATTATGAAAATGAAACAAGTAAATTCAACATGCTGGCATTACTAATAGCTTTTCTACACAGCATGAGTAATAGATTACAACAAAGATGTTTTTGTAACACATGTAACACAAGTACAACAACAAACCAGAAAAATCCCCAACTATTTGGGGCTAGCTAAATGGATCTTTTTTGTCAATAAGCTTTGTACAAAACATCTTTTGTTGAAATCAAAAGATATTCAAATTTCTACTAACAATTTCTAGTAGTTTCTTTTAGATCATCCTACCTCTCACATCACTTATATTAATTATCACTTGTCTAACTACAACATCTATAAGTCTCCTTATACCATATTCATACCATCTTAAATGAATTTTCCTTATTTTATCATGTACCATAACACATGTAACACAAATATAATAAGCAACAGAAATTTAGACTATAATTTGAACAATATATTAGCACAAGCTAATGAAGCAAACATGAGGAAAAAAAATGGAAGAAACTGAAGATAGATTCTATGAAGATTGGAGTCAATTATCAACATCAAGAACAATAGAGATAAGGTGCAATCTATTAATGAGAACAATAGAAGGAGGGATCACCAGATTGTCTATCATTGGCAAAAGCAGGAGCCAAGCCAGAGTTAGGTCCTGTACTTGGACCCTAGGGAATAGCAGAAATGGTTATCTACTTGTTCAGGATATGGAAAAAAAAAAAGAATAAATAATATATGCTTTTGACTCACAATAGCACGTGGGGGAGCACCAGATATCTGCGACTGCTGATACTTCAAAATGGTCCAATCAAATACATAATCAAACTGAAACCCTGCAGAGAATAGATACAGAAATGATTTTTACACAATTAACAAATTCTGCACCTTCTCTAGCGATTGTTTCATCAATTAACAGTAACCTTAAATTTTAACATATACGAGAAGGAAAATCAACCTTCACGGATAAAAAGTTCCCGGAACAGTCTCTTAAGATATGAATAATCAGGCTTGTCCTCAAATCTCAGTGAACGGCAATAGTGGAAGTACGACACGAACTCTGAAGGATATCCCCTACATAAAGCCTACGGGTACAACTTCTTCCGTCATCATAACCAATGGGAAAAGATCACAAAAGCTAAAGTTAATGACATAGACAATAACTTACCTCAAATGAGGTGGCAACTTTCTTTTCACTAATTTTTTCATACTTCTGCTTCTTCGTTCCTGCTTTTAGACCTTGCCATGGAAGGCTGAAAACAAAAGAAATAAAGAACCAATGAGTAAATATTCCAGAGATCGGTAAGACAAAGGGTTCTACCTATTGAACAAACCTTCCTCTCAAAAAATACATAAGAACGTATCCAAGAGATTCCAAGTCATCCCTCCTGCTTTGTTCTTAGTAGAAGAAAAACACAGTCAGAATCAAGAAGGAATAACAAACCCGAAAAAAAAAAGATCCAAAAATGCAAAGATACAAGTTATGACAGTCAGAAAACAATAAATCAAATTCTAAAAGAAATTCATTGACAAAATAAAGAAAAGGCTGATATGAGAAGATATTCTGCATACCTATGCCAAGATGTGTGTTCACACTTGCATACCTTGCTGTCCCAGTCAAGTTCTTGTTCTCTCTGCAATATATTATAATAACATCAAAACAAAAAAAGAACCTCATGTAATCTGCATCCAGCACATGATGTTATGAGGTGGAAGTATTTCATGAGAACCAAGCTCCGGAAAAACAGAGATTTCTCTCTTTATCTTTTTGTTTGTAACAAACCCAGATGTGGAACTACAAAGTCACTAGTAAATCCGTAAATATGAAAATATGATTAGAAAAATGGAGAAACGAAAACACACGACACAGGAGTGTAGACTCAGTAGCAAGGCAGTCACATCAATTCAAGAAAGAGGTGGAAAGAGGGTCAACTAAGGGAAAGAAATAACTAATAGTGAACAGCATAGGATCTGGCCCTTAATAATTCCCATGTGAAATCAAGTAATGTGAACTTGGATGCAAAATCAATACCCATGAGAATGCAGTGAGATATGATGTAACTAAAACCAAAGTTCTGCTTTTGTAATGATTATTTATCAACAGTAAAGGTATATTGTAAAAATGGTATCGATTCCAGTGATTTAAAAAGCGCTAGGCGCCAAAAGGCGCTAAGGTCCAAAAACGTCCGAGGCACTAAGCGCTCGCCCGAGCGAAGCGAGGCGCTAAAATATAAAAAATATATAATATAATTAATAAATATAATTATTTAAAATTTTAAATAAAAATAATATATTATTAATCTATTAACAATATTAAAAAATAATAATTTCAAATAAACCTAATAATATTAATAGTATACAGTATACTGTTAATAGTATACTGTTGTATACTGTTAACAATATACAAAAGGAGAAGAAGGAAGAGTGTAAGGGGGTGCTGACTGTTGACTGAGAACATAGGAAGCGGTAGCAGCAGCGGCAACGGGAGCGGGAGCGGCGAGCGGCAGCGGGAGCAGGAGCAGGATTAGGAGCGAGAGTGGCGTGCAGCGACAGCGGCGAGCAGCGGGCGCGGGAGCGGCAACGAGCAGGGTTAGGGTTGGGCAGCGACAACTGATATCGGTTTTAGTTGGTTCGATTGAACCAACTAACCACCGGAGACCGAACCAGACCTAAATCTTGGTTCGGTCGCCTGGTTTAACCCAGGCGCTCGCCCGAAGCGCCCAGCGCCTAGGCTCGGGCGAGCGCCTCTTAGAAGCGCA
Source organism: Musa acuminata AAA Group (assembly GCF_036884655.1). Taxonomy (NCBI): domain Eukaryota; kingdom Viridiplantae; phylum Streptophyta; class Magnoliopsida; order Zingiberales; family Musaceae; genus Musa; species Musa acuminata. The sequence goes on from NC_088356.1 coordinate 44,978,820, forward strand.
CCGCCTGGAAGTTTAGCGAGGCGCTCGGGCCTCGCTTCGCCTCGCCCGAGCGCCTAGGCAAGCGCCCGAGCACCTTTTTAAATCACTGACCGATTCACACAAGTAAATCTTATACTGGGTAATTTGAAAATCCAAACCATCGCTCTTGATCTAAACGGACAAAAATTCACAATCAAGAATCAACATCAATCTTTGTCTTATTTGGCCACAATTATAAAAAAAGGCAAAGAAAATGTCTTATGCTATGAAGCTGGCCCCATAGAGTCGACTAGGCTGCCATCCACAGCAAATTCTATAAAAAATAAAAGTATCACGACAAGGAGCTAAAAATAACAAATCTGCCAATTTTAATCATGAAATGCAACAGGAACAACAGAAACACTTTCACGGCCAATTTTAATTAAATCTTACCTATATGGAATATGCTGATGAGATGAAGTATCCCTATACTTCTTTGCAAGGCCAAAATCAATAATATACACCTGGATGGAAAAGCAACAGCAACTCAACAAAGCAAAATATTGACCTAATCATCAGATATAAACGAAGACAACAAACTAGGAGGCACACCTGATTAGCTCGTCTACCAAGCCCCATAATAAAATTATCTGGTTTGATATCTCGGTGCAAAAAGGACTTTGAGTGCACAAATTCCACTCGATTAATCTGAAGTGAGAAATCAACAGATCAGACAAACTATATGATTTGAGAAATTCAGAACCTCATTGACATGAATATTCATAATGAATATGGTAGAAAGTGTTAGAAGTGTATTTTGGTAAACAAGGTTTAATAAGGAGCATTTCATGAGAGAACAATTATTTGGTTGACAAAATGAAAGAAGATGGACATAAATTGTTTTGTTGGGAGACAAGATATGATAGGAATCCAAAATAGAAAGCAAACTGAGGTAAATAAAGAAAAAAAGTAGAAGAAAAAAGTATAGCATGCTAGAAACAGATTAAAACAAAGCTGCAAGGATAATGCAAATGTTTCCAATGTTGAACAGTACTGTATTGTGTCAATTTGAAAAGGCACACTGCAGCGGTAACATACCATCTGATCTGCAAGCATCAAAACAGTCTTTAGAGAGAGTTTACGGCTACAAAAGTTGAATAGATCTTCCAGACTTGGTCCTAGTAAATCCATCACCAAGACATTATAGTCACCCTCAACACCAAACCATCTCACATTTGGAATTCCAGCTGCCACAACATAATAAAGAAGAAATTTGATTTATAAGTAAGAAGTTTAAAAATTTAATTCTAACTGCTTGACACCAGAAGGGTATGAATTTTATTACTTCCTCCTTGCAGGATCTTGTACAGCTTTGATTCATAGAGCAACTGGGGGTGCTTAGTCTTGATGTTTTCCTGGTCATTAGGAATAACACATGAAGACAAGAAAATTTTATCAAAGCCATTACAAGTATTTTATGCATCCAGAAGCCTGACCTAGCAAAAACCACCTTCCATGCACTCATCAAACAACTTTAAGTTTCAGCTTGTCATTGAAAGACCAAAACCAACAATAGAAAAACTACCCACAGATGAAATGCACTATACTGGGAATTATTGAAAGGAAAAAAAAGAGGAAAGAAAGTGATCAGGAAGGTCCAAGCTATGGTCCAAACAATACTGGATGGAGCTTGCTTTTCTACCAAACCTAAGGGAGATTCTGTGCATGTGATTCTATTTAACATAAAGAATTTGACAGCTTAAAGAATTTATGTAATTTAAAGAATACCATTAACTTAAACTAAAAAATAAAAAAATATCGTACAAGCATTTCCAGCTAATAAGTTTCCAACTTTAATGGAGGAAAAGAACACTCCAGGAATATTCAGAAGAACATTTACTAACAAAACAAATTCCAAACCAGAATAAATTGAGCAACAAAATAAACATAAAGAGAATGTACATTTAACTTACATAATTTAGCATGTCATTTTAAGCAAACATTACAATGACCAAAAATCTACAACACTGGCTACACTTACGAGTTTAATTGCGACTTCCTCGTTCGTTTGAATATTAGTACCTGCAACCAAGACAAGAATTCGAAATCCCCCAAAGGAGAAAACTTTAGGAGTTTCTGCAATAAAAAGCCACACAAACCAGCTCTATAACCGAAGCGATCCAAACGTAAAGCGACCACAGACCTAGATAGATCTCCCCAAAGGACCCGCTCCCGATCTTGCGACCGAGGCGGAACTTGTTTCCAACGCGAGGCTCCATCGGACGACCGCAACAACAGACAGGAGTCCCACCCGATTCAAGCTAAGAATGAAGCCACCAGAAGCCCTCCTCCACCGATCTCACGGAGCCGCACCGAATCACCCCAGACCGGAACAAAATCCCAACAGATCGACGATGCGGTGGCTGGAAACTAGATCGATGCCCAGCGATCGATGGCAGAACGAACGGAATCCGGTTTAGATCGCGGCCTTGGGGTGTCCAAATCAGACGAAACCGCTCAATAAATTAGGGTTTCATGGAAGGCGGAGGCGAAGGAGGAGGAGGAGGAGGTCGTAAATCGATCGATGCAGCGGTTGCGATAGCGGAGAAGGCACCCATGTCTTTCACACCGAATAATACCTTTTCTTAGCCGTGTTCCAACGCCGGAATCGAAGTGGGGTCGACAGTTGTCGCGTTGGAATAGCGTATCCCGCTCCGAGTCGGTCTTCACCGACCAGGGTTGAACTCAACTCCGTCATCGCCACGGAATAGCTTATCCCGCTCCGAGTCGGTCTTCGTCGGCTATTATTGAACTCAATTTTATCGTATCGAGCGACTTCGTTCGTCGTACCGTACAGACGAGTAGATATTACGTGGACGGTGCCGTGAGATGTCATCTCTTTACTGGTCCCCATCCAACGACAGAAGCACTTCCACCTCAGCGGATAAGAGGTGCACGTAAGAAATGTGAGTGCGAATATAATGAGAGGAGGCCGAGTTTACCGTGTCGGCTGTAGTTTTGACTGAGTCAACATCTCAGCATCGAAGCTTCTTTCTTTTCTGAGTCCAACTTGCTCTGCATGTCAGAATAATAGGCAGTTGAAGCTGGAAAGTCTTCGGTTGACTAGTCCATATGGCCGAATCTTTATTCGAATATTCCAATTCAGATAAAATGAAATCCACATGCATTTTATCCAACATTATTGAAACTCTCAGCCACCTCCTTCTTCAAATAAAACTTTGGTTAAATCTAGTTATAAGATCATCTAAATTATTATTATTTTTGTTTTTTCTTTCTTGTATTGCTCCTCTATTTAGAACGATAATGAATTACATGGAAGGTGTCGATTAATTTGGCTGGTAAAATCTTGAGCTTCAATCATGTCAAAAAATTATTGATTAAACTATAATCCTAATAATTTGAAGTGAAATTAGTTATATATTAATTTGGTTGATATTAAAAAAAGAAATAGAAAAAAAAGATAAATGGGCTCCAATTGGGCATTGGCCCATAAAAGGTCTAAATTAGGCTTTAATGAGTTGTGGCCCATAAGAGGCTGCTTAAGGCTCCAGCTACTGCTTAAGAAATCACGCCAATCGAGATCCACTCTTGGACTTTCTTTGATTGGGCTTTGGCCTGTAGAGGTATATATATGGCTTGGCTCCATGAATCCCGCCCGCGAAGACTCCCGCTCGTTGGAAGAGGACGAGACGAGGAGGAGGAGGAGACCGGTGATGCCGGAAATGGCGACAGAAGGCAACGGAGGCTGCGACGCTCGGGATTGGGACGAAGAAGGCTACAGGAAGAGCATTCTGCAGGAGAGGGAGCTCCGATGTCGAACCGTCTTTAGGACCGCATTCGCACCCTCCCAAAGCCCTAACCCCGAAACCGTCGTCGTCGCCTCCAGCGATGGTGCCGTCGCTTCGTACTCCTTGGCGTCCTGCATTTCCGCTACCTCTCAGGTAATCGGTTTTATTTTTGTCATAATGGAATGTTGACGTAACCCTCAACTTGTTTGTTTCAATGCCTTACCGAAGGAGAGCTGCTGCTTGTAGCCATGCTTTAGCTAAACTCTGTAATCTTTAGTGAGCTAGCACTCGTATGCACAGATAAGTGAAGAGTACGGGCGGAAGAAAACATGAAAGAAAGATAAGGAAAGACGAGACCACTCTCCTTTGGTAGTAGAAAAGTTGCTAGAATCTTTTGTTGATGCATTTGGTATGGAGCTTATCATATGCCAATTTCAGATACTGACATTGAATTGCAGATGAAGATGCCTTGTGTTTTTTTATCTTGCAAAGGAAATGTATTTTAGTGGTCATATGCGATGTTGTGTCAAGATTTGTTCGTGATATTCTATATAACAAAGCCATGATGTCCAAACTATTTAGGGTTGGGGACATGGATATTTTCTTTGTCATGATATTCTATATGACCTTTTTTTTTTTATCTTTCATGGAGTTGGATTCTGTTTCAGAAGAATAGGCATGCTCTCATTTTAACAAGCAAGGACCGGAATTATACAACCAAATTTCTTTCCAAAATTTTGCTGACTTTGCCCCCCCTTTTCTATTTTGCAGCCTATGCATGTAGATAAGGTTGTCAATCAAAAGTAAGTATGTTGTTCTGCTCATTACATTGTGTTTTCAGAATTGGAAGAGCATTGCCTCTGTTGATCTAATTGCCGTTTACTTTCTGATGTTAGAACTCTTCCTGGTCCTTTACTGGCTGAGCCACTTTTTATCATTAAAGGGCACAAGGGCCCTGCATATGATTTGAAGTTCTATTGGCAAGGAGAGGAATGTTTACTTTTCAGGTCTGTATAATAATAATAATCCAATACCAATCACACATTTGCTTATCTATTAACATGGGTTCTGCTTTTGTTTCAAACCTGGTAATTACTTCATTCATTATTGTTTTGCACTGTTTTTTGAAAGGATCAGAATGCCTGGTTGGACATGGTATTTGCCCTTGAGATCCAATTAAACTGTATGTACTGGCTAGGCAGATCAACAATGTAGACTATGTTGGAAAACAAAAGTAAAAGGTCATGAACGTTAAGAATGTAAAAGATTTGATGTATATAAAAAGAAGGGGCTCTCTGATTTTCCTAGTCGGAGCAATTTGTCTGCATGTATTTGAAATCCATCAAACAATGTCTTAACGTATGATGATTGACAAGCAAAGGATACCATGTCAGAAGCAAGTTGACATGGCATCAGCTAGGTTCAGAGTCTAAATTTTTTACCTCTGTTCTACACTTCTTAAAATTTACCACCAATAAATAATTTTTTCCCTTCTCTCTCTCTCTCTCTCTCTCTCTCTCTCTCTCTCTCTCTCTCTCTCACATCAGGCACTATTTTCAGTTGGAGACAGTTGCAGTCTTAATGTTCCTATTGTCAGTAATATCTCGATGTTGCCAGCACTTGTTAAAACATGCTTGTAGTAACATCTTATGTTTAAGTTGCTAGTGTCGGCGGTCACAGCTGATTTTGTGTTGTTATCAACTTGTTGTTGCTATGTTAACATCACCACAGATTTCACTGTTGTTACCAGGAGTACAGTAATTCTTTGGATATAGCAATTCTAGATGCTGCAGTAGTGATTTGAGCAGTGTTGTTAACTACCTGCTTCTAAAATGCCAGCAGTAGTGGCAGCATAACTTTGATGTGTGATATAGCATACTTAAATTCCATAATGGTGTTGAACTTTATGTTTTAAATTGAATTGTTCTTGTCACGTCTCAGTACATGCTATCAAAGCTGCACTGATTTAAAAAGGATCTGTCCTGTAGGTATTGTGTCATTCAGAACCTGATAATAACTAGTCTCAGTGTGGCTATTGCAGAGATATTTTAATCTATCTCTGATGTTATCGCTTGTAAAGAATCGGTTATGGTGGTTAGAAAAGGAATTTAAGATTGAATTTGGTCAAGCAAAAAAAAGGTTAAATTGCAAGAGTTGAAAGAATTGAGGAAATGTGTCACTGTTTTTGGGGCAACAGACGAGGGTGTACACGATGATGTTCATGCGGTGGTGCTTAACATGGGAATTAGTTCTACGTTGAATATGCAAAAACAATCTCACATTTGTCTGCTGGATAAGGTTATTGCTTTGGATCCTGAGGTGGAAATCTAAGATATGAAATCAAACAAATCATGATGAAAGTGCATTGTGTTGCTTGATGGATCAATTGAAGGGAACTCTGCTAACTAAATTTTTAAAAACTACAAAATAATGCTTTAAGTGGTTAGGCATTATGGTCATACTTTTGTAGGGCCAAATCATATAACCTTTGAGTCTCACTCTCGAGGGAGTTTGGGATAGCATTTCAAAATTGTAAGAAATTTCATACTTCTTTCATCTATGTTGAGGATAACTCCATGTTTGCTATCTCTTGACTGAAACAAGATCCAGTCCCTTTTTCTTTGGCCGCTATAGGTTAGGGAGATGGGAAGAGAATTTGTGTCCGTTTGTATTTCTCAGATATTCAGGAAGCTAGCAAGTAAACCGATTTGGTTTCTGTGTTTTGGTTATGGTGTATTGGTAAAATCAGGTATTTCTAGCATTTACTGAGTCATTTTTCTCTCTCACTTGGAGGACTATACTTGTAGGATTTAAATAGGTGGTGATAGTGTGGGATGCTATTAGTTGAGGCCCATTTACGTCACCATTTCCTCCTTGTGCCTGCACACAGAAAATCATGGGAGGACTATGCATGCTCTGTTGTGATAGATCCTTGGACCAACACGAAAGAAACTACAGATCTTACAAGCAGTATTATCTTGGTACTAGTTTCTTGAGGTTCATTTATGCTTTTAATGAAGTGCACACCATCAGGTACATTTTCAAGTAATCTGAGACATGTACTAAGGAAGTGGAGAAGCAGCATGTGATGCAAATTCTCATCAACTTTCAAGTTGGTAAAAGAGAAGTGGTCAAAAATCTTTTAGATCTCCTGTGCTGCCCACTTAGATGCTTGAAGTTATTAGGACATTATTTAAAATGCAAAATGAGATTACTAAAGCAAAGGTTCTCTTTGTCTCATATGACACTATTCTTGACATTGACAAGGCATTGTACAGACAGAGATAATTATAATGACATTTGACAAATATCTAAATATGACAAATATGTGCTTGTTTTGCTGCAAATTATGGCCATTGCACTAATATATTTGGAAAATTTAGTACTTTTTCCACGTTGTGCAGTTGTGGTGATGATGGTCACTTACGGGGATGGAATTGGAAGGAACTGCTGAATTCTGACATTCATGGGGATATGCAAGGTAATGAATGTATGATAGAGCTCACCTTTTCCACTCTTCGAACTGAGTTAATACAGCTATAGGTAATAGCATTCACATTCACCAAAAGATAAATTATTATTGTCAACTTGGAAAAATGTGTCTGTGCTGCTAGTTCAGCTAAAATATTTTGATGATATACGCCTTTAAATATCTTATTAACATTATTGTATCCTTTTGTTCACCTGTGTATATGCTTCTGCATTGAACAAATGACATCACCTTCAGAGACAGTTCTCCTAGGAAATAACTGTTGCCTTCCTTTTCTTCATTTCAATTTTTTTTTAATGTTCTTTCAGGAAATTCTTTGAAGCCAATACTTGACTTGGCAAATCCTCAACATGAGTAAGCATTCCACTCTATTTCCTGTCATATTTTATTAAAAAATGTTGCCAGCTAGATGAACAATATCCTACGTACTGTTTCTGAATAACAAAAGCACATTTCCAATACTAACTATTTTTTTTAACAATTGTCATTGTGCTTTTAGCTTGAATTGTGATTTATGTGTATTTAATGTTTGAGAATGACAAGCCATGGTTGATCCTTTATCAAGGTCCGTCATACCGTACCGTACCGAAGTTTCGACCCGGGCTCAGTACGGTACGGTACCGGTATATCGGGCGGTACATCATGGCGTACCGAACAGTACACCCTGGTGTATCGACAATTTTATATTATTTTTATACTGTAGCACTGTAGCGGTACCGGATGGTTCGCGTACCGATAACCTGTCGGACCGGTACATACCGCCCGGTACGGGCGGTATGCTTTGGTATGGCAGACCCTGTCCTCTATAACTTGAGGGTTAGTGGCATGAAGCTACCAACTCTGCTTTTGGGGTAAACCTGAACATATTAATGCTTCCAGATCCAGCATTAGTAGGATCATGCATGGGACCATCCGGATTTAAGTTTAAGCTTTTCTCCAGAGGTTGTACATTGACACATTGACCAGGGACATTATAATGTAAAACTTTCTTACCTTCAGTGTGTTTTTAGCTGTTCTTATTTCATAGCTTCTTAATTTTTAACCAGACACTAATTGGTTGTGTATTTTATATGATAACATTGGCCTGTTATAGCTGACCCATTGACCTTTTAGGGCGTTGACATCTGAATCATGTAGTTATGAACTTATGATACTCTTTTATATATATATATATTCTAATTTGTGCATATTTGTGTGAATTATTTATGGTATATACCTTGATGTGTGTGTGTGTGTGTGTATATATATATACATATATATATATGTATATGTATATGTATATATATGTATACATATATATATATATGTATACATATACATATATATATATGTATACATATATATACATATATATACATATATATATATATATATGTATATATATATATATATATGTATATGTATATGTATATATATATATATATGTATATATGTTTATTCTAATTTGTGCATGTATGTATGTATGTATGTATGCATGAATTAGTTTAGGTTAGACATTCATTTACTATATGCAAATCTCCTACTATTGATATCTGTGGACTTGTGTTTTGCACATGCCTGCTCTCTCGTCAATCATCTCATGCTTTAGAGCTATCTTCTTGAAGTTTTAGTATGTATGTAACTATGTATGTATGAATTAGTTTAGGTTAGAGATTCATTTACTATATGCAAATCTCCTACTATTGATATCTGTGGACTTGTGTTTTGCACATGCCTGCTCTCTCGTCAATCATCTCGTGCTTCAGAGCTATCTTCTTGAAGTTTTAGATGGTTTTTGTTTAGTTCCTTATTATTATGTATATTTTTTTTATGAATTCAAGTTCTTACCTTTTTCCTGTTTTAGGGGTCCTTGGGGTGCTCTATCTCCAATACCTGAAAACAATGCCATTGCAATTGACGAACAGGTTATTCTTTTAAATATTTTTCTCTTGTTTGTGATCCTTTTTTCGTTTTGATGATTAGGTAAACAACCTGTTTATCTTTAGCTTTGATCATCTTTCTGACTTAGTTTTTTAGACAAGGGAGACTTCTTGTTTTTTTTTTTTTCCAGTTCTGCAAAAGCTGATGCAATTATGGCAAAGAAAAATCTCAAAGAGAAATATTTTAGGTTCTTTTTGTAGCTAAAATTAAAAGAACCTACAATCATTATGGAACAGAGTGATTTGGAGGTTAAATCACTGGTGAAAAGTAAAAAAGGGAAAGATGGTGGAGAGTGGATACTGTAGAATGATAGGAGGAGAAAAACTAGTGAGAAGGCCAAATATGGACAAAAAGATAGTTGAACTTCAGAGGAAACAAACTGTCTTTCTTGAGAGAGAAGGATCTTTTATACCTATAGCCTCATTGCATATATCTAACTAAGAACAAATAAAAGTTACATGTACATGTCTAACATAATTCCCAGGGGTAATTACAGATTATCGCTTATAATTAATTATGATTAGCATCTCGATCCCTGTACTTTAAAAAGTAACATTGGGGTCCTTATACTTACGAAAGTGAAACATTTAACTTCAATTCTCGTTATGTTGTTAATTTCATCGACGGAAAATATCGCATGTGTTGTCACGTGTAAAAAGGGCGTGAATGGAAAGGATAAAAATATAATTTCATTATCTTTTAAATTATTAATTTTATATAAACTTTTTGTCCGTCGTTCACCCACCTCACTTGCTCGCCCGTTGCACCTGTTCACTCGACACGTGCCCGTAGCAAACTCTTTGGCATCAAGGTGCGGCTGGCGAGTGAGTGTGGCGGGCGAGCAAGTGCGACAGGCAAGCGGGTTGGAAAGAGGAGACGAGTAGGAAATCAGTCAGGGCAAAAAATTTATATAAAATTAATAATTTAAAAGATAATAAAATTATTTTTTATCCTTTCCAATCATGCCCTTTTTGGACGTGACAACACGAGATTTTTTTCGTCGATGAAATTAACAACGTAAGAAGAATTGGGATTAGATATTTCACTTTCGTAAGTGTAGGGACTTCAATGCTGCTTTTTAAAATGTAAGGATCGGTATGCTAATCATAATTAACTACAAGGGGTAATCTGTAATTACCCCTAATTCCCATATGTCTAGCATATGTTTAACATAATTCCCAAATGTCTAGGGTAATTCATCCAATCATATCAACATATAGCAACCTCCAGTGCATGTATACCTGAAGGAGACTAACTAAATTTTTTATTGCAAAAATCATGATTCATGTTCTTCGGCTACAATCCTCTGACTTCTCTAGTGAACTACTTTCCTACTTGTAATCTCTCTGCACTTCCATTTCTTAACTCTTCTCATTTGTTAAAAAGTTGCACATTGGCTTCCATCAGATGAAAATCAAGTGGAGAATGTTTTCAGCAATCTTTATGCACTGTACTCTTCATGTGGTTTCTGACCACATTAGTTACCAATCCATTCATCCTTATCTGAGAACTCTATTCATGATCAACAAACCTTCAGATTGGTTCAGCTTTAGAAATTCCAATACTTAGCACTACAATGATGCCATTAAAGATTAGAATATGCTTTAGTCTGTTCTTGGCCCTCTTCTACTCTGACCAAGAATGTCTCAACTTGCCATTAGAGGAGGCCATTCCTGGGCCTGTCTGATATTACAAGAGATAGAGGTCATGTGTCTCTTCCTCAGATCAGCATTTTCATCCCTCCCCTTGGTCACTATGTACTTTGCTAACCACCCAAACAGTTACATAAACCCACTTGGTTCTTTTTTATGTTGCTTTTAACATTAAAATGTTTTACAATATGACATATCATTTATCTACTTATTCATATGTGTGTGACCAAGTCTAGTGTTTAAACAGGAAGGCTCTGTTTTTTCAGCTGCTGGTGATGCTTGTGCATACTCTTGGGATGTGGTAACCTATCTTATGTATCTTTTAATGGCAAATGTATTTTTGGATGGTTAACACGCTCAAATTATTGGTGAATTTAATATTTTGCCAGCTATGGCTGCTAAGCATCTTATGAAATCTGTTGCTACTTAGGAAACAGGAAAACAAAAAATGGTCTTCAAGGGCCATGCAGACTATTTGCATTGTATCACTGCTCGTAAATCTAGTCATCAGGTTAGTTGATGTTATTCCTTTTTCTTTGTTGGCTAACCCCCTTTTTCATTAGAGACCTGGTTAGTACTTTTGGTGGTTAAATTTGGTTAAATTTCTTTGTTTAATTTGACAGAAATTTCTTCGAAAATACCATGACTACTGCGAACAATTCTATTAACATGCCTACTGATGCTAGTAGTGGACATGGCAACATCACAATCTTACAATTTCACTAAGTTTGTTTGCATACAGTTGGATTTCAGCCATGACAATCATGATGCAATTTTCCTTTAGACATGGAACAGGGTGGGAGGGACATCGAAGTAAGGCATCATTCAGACACAAGGGGGCTAATCGAATACATTATCTGGATAAAGATAATTTTTATTATATGAAAATTATCACTCTAAAAATTTGCATGCCTTATTGGAATTTAATCAACCAGTATACCAACAGATATACAAAAGTTATAGAGAGATGTCCTTTTCCCTTGTTAACTATATATATTCATGCTTTATACCATAGTAGAATATTAAAACAATATGCTTTATATCTTAGTAAAATGCTGTTTTTATTATAGATGGGTACATATGGCAAAGTGCAAACTCATCTATTTAAAGACAAAATATGCTTGAAAGCAAGAAATGCAATTTCGTTCAGACAGGTACATTGACATTAAATACTGCACTGAGTGGTATCTAATGATTTCGCTGCAAACTGATAAATTAAGTGGTCCACATGTGGTACAGGGCATATCGCTGCTCGATCTGTGACCGGGCCATATGTTCACTTTGTTATCTACTTATTTAACATTAAACCTCATGCCCTCCTCCCCATGCCTCTTGACTCCCCTCTCTTGACTGGTGGTACTCTTCTTCTCATCCTCCACCATTGTTGTCTCCCTCCTCATGCTCCTCCTCTACGTTGCCTCCATTGATTCCTCCTCCTCCCCTCTTTGCTCTTCTTCTCAACTGCCTCCTCCCATCCTTATCCTTTTCTCTGTCGTCATTTCCTTCTCTCCTTGTCTTCCTGCTCCCCCTTTTTTGTATTGTGGGTATGCTTGAACGGATCGGACCCATACCATTCCAACCATGGAATGACCAGGCTGGTATGGGTCTGTTAACTGTGCTGCCCCTTTTTTGTATTGTGGGTATGCTTGAACAGATCGGACCCATACCATTCCAACCATGGAATGGCCAGGCTGGTATGGGTCTGTTTACTGAATTCGAAAACCTTGCTTGAAAGTACATAATATAAGTTCAATAGGTAGAATGTAGAACTGGTACCATTTAGGTGCACAAGATTATTTCACTGTCCTCAGCACCGAAAAAACAAAGTTAAGGGCATTCTGCCCAACTTAATATTTCTATTAAATTTTTAAATGAGAAGGATACTAACTAAAGAAACAAAGCACTACAGTCCCTGCTAAATATGTGCTTAGCTGCAAGTGATACATCTGTTTTGTTCTCACTCAAAACATTTTTTTTTTTCAATTGGTAGCATTCTATTAAAAAATGCTAATAATGCCTGCAAGACCTTGTCTTTTTTGTGCCAGATGAACATTTTCATCATTAAGAAAGTGGATGCCATCATGCTGAGCATGTTTATTATTATTCAACTCATGTTCATGCCTACTGTAATTTCCTCACAGTATATGTCAGATTAAGGTTCTGTGCCTCTGTCATACATTATATAACCTTTCAACTTTTTGTCTCTTGAAGCTCCAAGCATTACTATATCTCCCTACTTTATACATGTTAGTGTAATTGTTATTAGATATATTATGATGTAAATGACATCTTTTCTCTACTAATTCTTTTTTGTGTTTTTTCTCTGAAGATTATAACAGGTTCAGAGGATGGAACAACACGAATCTGGGGTGAGCTTGGAGACTTACTATCATTTTTCCTATACATTGCCATAATTTTGCATGTGTATTTACTAGTCTTTCAACATACTTTCAAGAAGACAGGACTAGTACAATGTAATGTCTAAATGTTGATAGACAGTTTCTAGCAATATATTAGATCAAATTTCTGAACTAAATTAACGAGCTACAATATCAGAACATGAAAATGTTGCTAGTCTGAGACAAGAATCCTAAAGTAGAAGCTGGGAGAAGGTTAAATTTACAAATGGTTCTGTATAATTTTCTGAAAGTTCTGATTTACTGGGTAAAATATTTCTCCTTTCTCTTTCTTGCGACCAAGAGTTCAGACAGTTTGCCTCATAAATTCCTCATAAATTATATCTGAAAAAAAAAGTCTTTTTAGCCTTGAGACTCTCAATGAATTGTAAACATATTTAGGACTCAAATGAGCCCAGTTGGTCTGAAGCTGCTCTTAGAGACAACTAGCGTTCAAGGTCATGCAGAGGGGAATTTTTAATAGGAGACTTATATTGTGTTAGGGATTTGTGTCATATTCTAGGTTACTGTTGTCTCGTTGATGTGATGATGCTGACAATTCAAAATGAGGTCTGCTTCTTTGCATTGATCAGTGGTATGACAAACATGCACTGCAGATTATATTGTGGTACCTAATATTTTTATAAGAAATCTTTTAAGATTTTTTTGTTATTTCTTTTCCTGTAGTTATAATGTCTGCTATCTGTTGCTTCAGGTTTTATCTTTATTTTCTTGTCAAATTTACTTTTAAAACGGATGTTTTTTTGCTTCAGGAGTTAGCCTCTCACAGTTTCAAGTAAAAATTTCTTCCATTGGTAAATAATATACATTAAAAGAAAAGAAAAAATAGGGAAAGGGTGGAAATTGATTCATTTGATTATTTGATAGGCTCTACAATTCACAAAAAAGGTCTAGTTCTATCTCACTTGAACTGGCTTCTTTGGACTCACGGAAATATATTTTTTGATTAAAATCTACAAAACATTCCATTGTAAAGACAAACTGGAACTGTGACAAAACATTTTGAATTTTTGAGAACTGTATGCGATCAGGAAGTTGAGAAAGTTATCAAAATCTTCATGCCCTCAAAGTATGTGATTAACTCAGTAGACTGAAAGGGCCTGTGAAAAGCTAAAGCAGAATGGTGAAATCAGAGAAGATGACAAAGATTGAGTGGTTGATTTCATAGGGGTTAAGTTGCCTTCCATCACTAGTTTTTGTATCTTAATGATTGGCATTCTGTTCACCATCTCAGTTCAATTATGGAGATTAGGATGAGGAAAAGCTTACCTTTTGCAGTATTTTGTACCCTTTGCTATTATATGATTTGAGATATGTGATATATATTCGTACATGTTCTCTATATTTTGCATGATTATGTACGTATGTGATTTTCTGATGTGTATAGCTCAAAATGACATATTTTAGATTGTAGAAGTGGAATTTGCACACAAGTTATACGTCCAGAGAAGAACTTTAAGTCTAAGGTGTCTTCATGGGTCAGCTGTGTTGCCACTGATACAAGTGAAAGTTGGCTGGTATTATCTTTTTTTGTACTGAGTACCAAATACTTTCAGTTTTCATTGTTACTTTCAGTAGAAGTTAGTTTTCATTTTTATTTTGAAATAGCAGGGATATGATATATATATATATATATATATATATATATATATATATATATATATATCATGACAAAATATGTTATTATCTTTTATGATAAATAATAATTAACTAGCACCCTAACCTGTTCACTATGGAAGAGATTATTGCAAGAACTTATGAAATATAAATTAATTAATATTATGTTTAATTTCATTAAATATAATTTAATAATTAATACAAACAACATAATATTATATCTAATCATATATTTATCCAATCTATAATCAAAAGTTTCGACATTCAACCAGTATATAGTACAGATTCAAGAAGTAATTCATAATATCCATGTTTATAAGTGATATGTACCTTAATATGTTCTGAAGTACTCAGACAGTCAGACTAGTCCCATTGTTTGATGGGATGCTACAAAAGTTTTGACGTGACCATGTTCATAGGTGTACCTCTGAGCCACCAGGCTCCACATCAATCAGAGCCTCAAACACTGGTTTGCCATTTTTTCTCTTTGGAAAACCAATGTCAAAACAAACTTCTAGATTTAAATGATATATCAGGATAATCTTAGCTATATCGTAATGCAGGACATAATGATTTTTTAATAAATTATTAGTACTGCTAGTGGATACACTGTGTTGCTTCTTCCTGGAATTTGCTGCAACAGTGTACATGTGACCCTTATGCAGATAATCTTTATTCGCATCAAAGTAGTACATGATATGCATCTTGGTTTACTTCTGAACTATACTGCATTCTTTTATTTTTGAATGACAAAAATCAATATGATATTCTAATCAATTTTGCTTTTCAGGCTTGTGGTACTAGTACTGGGTTATCAGTTTGGAGTCTGCTATCTAGTGAATGCATTTTCAGCATAAATAGTCATTCCCCGGTGCAAGATTTACTGTTTGATGATCACCAAGTAAGTTCATGCAATTATCAAAGCATGCTCAGACTTACACATCTAGGCATGCCATATTTTGATGTTCCCATTTATGTTTTGGAATTCCTTGATGCGAGGGAATGTCTGTGTTTTTATATGCCATACCCAGTTTTGACATACTTTCACTTTTTCCTTGAAGCAAGAATTTTTATTTGGAAAGACATTTCTTTCAATTGTTATTGTTGATTTAATTGAATGGATTATTTAGGTAGATCATATTCAGCTTATCCTATTAATTTGTTGGATTGGTGAAGTTTTTCCAATCATAAAAATTCTTTTATGATTGGAAGGTACTCTTAAGTAGTTTACTAGCTCCATTTCGAACTGCTCCGCTAGTTGTTCACCAAAAGTTTCTTCCTTTACGTGTGATAATCATACAATAATTGTGCATTAAACTGTAGCATCACAAAAATCAATGGTGGTAGTCGTGTTACAGATTTTTATGATCTTTGTTCAACTTTCATGTTTGATACAGAAAAACATAGTGCATAAGAAAATCTACACGTGAATTCTGTTGCCTTTTTCATCAAGTCTCATTCTTTATTCTGTAACTACATCAGAGTTCTTTTTTATTTTATTTGCATTGAATTACAAATCCACAATGATGATGGTTTGTCCAATAAATTTTAAACTGAAAATCGGTTTAAATGTGCATTCTGCAACTGTAATTGCAGAATTTGATCAAAATTTGATTAAGTTTAACTTGAAAAGTAACAGAATAGTTTTATTTTTTTTACCGACAGGAAGACGACCTGTCAGTATTCAGATAAGATAGCCGAGAATACATGCAACTTTCATATATCAATTATGTGAAGTCATAGCTTCTAATAAGTTTTTGATTGATGAACTTGTAATTGGTTTCTGTTTTTGGCCCTTCAACCATTCAGATCCTGGCTGTGGGATCGGAGCCTGTGCTCACTCGTTTCAGCATCAATGGAGCTGCACTTTCACAAATAAAATGTGCACCTCAGTCGGCATTTTCCGTATCCCTTCACCCTTCTGGAGTATGTTTCTTTTCTTTTCAATTATTTATCCCAAAGAATTATACCATGTCATACTCATTCTTTTCCCAAAGGAGATAAATTTACTTAGTAGATGAGTACCAAAAACACCCTTAGCATCTGAAGATATCAATTTACAAAACTCAAAAATGAAAGCTTTCGTTCCACAAAAACATGGACTTGGTGCCCCTGGAGAAAATGCTACATAGTTACAGCATTGTCGATAGTCCTTGCAAAAAAAAAAATGTCATGCTCCTTGATATTGTCCTTTGTCATTGTAACTTTGTAACCACAACCAAGCTGCATGCCCTCTACCAATTGCTGTTGTGTTTACATACCCTCTTCCTACTTGGTATTCAGGTTATAGCGATTGGTGGCTATGGCGCACTGGTGGACGTCTTATCACAATACGGGAGCCATCTGTGCACGTTTTGCTGTGCAGGCTTGGATACATGACAGAAGGTATTATTGGTTTGTTGCACCGAGTTCCAATTCATGCTTCAGAGAGTGAAAAGCCTTCCCCCGACTTCTCCAAGGATCCTTTGTATGGGATCTTTTCTCCAGATCTTCTCGTGGTGTACCATCTTCATACACTCTGCACGGGATTTTTCTCTCGAGCATGGAGACCTGTAATAGAGTTTGACCATGTTGATCCAAGTTTCAGACGAATGGGTCAGTACCTGAATCCGTACAGTAGTGTTGCTAGAACTGCCCCTTACTGTGTGCTCCGAGCATCAGGATGAATAATACTTTGTGGGGAGGGTTTTCTTTTCTGGCCATGCCAAGGAATGTGGATTAAACAGCTATTTAGTAGGTACGGTCATTCAGATAGGCTGTGATTTTGGCATTTGTGATTCGATGCGAATGCTGTAATTGGCTGACTGTGGCTCTTTGCCAAGGCCGAGTCCTCTTCTTTTCGCATTGATGCTGGGTGCTTGGTGATCAAGGGTACACTTAAGGAAAGGTGCAAGAAGCATTCCTTGCCATACCGTGTCATACATGAACTCTTCTTCGGCTTTGTGGTACATCTTAGTAACATTGTAGCTAATGACATCACCATATCAAACATTCCTAACAGTAGTCATGGCTTCGGGGAAATATACCATATACTAGAATAAAATAACACGAGGATGGCACATTCCTTTAGCTTCAAACGAAATATTTTAACCCGCAACACTACTTCGTGGTAATACTATAATAAAAAATGGATATGGGTTTATATGGAAAGATGAGAAAAAATAATTTAAATGATTTAAATGACTTATAGACATTAAAAGTAACTGTATATTAGTAAATTAATTAAAAATATAACTATTTATAGATTTTATTTAAGTATAACTAATTATAAATTTTAATCTCAATAAAAAAAAATCATTTGACCGATCCCTAATAGAGATTTTACTGCCCTGTTATTATTGTTGGGGAAGGCAGTCCCCGTCACACTCCTTGAACTAAAGAAATACCAAAAGTTCACTAAACCACATGTGCGATCAGCTGCTCGTTAACACAAACATCATCTTCTGACAGTAATCAGACCAAACGAGTGATCATATATACACAAATTCCCAACTACTCAAGATTGGGTCTCCTAACCGACGTGGCAGCACAGGGGCATAAAATCCAGGCTTTGCAAAAATCTGGTCTAACAAGCCAACGAGGAAGATATCCTAAAGATACCATCGGCGGCTCTCTCTCATGCAGCTCAAGCAATAGTGACAATTTCACCCCGTGCACCTGTAACATCAGGTAACCAATTAAGCATTTAAGGAGAAAAAGATGGACCCTTAGATAAATTAAAGCATAAAGGGATCAGTCATATATCCAATTACATCTCTCAAAAATCTCTTTCGCTAGTAGCAACAGTGAATCCGTCTCTTCAGCCATCTTTGAGATCTTCTCTGCCTCCTTCACTGCTTCAGAAGCCAAGAATGATTTGGCTTCTGAGTCGGCTATTTTGTAAGCAGCGGTTATTGCTGCTTCCTTCATTGGATCTATGGAGTTTGCCGGCCCAGAGGTCTGAGGTACCCGAGCACGACTTGCAAGTTCTTTTTGTTTCGGGGTTGGAGTTTTTGTTGCAAAGCAGGATTCTTTGAGCCTGTACCCCTTTTGGACCTACATTTTGTGCTTGCATGACATGAAAAGCCAGCTTAATTGCATCTAAAGAACACAATTTTTATGGGTTCATGCAGCAACAATTTTGTTTTCCCACCTTACAACAACATAATTTCTGAGCAAAATAAAAGCAAAAGATGTGCTACAAAAAAAAAAACAGATCTATTCTTGGAGACCACCCGATAGCTAATCCATCCACTAAAGAGAACAAAAAGGTCTTAAGCCCGCTGCTTATCTAGAAAGCATGGTCAACAATCTTTGAGGGTGAGTAATAGTCTTCCTAAAAATAGTAACTAATAACTAAGGACCAAAACGAAAAGACTAAAGCTAGTTAACCACGCTACTCTCATGTCCCCTAAACTTTTTCAAACCTCAATAGGGATACCATAAGGCCCCACACTCTTAATTATTTTCATCTTCTTTAATGCGTCTTTTACTTCATTAGCTCCTATTTTACGAACAAATATATGATTATTAAATTTACCACTATTATTTATCATTAAATATAAGTCCTATGTGGAATATTCATTAAATATTTTTTTAAAATACTTTTTTTCATCCTTCCTTAATCTTATTATCATTAACAAGTATTATTTGATCTTCATCTTTAATGCATCTAATATTACCAATATCCTTACACTTACTTTCCCTAGCCTTAGCAATTCGACATATATCTTTTTTCATCGTCTTTAATACCTAATTTATAACAAAAATTATCATAAGCTTTTTTATCTTGCCATATTAGCCGCTTTTTTAACCTCTTTTAGATCCTTTATATATTTTAATTTTTCTCATATTTACAATTTTGTCAATCTTTAAAACATGATCTTTTAGTAAAAATTGCTTTTTAAACTTCCTCGCACCACCACTAACTCTCTCTTATTGTTACACTTCTATCTTTAGTTTTACTAAGAATCTCCTATGTTAAATTCCTAATCTTATAAAACATTATATTCCAAATAATATTAATATTATCCTCATCTAAGTTCCAAATTGTCTCTCTTTCCATCTTATTCTTAAAATTGTCTACATTATCATCCTTAAAATTCCACCATCTAGTCCTAGTAAATTTTTATTCTATCTTTTCTTCTTCCATTTTCTATAGTAAATATCTAATACCATCAACCTATATTGATTCGTCAAACTTTCGCTAAGTTGCCAAATCCAAAATCATACACCATATTCATTTCTCTCCCCATAACCCAATCCCCAATGCACCTCTTTATATTCACCATATGTTTTCCCTACATGGCCATTCACATCTTCTTTAATTATAAGTTTTTCGATTGTAGGAATTCCTTAAATGATATCATCTAAGCTTTCACAAAATTCTCTTTTGATTTGATCATCCAATCAGACTTGAGGGGCATAAGCACTAATAACATTCAAAACATCTTGTCCTTTCACAAATTTTAGAACTATATTTCTATCTCTAAATCTTTTTACATCTACAACAATGTTCTTAAGATCCTTATTAACAACTATTCCTATACCATTTCCATATTTAACCTTTTTAGTATATCAAATTTTAAATCCAGTACTATCAATCTTTCTAAATTTTTCCTTTCACCCATTTAGTCTCTTATAAGCAAATAATATTTATTCTTTTTCTGTTCATAGTATCTACCAATTCTAATCCCTTTTCTTAAAGTGTTCCTATATTTCAAGATGTAACCTAACCCTCTATTCTTGGACTAGCTTCTTTAATCCTATTGGTCCAAAACAATGAGAGAACCCTTGTTTGCTTGGCACCACATCTAGGCGCCGATGTGATGGGCTGCTTCTAAGCAACCTCGTAGCCCACCGTTTGCAATTCGGGAGACCTAAGCGGTGAAAGTGCCTCGCATCACTTTCGGGTGGCGACCTGCCTCTATATTGAAATCAATTAAGCTCCATTTTCATAAGATCGAACAATTTTACGCTAGTTACTAGTGATCTAACGTAACCCTCCACCTTTTTTATCCAGGCTTGGGGTCGGCATTGGCAGTGTTCAAGTGGATTTTAGACTATATCAGATTATTACAAGGAAAAGCTGCCTAAGAACAAAGATCATGGATTTTGCTAAAAATTCAATTTGAATGCTATTGTTGATTTAAGAAAAATGTTAAAATACCATCAATTATCCTCATGAAAAAAATGTGCAACAATTTCTTATCCTAGAACTCCAGTGTCAATTATCATATGACCTTAGGTTCTTTTTTCCATCAAACAAACTATTAAGAATCTATGCAACCCAATTTGAGGCAAATTGTCAAATATTGATCTAATTAGTGTAGTAAAGTTCATTGACAACCATTAGCGTGATTCACCATTAGCGATGATCAAATTATTAGATTACTGATTATCAAACCTAGAAATAGCATTTTATACAAGTACTTATCATGAAGTACCAATAATTAATAACTCAAAGCTAATTGTGCCATTAGTGTGCCTAGTTATGAGGCTAGATGCGTACAATATGGTAGTAAGACACAACGTACAAGTACTTGGTGAAAATAATTAAACAAAAATGTAAAAGTGTATGTAACTATAATTCACTTATGTTTAGCTTTATTATCGAAGTTATTAGTGTTATGTATTGTGACATACAATAACCAAAGATCGCGAAAAGGAAATGAAGGAAAACTATAGAGAAATAGAATACCAGCAAGGGAAAAGGAAAATACTGGACAGATAGAGTGGCACTAAGAAAGCAGACAAAAACAAAATATAAAAGTAACTACATGTCAAAACCAAATTTGTTTGATAACATATTGGCTTTTAATTTTTCTTCAAAAAAAATTATTTTATTGTTTCAGAAATGTAACATGAGCTGTTGCATCATTATTGATCTCACAGTTAGCTTTAAAGAGAAAACTAAATATCTCAGAGGCATGCCTTTTAAGCATCTGTTTTATGGCTGCTGTTCAGTTATGTGCCCCTTGTTGCCACTCATTAGTCAGAAACAGGGGAAGGAATCTAGTTTTATCAGCTGGACTCTGAAATGAACAATTTTATGAGCTGGACCTAGTTTAAGTGCCACACCTAATCAAAGTGGGCTAAGCGTGCAATGTACCCAGATATTGACACCAAGCATCAAGTGCTCATAGTTGTTTGTCCACCATATATGAATCTGCAACCCCATATGTGGCTACCCTCTTTAGACTAACCACAATTAAATGTCACAAAAATGTTGGACTCTACTCAAAATGCATATAATATGAAAACAAAACAAAGACATGTTTTCTCACTTCAGTTGCCTCAAAAAACAACCATTAGCCCCTTCCTCAATCATAACTCACTGAAATAAATGCAAGGAAGAATCCATATATAAATATTCATTAAATCATATTTGATTTGAAATTTAAAAACATTAAATTCATCACAAGAACCACTTAACTTGCATTGCGAATATAAATGATGATCAAAATAACAGTCCAACTATGATATATAGAACATCAACCAATCAAATGGTTAGATTGCAACAACTGTTTACCTTTTCTATTTTATTTTGTGTAACAAGCCGCCTTAACTTTGAACTAAGCAACCTCCTAAAATTTTGTGGCACCTCATGCCTTTGCTGCATAAAATATCCAATAAGTCAACAGAGTTTTAACAAACATACCAACAGGAAGGAATCAAGGATGGGAATTTACTATTGAAACAATATAACCATAGAAAATTTTCAACAACAAGGTGTTGCACCAAGTGCAGTTCTACAACCAGCACTGATCAGATACCAGTGCAAATACTTACCCTGTATATCACCAAGAAACTAATTACGTGAGTGAAGTGATGAAAATCAAAGTGCCCATAGGATTGTTGGGTCAAGAATACAAGATATATTTGTGTGTACTGTGCTTTGAACAAAAAAGAACTACCTGTCATATGAAGTCTACAACACATGAAGATGAAATAAAATGAGTAATATAGCAAGGCACCCTAATCATAATATGTAAGCACAGATACAAATAGACAACATAAGTTCCCTTCCAATCTTTAAACTTTCAAAACTTGAATATATCGGTTTATTTATTCTACAGCATACAGTAAGTTGATCGTAACAAGTATTTTCTTAATAGATTGCAAAGAAAAATATAATAAATGCAAATGCTATTCTAGTATGTTTGTCTTCCAGATCGGATGCATCTTAAGTTGACACATAGTAATTGTGGCAGAACAAACATTTCTAAGTTGTCTATTGCAGGCCCCACATCTGATATTTATATGATTACTGTGAGAGATATAAGATCATCTGTAACAAACATTTTAAAGACTTGCAATTATAGGAATAACTACCCGTACATCTCATGCAGTTATATGATAAAGTTTTAAATTCAGTATCGTGGTCAATATGTTTGTCTTGGTCATGCTTATCACAAAAAAGTTGGTCCAAACACATTGATATACTCCATAAGTAGAAGTTAATATATGGTTTCCCATTCTCCCACTAACTATTTACTTTTTTTTTTTTCCTTTCAAGGAAAACGAAAAGGGTAGATGAAATAGAGCTGAATTACGCTAGGGCACATGGAGAATCCAAATTGGAGATGAACACCTGTAAACATGATAACTAACATTTAAAAACCTAGAAATCAAATTTTGGGAAATTTAATGACCCTTTTTGTATGTTTAAAAAATATGTGGATCGTGCAAAAGGCAGATATGCATTAAACCAAGGTCTGCAATACCGAATGATACCCGTCCGTACCGGACGGCAAGATCTGCCGTACCGAAGCGTATCGTCCGTATCGGGCGGTACGTACCGGTCCGACAGGTTACCGGTACGCGGACCGCCGAGTACCACTACAATGCTACAGTACTATACTATAGCACTGCTACAGTATGAAAAAATAAAATAAAAAAAAATATTCGGTACACCAGGGCGTACCACTCGATACGCCCTGATATACCGCTCGGTATGCCCTGATGTACCGCCCGATACATCAGTACTGTACCGTACCGAACCCCGGTTGAAACGCCGGTACGGTATGGTACAACGAACCTTGCCGGGCGGTACATACCGGTCCGTCAGTAGATACGGGCGGTACATACCCGTACCAGGCAGTACATACCCGTACCAGGCAGTACATACCAATCCGTCAACAATATAGACTGATACACGGACCGCTCGCTACCGAGCGGTACCATCAATTGAGGCATTATCGTCGTCGATTGAAGCTTTATCGTTGACGGTGAAGCTTTATCGTCGACGATGACTGAGGGAGAAGAAAGAAGAGGGAGAAGGGGAAGAAAGAAATAGCAAAAAAAAGGGAGAACCTAGAGATTGTCGCTCTCTGCTCGTCTGTCAGCGACTTCTCATTCGCGCACGGGAGAAGAGGCATCGGCGTCGCGGGGCGGAGAGAGGTGAAGATTTTTTTTTTCTTCTCTTCTCAAGCGATGTTGCCTGTAAATTTTTTTTTTAATCTGCGACATCACCCGAGAAAGGAGGCGATGTCGCAATTTTTTTGTTTAATCTACGACGTCGCCTAAGCAATGTCACCCAAGAAGGGAGGCGATGTCGCCTCGGGCGACGCCGCATTTTTTTTTAATCTACGACGTCGCCCAAGAAGGGAGGCAACGTCGTAAATTTTTTTTTTATCTACAACGTCGCCCGAGAAGAGAGGCGACATCGCCCCACATATAGGTAAACTGAGTGGCATGGTATGCAATTTCGAATGGTACCGCCTGATACAGGCGATACGTACCGGTTCGACGGCATACCGGTACGCGGACCGCCCGCTACTGGACGGACCGTGCTACAGTGCTACAGTAAGAGGAAATAGCTCGGTAAGCCCTGGTGTACCATTCGGTACGCCGATACGGTACCACACCGAGCCAACCTTGAAACACCGATACGGTACAGTATTGCATACCTTACTGAGTGGTTTACCTATATATATACATACATATATAATTTATAATTTTATATATATATACCGAGCGGTATACCGAAACAAACCGCTCAGTATACAGTACGAAATTTCAATCCTTGCATTAAACTTTGTTAAAGACGATTTCAATTAAAGATGTGGTCTAAAAGACACGGCTAATGTGATGCTGTTATGAAATTCATTGCATAAATATCATGGCAAACCTAACAAACTCCAAAGCAAAGTTCGTAATTTTGTACCGAACCGGAGTTTCGAGCTTTGCTTGATATGATACGATACGGGCGTACCGAGCGGTACGCCAAGGTATACCTCTCGGTATATATATATATATATATATATAAAATAAAAGGAGGCGTATGCTGCCTCGGTGACGTTGCCTCCTTTTTCTTCTCATATGCAACGTTCGACAAAGACATCGAAGGCCACGGACGTCTCCGGCCTACGCTATGTTCTTGCAGTCTTCTCCTCATTTGCGGAGTTCGATGAAGACATCGAAGGTCGCAGACGTCTTCGGCCTTCGGCGAAAAACGCGGTGAAGAAGAAGCCGAGTTATCGCCTCTCCGTTACCTCCTGGATCGGGATCGTCGAGGGAGGGAGGCGCCGGGTTGGGAAGCGTCGAGGTTCTCCTGATTCTCCCTCTTCTTCGAATGCCTTCTCCCTCTTCTCCCTTGACGCTTCTTCTTCCCTCGCCGCAACCAAGTTGATACCACCCAGTAGCGAGCAATCCGCGTACCAATCTACTAGCAGACCGGTATGTACCGCTCGATATGGGCAGTATCATTCGAAATTAAAATCCTTGCTCCAGAGATTATCACACAAATATCTGAAATAAGGTGGTGCATGGATCTTCAATACTTACAAAGCAAAAGGAACAAAACATCATGGATGATACTTTGACTAATATGACAATGATGGATTACAACTACAAAGGACAAACCTCTATGAAACTACAAATAACACCAATTTCTGATCCATTGGATTCTTTCATCGATGCAAGTGCCTCAATTATCATGGTAGCATACCTGATATACAAAAATTGCATCACAACGTAAGAACAAATACTTCCATGCCACATACAAAGTGCTGAAGATCACTAATGCATGCATAATCACAATTTAAAACGACAATATTTGATGGCTGGAAGTCATCTTAAATACAGAAAAAAGAGGAAACATCAGAACTATATAGAAGCTATAACAGACTGATTACATCCAGACAATCAGAAAATAAAGAAGCTATAACAATACAGTTTCTCCACCATCAGATATTAGTTGCAAAATCAGTTCACGGCTACAGAATACATTACATCTAAAGAAGGAAAAATAAAAAAGGAAAAGAAGAACACAAACAAACACTCATTGTCTCCATAGTTGGGAATTTTGATACAGTAGCATTCAGGCATACATAAGGTGTCTATATCTCAAATGTAATAAGAAATTCACATTGCAGCACCATCATGACTAGTTGGTATTGTAGCATCTGAAATCCTATCACAACTGTGACTATCTTCCTGTTATAAGTGACATACTAATTCAAAAAGACCAAAAAAATGCATCTTCCAAGTTGACCTATGAATTCATAAAATTAACTCATGATTCATCTTCTAATTCGTAGCAAAGTGCAAACCTCATACTTCCAAAAGATACTGTCTTGTTATAATTAAAGCAATAATTTTGATGTCATCCTTGTTTAGTTCCAGGAAGAGAACACTGGATCAAAATGAAAAAGAAAAAGTCAAATAGAAGATTATCCACCTAGGAGGAGTTTTTGACTCTTGTAAGCTTTTTGTAGGATCTGCAATTACAGGTGCTGCATCTTTATGTGGGGCAGAGACAACAAGGCTCTTAGAGCTAGAAAGTGGAATGGCTGGAAGACTCTTTGCCTTTAGTGTCCTTATCTTTTCCCTGGAACCATGGCCACCAGCACTAATGCTCATATTCCTCCATTTGTCCTGAATGTGTTAAGTTAATTAATTGAATAACAACAACATAATCAACATAAGCAGGAAAACAGGCAGAAACTAAGGAAAATGTGGTTATCTAAACGAAACTTAGGAGGTAAACTAAACATTATCGTGAAGAAGAGGAATTCCCCTGGTAATATGCAATGGGTAGTACTAATTAAGGATAAAAATGAAGAAACAAAATCAAACATAGATTAGATATGTCCAAAAGGGACCTAACGCGTTGGTAAGGCAAGGTGAGCCAATTTTGATTAAAGCTAATAGTACATGCCTTGGAAGGTGAGGAAGACTTGATGAGAAAAAATGGTGAATCACTTTGTGCCTCTTGAATCATCTAATAATAATGCTTTAAAGGGAGCTCAATGGCCAGAAAGCATCCATTCATCTGAACTCAATAATTGGGGAAAGCAGCATCTTATTGTCAGTCTTCGAAAGCAATATAACTAGAAATAACTTTCTAGATCTAGAACTATCCAAAGCCAAATTCAGAACTACACATGGATCGATAAAAAAATGTGGAGACCTAAAATCGATCACTTGATCAGAACTTCAAAGCCACATGTATTTCCACCAACCTCACTAGAAGAAATCCTAGTTGCAGCATTTAGAGGCAATATCCATTACAGATGCAAACATACACCCCTGGCATTGGATTGTAGAAAAGAATGCAATAACATGACTGAAAAGTTGGTTTGTGAACCTTTTCGCTCCTGGTAAGCATATGAAAAAGAAAACAACTTGATTCATGTAGTGATGCGAAGAAGAAACAGTTACCAACTTAATCCTCCCTCCCAACTCTTTCGTAGCTATATCTCAACTTCAGCATTACCACTATCAAATTCCACTTCCAAAACGAGAAAAGGTGAAAAAAAGGAATCGTAAACAACACCGATTCCTCACATGGTCTCTACCAAGAAACCGACAGACGACGAAAGAAAAAAGCTAACTAAAGCGCACAACCCTAAACGACTGAGACGGTGCTGGACTAGAAGGGGGGGGGGGGAGAGGGGGGAGGACCTTGAGATCGATGTTCGAGCGGGTGGCGAGACAGCGGCTGAACTCGGGGTCCTTCTGGATGGTCCGCCATTTCCCGGCGCCGTGCTTTTCCACCCCCGCGCGCAGCGCCTCCTCCTCCTCCGCTGTCCACTTCTGCTTCGGAGCTCCCATCGCGACCCCTCCTCCTCTTGCTTCCTCTTCCTCCTCCTCCTCCTCTTGCTTCCTCTCCTCACAACTCTCTTCCCCCGCTCCTCGCTTCTTCCTCTTTCTGTCTCCGAATCAAACCCCAATTCTTCCTCTTCTCCTCCTCGAAACGAAACAGAGGAAAGAAGCAGCGTTTAGTTATTATGCTATTTTAATACCAATATATTATAATTACTGAACCTTTTTAAAACGGCGGGACCCACCGTAGCCAGACGAAATATAATTGGACGAAAGGTACGCGTCCTGTTTTTCGACGACAACACTCCACATAGAACAGCGTCTTATCATTGGAGTTCAATGCGGGTCCCACAAAGCTTCGCCATCTTAGCCCCATTGGCAAAGAGTCCGTCTCCTGGCTGGTGCCTTGGAGCGATACAGGTTGTTATCTGAACCCTGTCGAGTCGGCGGGGCTCGTGCAAATGGACGGCCGAGATCTGAGGAAAGCAACAACAGACCGGTGGGTCCGATTCCGTAGACTCATGCCAGGTGGAATCCGTTTCATCGGACGGTTTGATAGTAGAATTGCACATTTCTTATCAAAGACGAATCGGAGCGGATCCTTGATATCAACGCAGGTCTATATGTGAGGTCTCATCTTCCCCCCAACACCTGTTTGATGATTTATCCCTCCATCTTCTTCTCACCGTTGCGGCCGAAGCTCCAGTAATAGTCTGCTCTGTTTTCCTGAAAGCAGCTGCTTTGTTTGTAATTCTTAGCAGTAACCACATAGTTTCTTGTCATGGTTTGATGATATTGCTCTGGAGAAACTTTCAGCTCCATGCAGATGATCCTGTCAAAGAATGGTCTCAAACCTAAATCAACTGAAGATTATAACTCCCCTGTTTTGCTTACAGTCAAACTCCAATGAGGCCCAAAAACCAACATAGAACAAAGAAAACTCTCTCTTTTGAACTGCAGCAAAGCGTTTAAAC
Organism: Musa acuminata AAA Group; assembly: GCF_036884655.1. Lineage (NCBI taxonomy): Eukaryota > Viridiplantae > Streptophyta > Magnoliopsida > Zingiberales > Musaceae > Musa > Musa acuminata. Next base: position 45,007,686 of record NC_088356.1, read on the forward strand.
AAGAGAACACCTCTGTAGTACTCCTACTGACGACCAGCTCTGTGCTATTCTCTAGAAGATTACTTTATAGCAGCCGGGCATATAACAGACAGCATATACCTTCATCATGCCTGCCCAAAAATAGAGAGAACACTAGTGTTCCATATACAGCTTCTTCTTCATCTCTGCGCTTCTGCTTCTTCTGGTGAGCATGTGACTGTGGTTTGAATGCCTTGTCTACTAGTTTATAATCAGCAAGCTTTTCTTTGCCATCTATGATGTTAGCAGCAGTGAATGTCTTCGACAGTGTTGAATGATACCATGGAATGATTACATTCAGTCTTTGGCAACAATCTTTTAGCTTCTGAACAACTGGATCTGCAGAAGGTATGGCTCGTATCTACGTCATGTTTCTCTAGTTTGAAAGAGATTTCACTTTTTGATTTGACACATAAATGGATTTTTGGAACTAATTTATATACACTTGATGATTCTGATACTTGCATCACGAAGAACACATCATGGACAACTTGAGTTGGGAGAATCCTGTGGCTATCAGAACTAAGGTTTCTCTATGGAGCAATCACCATGACAATATCATAGACTCCAGTGAAGGCTACAACACCAGCTTCAAGGAGAAGTTGGAGCTCAACGAAGCTCTCCTCAGCTCAAGCTTAGAGCTACAGAGACTTCTGGCAGCACTCCAAACGAGTTCGAGTTTGGAAGGAATCAGTGAGAGGGTGGAAATCTCTACTCCTAGTTTGGGTCTGGGTCTGCTGCAGAATCCAGTTGATTCTGTTCTCATGAGACCTGTAGTGGGTACTACTTTGTGGGAAGCTGCTTCTTCTCCACCCATTGGAGCATCTGAAGAGCTACATGTCATCAGCAACACTTTTGATGCCCAGGATGACCTTTCGGCTATCTTTTCCAGCTGCAAAAATGGTAATGGATCCTTGGATAGCCATCAAGCAAGTGTGACTTCACATTGTTCTTCAAGGAAACCAAGTAGCAAGAGAAAATTCGACGAGTTCACGAGAATAGGAGAGAACTACCACATCCGCAGTCTCCTTGAATCGAATTCTTCCAGTAAAGAGGGAGGTTTTCAGATTAGCTTCACGAGGGGACAGAAGCTGGGATTCGTGCAGGAAGGCGACTATGAGATTGACAACGAGGCCATCGCGCAAGTGAAGGAGATGATCTACAGGGCTGCAGCTCTTAGGCCGGTGAGTCTGGTGGCGGAGGAGGCGGTGGAGAAGCCAAAAAGGAAGAATGTGAGGATATCAAGCGACCCGCAGACTGTTGCTGCAAGGCAGAGGAGGGAAAGGATCAGTGAGAAGCTAAGGGTTCTGCAAAGGCTGGTGCCAGGAGGCAGCAAAATGGACACTGCATCAATGCTCGATGAGGCTGCCAACTATGTCAAGTTCCTCAAGTCACAGGTCATGGCGTTGGAAGCCATAGATAACAGCTGGTATGATCCAGTTAGCAGTACCACAGCAGCACGCACCCTTTCCACTGCATCTGAACCAGGCTTTTCCCATGCAACCTTTCTCCTCCACCCAAAACCCTAAACGCATGCATCGAAAAGGTGAGGCAAAATTAAGCCCTTAAAGACCCACAGTTCAAATCATTGTCTTCATCATTAGCTTGGGGTTTAGGGCTCATGAACTCATTCCTTTTTCCCATTTACGTGTGCTTTTCCCAACAAAAATCTTAAAACTAAATAACCTTCTGATCATTCAAGCGACAGTGTTATATATGTTAGACAGCTTTTTCCAAATTGGCATGACTTCTTTTGATGCTCATAAAGCAGTCTGAGTCCAAAACACATCGTCATCATCTCCTTCATCATTAGCTTTTAAGTCTTAGCCTAAAGTCTCTTTTCTTTCACTGGCCTTTCCCATGCAAACCCTAAAGCAAGTTATCGTGCAGTCATGAGTGCTTGCTTTCTGCTTTTTAGGGAGCATGACTGTATGCTTTAAGCCCAGCTCTTCTGCTGCATGAAGGGTTCAGGAATCATGACACCTATGATTAAGAGCCCAAGGGTACCTTGATATGTGATCACCACTTCAACCCCACTCTTTTTCTTGGGTTGCTCAACCTTGTGCCTCTTAGCTTTCCTCGGAATCCCAGACCTTAAAGCTTTGGAGCACAGTGGCAGAGACATTCCCTCAGGGCATGTGGCACAGAGGAGTGTCCCCTTTAATTCGAGCAAGCGTGCCCTTGAGAAGGCCACCCAGATACTGGCAAGCACATGGTGGGGAAGAACAAGCACATGCCTTTGCAGTCATCCCTACCCCAAGTAGCTTTCTCTTTCCCAGTCTCTGTCACTGTGCAAGTCCAGTGGTGAACAAAGACTGCGAGTGAAACAAACTGTGATGTGTAGATTGATGGCTACTTGGATTGTCCAATCGAAGTGAGCTCTCTTTTCACTCATAGTTTTGTATTTCTGAGAGTAAATTTAATGAGCTGAAAAATAAAATGAGCCCAATTTGTCCTCAGTATTCTTCATAGCTCATTTATGTTAGAAACCAAATGTGGTGAAGAATTCTCTTCCTAATAGGGACTTGCACAGTATTTCAGGTTATTTTCTCCAACATATAGTGCTTCTTATAAAGTTTGTCATTCTATTTTCCTCCCTAAATTCATGATTAATATAGTAAACATCAAAAGTATGCAATAAATAACAAATATTAGAAACAATATTCAGATAGACCAATTTGGTGCAGTGGCCCTTTTGATGCCTTTGCCACTTGAAGCCCTTCCTACTGCTGCTACTAGTTTGCTTGACTGCAGTATCAGAACATAGAATTGACTCACCCTAACAGTAAAGGCATCAATTAAAGATAACATAAATGCCAATTCATTCTCCACAGCTGCTATGCAATATGAGAAAATAAAATGGATCAGCTTGGTAGAATAGAGAAGGCAATGCTTCTAACATCAGTGTCAGCATTTCAGTAGCCTCACAATTCTCTCAGGGTTTCAGGATCTCTGCATGTTAGCAGTAGGGCAAATCAGAGGAGCATACCTTCAGTTTTCTTCTATTTAGTTTCATTTTGCAGGTGATGGTGTTGTATGCTACACCATACAGTATATCTTCCACTTGGTATTAAATGTGGCAATATAATCTTTATTTGTGAGCAATTGTCCATTGGGCACCCTCAATCTAAGGTATGAGTCTCAGCTATGTACTACAAGAACATCTGGTTAATGCCTAATAAATTAATTCTCCTACTTGCTATTCTTCAGTAATGAGGTTCTATTTGCAGTTAAAGACTAGACTTCTTCTTCTGCAGCACTTGTTTGAATATACTAAATTAGTGGACACCCAAATCATCCCTGAGGATGTAATCAAGTCCTCCAACCTAAATTGTTACATCAGTATTTATTTTAACCCATCCCTTCAGTGATTTTTCTCATTGATTAATAATAAGATTAGGTTTCTAGCATTCTTACTGAGGCATTTTGGTAAATAACCATAACATATATTATTATTAGTTATATAATAGAAAAAAATGGTAAGTAATAGACAAGGGCATTGTTGGTAAATAAAGAACCAAAGCCACGAGACCCACGCGGGCTACCAGCGAAGGAAAGCTGTCGAGGGCCGCGGCGCCAGCTGTCGTATCGGGTCGGATCTCTGGCTCATATTACCCGCTCCGCACAATTGGCTATAAATAGCCCCTTTCTGTTTCGTACCATCGCCGCTTGTTCGACTCGTCTTCCGTTCGAGAGCTCTCCAAGAGGTTGCAATGGCGGCCTTCGGAGCCAAATCCCTCGCGACCTGCCTGCTCGCTGCGGCTTTCCTCGCCTACGGAGTGGCCGCCGCCGATGCTCCGGCCCCCAGCCCCGCCTCCGCGGCCGGCGCCCTCTCCCCGTCGCTCGCTGTCGTCGTGCTCGCCTCCTCGGTCGTCGCCCTCTTCGGTTCCCTCCGCCACTGAGCGTGCTCGACTCCAGCCTGGGGTATCTTGTATCGATGCTTTCAGAGGATTTGTCGGGGAGGGATTTGGGTCGTCTTTAGGGCTTTTCTCCTGATAATAATCATGATGATGATGCTTGATGGGTGTATACATATTATGGATCGTAGGATGAGTCGGTAGATATTGTGATCGATGTTCTATTGATTGTTCTGTTATTTTCCCCTTATTTCTGCTGATTAATCGATCCGTCGCTGTTTGCTTCCGATGGCTACAATGCTAATCTTTAATTCTTTGTGAATTAAAATGATCTAAACTGAGGGTTTCTTGATGGTCAATCATGCATCAATCCAGGAGGACCGATGAGTGAAGCAGCCAATCCAACTCCTCGGTTTCAATTGTCGGTATCTGCATCTGATGGCAAAGCTTGACACCCGTCTGACCAACATTGCATGTGGTGGTGACCAATATTTTTATATTTCTCAAAATATTTTTTTTTATTATAATTTTTAAAATATTTTCGACAAGATAACTGAAGCACGTCATACAATTCTCCTTAGTTACTAATTTTTTTTGTCTCTAAACTAATAAAAATATATATTTGAAATCATATTTTTATGTTGATTGTTGCATTGGCTTGGAGCCTAGGAATTGACATGTCGACTTAGTGTTTGACAGATGGTCATGAGTGTCGATAATCATCCACGCGTCAATTTTGGTATCAAACCTAACAAAGACTAAATATAAAATCATGAAGCAATGCAAGAACACCTCATCAATTAAAAATTAGGTATCAAGCTAAAGTCGTACTTGTTCCATCTCACACGTAATCTGTCGTCTAATTATATATTATATTAACTCTTTAATATTTCGATCTTTATATTTAAAAAAATTATATTGATCTTTACCAACCGAAGATATAGTATGTGCATAAATAATATAAAAATTATAAGTAAAAAAGTTATTTCAATAATGGTAACAAACGATAGCATTGTGTGTGAGTAGCTCTTATGGTAGTGATCGATAAAAATGATGTGATAGGTTGATCTTGTTGATGTCGATCTGAACATCAACAATGAGGAAGAAGAGGAGGCAAAGCATTGAGGCATCGGCACCGGAGGAGGGAAAGAAGGGAGGTGAGACATCTACATCGGCATCGCACTGCTCTACTTCCTCTTCATTCTCGTTGATCACCTCATTGTTCGGTGCAACACTGCACTATCTCCTCTACATTGACATCACATCACTTTGTTCTTCATTCTCACCAACCATCGTATCGTCGGAAGAAGAAGAAGAGAAGGCAAAGTAGTGCAACGTTGATGCAGATGCCTCACTTGCCTCCTTCGACATCGTACGACTCTGCCTTCTCTTCATTCTCGTTGATCACATCACTATTCGATGTGATGTGATACTATCTCCTATATGTCATCGCCACACCACTCTATCTCTTTTTCATTCTCACTGACAACCACATCTCTAGAACGGGAAAAGGAGGTAGAGTGGTGCGATGTCAACGCAAATGCTTCACCGCTCTGCCTCATCTTCTTTCTTTTCATCTATATTTGAATCAACATTGACAAGGTTGATAATTACATCGTTTTCGTTAATCACGATCATAACAACCACTCACGATTCTATCGTCTGCTATCATCATTGAAATTATTTTTTTCCCATAACTTTCGTATCATTCATGCACGTACTATCATATGTTGTATCTTGTGTTGATAAAGCCAATGATATTAGGGTAAATGAGGTTAAATATTTTAATTTCATAACTATAAGGTTTTCAATATAAATTATTTAAATCTAGAGATCAGGTTACATTCGTAACGAAATGTTGTCACGCAACAATTGGGCTCCATTATTTTTAGAACACAAGGTACGTAGGTCGACAACTAGGACAACAATTGCTTATACTAGTTTTGTTTCCTTTGGTAGGTTTCTGTTCGTGACCATGACATCCAGTTTCTCTCGTTTGAAGTAGAAGATACAGCCTATTAGAGAACACCGAAAGAGAAATTTTGGCTCTCGTTTGATGTCAAATTAGATGGCTTTGTCCGAACTGCAATAAATAATAAATAGAAGAAAGATGAACTACCGACTGAAGAAGACATCTTACCAAACTATTTCTTTTATCTTTGCTTCTCCGATAGCACATGTTTAGGTAGAGGCAGGTATTTACATCATCTAACCAAACCAATATCCTCATAATTAATTGACTGCAATCACTCATGTCATTATTAGTTCAAGTTCATGCTATGCTATGCTATGCTCTTAACTTACTAAGTGTACTTAGTCATCGAATAAGTCATTGTTACTAATAATGATCATCGTTGCTCGTGATCGAAGGAACCGTTGATCATGAGAGGACGGAGGAGAGGAGCACATGTTACATGTTTTTACTATTGCTACCTCATGCGAGGGTCACAAGCAAGACATGTCGTGACTACGCAATAAGATGAGAAAAAAAAATTGATCTTTTCATATGATTAGGGGTGTTGTTTTGAAAATTTTCAAAATAGAGATGCTCTATTTTTTTAAAAATATTTTTTTTAGAGGATGAAATTCGATCTGTCGACGTGGTTGACCTTCTCCGAAATTATCGGATGAGACTTAATGCATTCAAATTAATAAGTAGGTCCAATACATAATTATTTATTTAAAAGAATATACTTATGTAATTAATTTTTGATACAATATATATGTTTCCAAATTTTAAAATCATGTCCTCGTTAGGAAAAAAAAAATCACTAACATGTAACCATGATTATCACTTGTTAGTTTGAATCAAAATTATTAAGAAGATCTTGCCATCATAACATAGCGTTTGAAGGATAACCTGTCAATCATACAATGATAGTTAATTAATGAAAATTAATTGCATATATATATATATATATATATAGCTTTGGTTGTTAATGCACGCCTAGAAGGTTGGGTCGGATCCAGTGTTCGGATCCGACCCATTATCATTTGGATCAGATGAAGCATATGTTATAATTCATGATTCGACCCGATTGAATTCGGACTTGTCTTTCCTTTACCGTACAAAGCAATGCAAGACTTCGATGGACTCACTTCTTCGACTTGATCTGACCTGACCCACTATTTACATCGGTCTGGTTTGAGTCCTAATCTAATTGAGGTCAGATCGAGTTCCGATCGATATCTAATCGATTACGATCGATATCTAATTATACGAGAGGACGTCGCTTATCGCAAACCACGGCCGTGGCTGCTGTTGCTGCCGCTCCATGTCGCAGCTCATTTCGCTCCATCCGCCACCTGTTGGCGCCGCTACCTGCCTCCCTCCGCGCGCTTCCTCCTCCTCCTCTCTTCCTATTCTCCACCTCTCGTCCTCTGATCGTGGACGACAACCCCGATTCCCCGCCATCGCTACCAAGGCTAAACCAAATAGGCGCGCCAAAACCCTACTAGAACCCCAAGAGGTCTCCGAGATAAGGGATGAAGACGACGTCGAAGACGAAGGAGGAGGAGTTGATGCTTTCCCTTTTGGTGATGAGTTTACGGCGGAAGAGGGAGGCGGTGGAGAAGAAAATAGCGAGGGAGACGAGGACGGGGTCTTGAATTCGTCGGGTGGGTACGGAGGAAGAGGCGACGGGAAGGATTACGACAAAGACCCCGAGCTGGCGGAGATCCTCGCCAGCTGCTTCGATGACCCCCAGAAGGCCCAATCTCGAGTAACACTCCCATCTTTCTCTTACTCTCGTCTTTGTTTCCCCTTCTTGTTGGATTTAGGGTTACATAAGTTTAAGAATAAGATAAAAAATCTCTTCGATTTTGGATTATCTATAATGTTGTTAGGTTGAGGAGAGGATAAGGAGGAAAAGGGATAAGATACTGCATACCAAGACCGGCTCTGCGACGCCCATGAAAGTCACATTCAACAAGTAAGCCTCTGCCTTGCTTCCCATTCACGGGGAATGATGCTATGGTTTTTGGCCCGAGACATTTATGTATCTGTGGTTTCAGGGGTGATTTTATTCATGTGGTATCTAAACATTATTGCCTCTTCCTGGACTGTTTCAAACTGTTTTATTACATAGCTGAATCAAGCAAGGTTTAGAGATTAATATGCATAAAAAGTGTATGTATCTGTACTTGTCTATTATTACGAGATCTTTCGTAGTATCATGGAAACTTCCCCCCTTATTATACTTACTGGTAGCATTTTTTTGCCAACAACTCAGAATGTAGACACCCTCTATCTAACAAAATCATCAAGATCAGGACAAAGAGAAAATCAACATTATATATCATAATCAATAAAAAAGTACAAGCAACTACAACAGATTTGCTCCATCAAAGTGTTTTGCCACATTGAGATGGAAGGCAGATTTCACCACAGAATTGTCATTCAGTTCAACTTCTTTTTGAAAGATCCATTAGTATCTCCTCCAACGAATCTTGATTCCAAAGAACAGTCCGATTAGATTGGGAGGTCTTGCTTACTCTGACAGTGATTTCAACATCTTCTTTTCGTTATGTTGAGGCATTCAAGATTTGAGCAGGACTAGCATAACCTCATTCCATGATTCCTTACGCTACAGCTACAAAATGATGAATATTTGAATCTAGGTTTTACCCACATTTATGCAAAACAAATTCACCAAACCCATCTAGATACATTTGCTCCAAATTACCTTGGTTGACAGCTCGACAATGAGGTATAGAAGCAACATAGCGCCCATCAGTTGCAGATTCAAAATCTCTAATCTCTGCAGCAGCAATCCTGATAATATCAGCAACCAAACATTAATCATCATAAGAAAACTTGTAATCCTATTTTCCTTGATCCAAAACTGCAGATCGACAAGGTTTTAAATTGCTACTGTGCAAGCTAAGTACCATAGTTGATTGATAATGCAAAAAGGATTGACCCTGTTACATCATAGCCTGATAGACCTCAGTACAAGACATTCTGCTTAGAACTATCATATGCCCAAAATTATGAACTGAAGTGCTTGCTGGAGATTTTAGGAACTTTACTTTTTCTTGACCATATTGCTTCAGTATGTTGCTCTTCTGTTTGCATCTTACATGACATCACATAATCCCCTCTTATACTACAATTCCATGTCGTGATTCTCAGTCTGATAATCTATTTATCGTGGTTGGTATATGCCAGGTTTCACTATTCAAACTCCTATATATGGTTTGAATTCTACAATGCTCCATTAGCAAAAGACATAACTTTAATCTGCGATGTAAGTGTAACGTCTGAGGCTTCTTTGACCTCCTCTTGTTATTTCTCAGCTTTAGCTTATTCATTCTTTGCACAGACTATTCGGTCTTGGCATATAGTTGGCCGCCTTGGTGGGTGCAACTCGATGAACATGCAGGTAGATGTTTGAACAAATGGACAGATATGCTTATTTACATGCATTTCTAGTTCTTGAGTATCATGAAAAGATTCGATGATTCATGCCAAACAAATAATGTAATGAAGTTAAAAGTGTGTGTGCTTGACAAGTATGCAGTTCTTTCATGCTTATCTTATTGCTTTTTTGTAGTAGGTGATTATAACACCAGGAACTTGACAGTTGAAGAAAGATGTTCAAACTCAGTAAATATTGAGACTTGTCTTCACTGCTTCTGATGATTTCTATGTAAGCCTATACTAGGAAAGTAGTTCTATGCCCCTGATTTTCCCAAAAGTTCTAATGCCTGAGTGTCTTGTAATTTATTGATGGTGTCTTCTAGTAAGGAATAATATAGATTCAGCTTCTTATTTCCAATGAACAATCAAGTTTGAAACACAAAAAGGAAAAAGGCATTTTTTTATCTCATCACCAAGCTGAACTTAGAGTCTCATATAAGACCAACAGTGTTAAATTTTTCTTTGTCCAAGTCATGATGTAGTTTTTGTAGTCTGTTAAGAAATGAAAAAGCCAAGCATCGTGTTAACACCATGGCGCATGGAGTTATAGTCACCGTAACCAAAATTATGAAAGTTCATATATGTCCGATGGAGACTATGTTGACATTTGAAACCTCACATTATAGCAGCAACTAAGACATAAAGATAGTGTCAGTGAAGTTTTGCTCTCTGTTACTTTAAGTTCATGAAGTTGTCTAAGTCTTACTAATCTGATTCACGGAGATGTAGCTTAGCACATAAATGTGCACAGTTATATTGATGATGATTTGGTCATGTCGTAATTATACGAAAGGAAGAAAAATGAATCATTCAACTGGTTCCAGAATTTAACTAGTCAAGTAAGTTGCCATTATAGCAGCTAAACGTCGAAAAGCTACCTAAATATGGAGTGATTCAGTAACTTGAGGTTTAGGAACATAAGCTTGATATGTGAAAGAAGAAAACAGGTTGTTCTTATAATACAGAGCCACACAGGCAAAAACTGTTTTATGTTATGTAAAATCATTGTTGGTTATTGCATTTTCATTATATGGGCTAAATTTATTATAGCATCATTTTTGTTTTCCATTCTATGCAGTTATCACAAGCACCTCTTGAGAGTAAAAGACCAAGTTATGATGCTATTCAAGGAGCAAACATTACCCCAACAACATTTTATAACATTGGGGATCTCGAGATCCAAGACAATTTAGCACGGATATGGTAAAGCTCATTGATATCTTTGCTATTTTCTTCAAGTTCTAGAAAATCCTTCTCAGCTAAATTCTGCAATGTTCCTACAGAATCATAACTAGGTTTTCGCTTATTTTGCTATGATATTCACAGGGTAGATATCGGTACAAGTGAACCATTACTTCTGGATGTACTAATTAACGCGTTGACCTGCATAAGCTCAGAGTAAGCTCCGTGGATCTCTATTTTCTTCCACTCTATATGTGTGAAGCATTTAAGAAGCATTGTACTAGTTCTCTTTTCTGTCACACGTGATATTTATGTTCTGTTAATACTGTTCCATTCATCGATTTCACTGCTATTTTTTTCCTAAGCATGTTAAAACCCCGTCTTTACAAATTTCATGATTGTCGAATGCATCTTTCACCAAAATTGACATCCGTATTCATTCTTGGCCAGTTATGTCGGGATCAAACAGGTGGTCTTTGGAGGTTCAAATTTTGAGAATTGGAAGGAGAACTTGACATCAGAGGATGCTGGTTACAGCATCCACAAGATCTGACTTGCGTTCAATGGAGGCAATTGGCCATGAAATATTTTTATAATATAGATACTTTGTTGTTGTTTGAATGACAAACATATAATCCTGTGATCGGAGGTTCTTCAGACTAAAAAAGAGGAGTACAGTTTCTGTCTACAGCACATTTATCAGCCACATCTCTTGCTTAGTGATTGATAAACTGTGTGAAAAAGCATTTGTAATTGTTTCAGCTTTGTGTATTTGTTGTGAGGTGTGGTCTAGAAAAATGAGATGTGGATATATATACATGTCATCGTCACGCATACCTATTCAAACTGGTCATCAATCAACACGTAAGATTGATTAGCCTTGCCTATTTCAGTTTTGGAATTATGGTTCTGATTGTTGGTCTAAGTTTCAGAATTATGGTACTGATATTGTCAAATTTGGAATCGATTTTGGTTTTAATTATATTTCAAACGATTGGTTTTGAATTCAACTGTTTTGATTGATGAAAAAAATAATAAATTTCTCTGTCAACATACAAATTCAAGTCATTAGTTCGTAAATATAAAGTAATCAGTTTGGAACCTTTCAAATTCTTGGAATCAGAATCGAACCGTATGATGTCGATTCTGGTTTGATTTGGTACTGTTAAATCGTTCGATTCCAGTTTCAATCATTGTGTGTGGGTCCTTTCGATAACTCTTTTGCAATAGAATGGTAGCCTAAGAGAGAGACTCATTAACTCAGGAAGATCAACGACGAAGGAAGGATATTATTGCCTCATATTTAGTTCTTATATAGGAGGCTTTTATTGGTCGATTGCCAAGAAACCACCGTCCGCCTATATCAAACTATTATAGAAAATGAATCGATACATCATCGTGAAATCTCTTTAAGAGTAGGAAAGAGAAAAATAGAGAAAGAAGAAACTGACTAAGAAAGATTGACCCTCTCGATTGCTTGCCGGTAAACATGTCACGAGTCGTTAATTAGCAAATCTCTTTGATGGATGATGCTCTGATACCAAGATAAAGGTAATTATGCATCGTAAATTAATTTACAGATCTAATGCATGATTTCAAAAACCGGGCTCTGATACCAATTGTAAGCATAAAGATCTGTAATTATATTATGTCAATAATGCGGAAATAACATATATACCAGGATTGAAATCAATGCATAGATCTAATTATACGATGCGTACCTTATATCATATGTTCAGAGATCCCGTTGATCTGCTAAGCACCGTCTTTAATTCGACCGTCTTTAATCCAATCGCACGGAGAGTAGACCCTTTCTCCTCTCTTCCTATCCTTTCACAGGACCCACACAGATTGATGGATTTGGGGAGAGGGTTTTGGGGAGAGAGTCGAGGAGAATAACTGAATCCCTCAACGGAAAGGCGCGTCTATACGCGTTATGACGCTCTAACACACCCTCAACCCCTAGAGTCTATACGCGTTATGACGCTCTAACACACCCTCAACCCCTAGAGATCCTGTCCTTTTATAGGCGAGATCAGAGAGTCTACGATGAGATCTCAGAAGATTTCCTCCCTATCTCCGAGGAATCGTTCCGTAGTGAACTTAGTCTATTGGCTTATCTGAATGGAACCCATATGCCAGGATTGAAATCAATGCATAGATCTAATTATACGATGCGTACCTTATGTCATATGTTTAGAGATCCCGTTGATCTGCTAAGCACCGTCTTTAATCCAATCGCACGCAGTCTGAAGGAGTGCAAGGAGAGTAGACCCTTTCTCCTCTCTTCTTATCCTTTCACAGGACCCACACAGATTGATGGATTTGAACACACCCTCAACCCCTAGAGACCCTGTCCTTTTATAGGCGAGAGCAGAAAGTCTACGATGAGATCTCAGAAGATTTCCTCCCATCAAGGATATCTCCGAGGAAGAGCGGAGAGTCTACGATGAATTGTTCCGTAGTGGACTTAGTCTATTGGCTTATCTGAATGGAACTCAATTAGTTATTCTATTATATATCTTATTCAATTATAAAAGGGCCACATATTCTAACATGGCCATCCCACGAAAGGACTTCACTCCTTTTAGCAACTTGGTACCAAGTGTTCGTTCCTCTGTATTAGAGAGAAAGTCTCTATAGAGCTCCTCAACTCATGAGTTCTTTTAACTACTCGAAAGGATAAATTTAAATACTATCAATTTAAAGATAACTTTGACTTGAAAGAGTAGATTGAAAAGTTTATCCAAGTTGATCGAGCAACGAGTCAACATGATATGCAAATAATATGCCAAAAGGAGCCTTAAACTAGAGGTATATGTTGAATTAAGATCTAGAGATAATTTTCTAAAAAGAAGAGGAAGAAATAAAGGTAGAAGACATCATGAAACTTCCGGTGACTAGTTCGGACTAAAAGTTGAGAGGATTTGACTAAAGGTTTGGAGTTGGAAAAGTCCCAAGTTCTCATATTACAGGCAACAACCGAGAGATGACTCAAAGGTCCTCTTTTACGATGGTGGTCGGGTGTTGTTTGGTCTCCGTCGCTTAACCTGTTGCTGCTATCCTTACAGTTCGACTAATGGATGTCCTTGATTAGCCATAGAAGATTTGGCATCATAACCAAAGCGGCTTTGAGATGATTCATGATATTAAACACCATTGAAAACAAAATCCATGCCCAAATTTGATCATAAAATATCTTATATCTCTTAACATAATCGAAAATGATCATGAACCATCTCATACCTTCTAACGTGGTTGAATTTAGCCATAAAATGGCCCATACCTATGAAGCGAGTGAATTCAATTTTTCAACGTGATCAAATTTGATCACAAATCATCCCTTATTCCTGACATGATTGAGTTTGATCATAAAATGTCCAAAATCTCTAATATGGTTGAATTCAACCATAAAGCATCTAATATCGGATCATAAAACATCCTCAATCACTAAATTCGATCGAATCAAACATCTTATCTCGACCAAATTCGACCACCAAAAGTCCTCAATCTTTGAATCCAACTTTAATCAGTCCTAACAAAATTTAGACAAGAAACATTCCTCACCTACGAAATGATTAAATTGTCTATCGAGGAGGACACCCTCCACTTGTCAAAACAAAAGCGAACCAATGATAACGATCTGACATATCGGTACCCATACACTACTACATTGCCAACACCACAATTACTAATAAATACTCTCGATAGTAAATCGGAGTCGGAACTCGTCTTCAGGAATCACTTACCATTTTCAAGGAAAATAAAAAATCGCAGGACTTTTAACGTTTCAGTAAATTTGACGACCACACCAAAAAGAGAACAAACTTGATCAATGTGTCATTGCCACCAACAACGAGCTGGCCAACTCTGAACATGATCCATGAGAACATATCTTGCTCCCCAAACTTGTCCAACTATCAAAAGCACTATTTTAAGATACACACAAATCAATATCTTCAGTACCATATGCTACAAAGGTTTAGGTTTATGTTGAGGTTTTCCATGACAGGGGGGCACAAGAACGTAAGCCCTGGAACTTACCCACAAGGAGTGAGTTTCTTATTGCCTGCACCACGAGGATGGTCATCTTTCCAATCGTCCCATGCTCTTGCTTTTTCCACCTCTGCGTCTTCATCCTCGGTCGAAGTAGTGCCCTCCTTGTGCCACGAAGAGTTGGCTTCTTCCATGAGCTTGACATTCCACTCTTGCCATTTCTTCATCATCTCCATTTCTCGTAAGCCAGCTTCTTCTATACTCATGGTTGGTAGCCTATGAGACATGAAAGGGAGTCAGGCGACCTGGCATGTAGTGACCCAGACCATATACTTTCTTTCCCAATCGAAAAGCAATTGCTGCTACATGTAACATTCCTGAGCGAAGTAGTACGCATACTGATTTGAGAAGCATAGGTACCATACCAAACTCTAATATTGCAAACGATAAAAGAAAAAATGACCTTCTGCCAACTTGTTACAGACAAAGACAACTGTACAGAGCATGCAACGCAATCCAAGCAGCAGAGACACCAAGAGGAACTGATAGCAGCACTATCCAATATAGTAAAAGATGAAGAAACAAAGAACTTTCTGGCAACTTGTCACAGTCAAAGAGAACAAGAAAAAGAACCAAAAGATTAAACCGTATGAAGTTCCGCACTAATATATGCCAGATGAAAAAGAAAGCAATTACAATTTAAGCGAAAACCACACATAAAGCTTTCACAAACTCACGAATGCATAAAACTCTAGCCAAATTGTCCTTCAATAGATATGCTATTAGTTGCACGGGCTTGATTGAACATGTTATAGTAAGATCTACATGCCCCTGAGGGAATGACAAAGCAATGGCAGAAATCTAGTTTTCATTTTTTTTTTTATTATACATCATCCTTTTCGTTTAAAAGACAGTCCCTTAGTTTTTACAGAGTCTACCAACATAGATTTCATAGTCGAGCAATATAGAACTAATACCTTTCTTGGTCTTCATCATGTGACACAGGCTATGCCTTCCAGTCTTAAACACTACATGAGTAATGAACAAAAATAAATAAATAAACAATCACAAAAGTTATATGGCGTACCTATAACCTGGTTGGAAGACTTGTGCTGCCATTCTCTCTCTCTCACTAGTTAACCTTCCACCGACAAGGCTAGCTGGTCCAAATATCATGGGTTGGTGCTTGTGTTCATGTGCTTGTGAAAGCTGTGCTCTACCTTCGATAACATCTTGGGCAAAGGTTGCACATGTGATGGGTTCTGCTGGTTTTGAAACTGCTGCTTTACTTGCAGCATTCCTATGCCATGTTTCAGCTCGTTTAGTACGCTCATCAAGAATCTCATGAGCAAAATCTTCTCCTTCCTGCAATCCAGTTCAGCTCGAGTAGAAATTTATGAGTTTTCAGAATTTTAATGCCACACAAAATAATAAAATTAATATAAACGAGAAAAACATGATCGTACAACAACAACAAAACCGTAAGCCTCAACTATTTGGGGTCTGCTACATGGATCTCTTGCCGCTATTGAGATCTGTAAAGAGTTATATGTTTAATTAACTTCATAATACTTAAATCTTTATTTATAGTTTCTATTAAAGTTTTGTTAGATCCTTCTCTATCTCTTCTCTTATCACTTACATTTATCATTTCACATTTTCTAACTATCGCAACCGAAGGTCTCCTATCAAAGTGATGCCTAATTGTTCACGAATAAAAAAAATTTATTTTTCTATCTTTCCTAATAACTCCACACATCCATCTCAACATTTTGTCACGAACGATCGTCGTGCACCTACAACAACTCCGTTCAATGAACCGTTCATCGCTCTGAGTTTTTAGAGATATTTGTTTCAAGTCTTTTTTAAAACCTACCATAATAAATCTCCAAGAACCCTATCATAAGCTTTCTCTGAGTCAATAGAAACCGTATGCAAATCTTTCTTTTTCTTCCTATACTTTCTCATTAATTATCTTGATAAATAAATAGTTTCTATGGCTGATTTTCAGACATAAAACCAAATTGATTTTTAAAGATATTTGTTTCAAGTCTTATCCTACTTTCGATAACTCTTTCCTAAAGTTTCGTAGTATGATTCACAATTTTAATTCATCTATAATTTGAATAATTTTGTATGTCAACCTTATTTTTGTAAATTGATACTAAAAAACTTCTTCTCTATTTATCAGGCATCCTTCTGAATCTCATGATTTTATTACATAAACTAATTACCAAGCTACTTCCTTATCATCTAAACTTGTTCAGACCTCAATATGAATACCATCAGGCCCCCACACTCCTAGTTATTTTCATTTACTTTAATACACCTTTCACTTTACTAGCTCTAATTTTACGAACAAATCTATGATCATTAAATCTACCACTATTATTTATTGTTAAATCTAAGTCTTGTGTGGAACATTTATTAAATAATTTATAAAAATAATTTTTTATTTTTTCTTAGTCTCGTTATCGCTAACAAATATTCTTTGATTTTTGTCTTTAATGCATCTAATATTTTCTAAATCCTTATACTTTTTTCCTTAGCTTTAGCAATTCGATATATATCTTAATCACCATCTTTAGTATTTAATTTATTATAAAAATTATCACAATCTTTATATCTTGTCATACTAACCACTTTTTTAGCCTCTTTTTTATATTCTTTATATATTTTAAGTTCTTTCTCATTTTTACAATTTTGCTAATCTTTAAAACATGATCTTCTAGTAAGAAATGCTTTTTGAATTTCCTCACACCACCACCAACTCTCTCTCAAGGTTACACCTCTATATTTAGTTTTACCAAGAATCTCCTTTATTAAGCTCCTAATCTTATTAGCCATCGATAAACATGATCGCAAGATTCTTTAAATTAATGAAATCAACCATAACGACTATTGTATGAGTAGAAAACAATCAGAAAAATACAACATGAGAAGCATTTAAAAATGAAGGCTCAACTAGCTAGTGATGCAAGCACAAAGCACAACTCAAAACAGAAACTAGTAATGAGAGAGATAAGGATGACTTAGATGAAAGTACAAATAAAATGATGCAATAATAGACTAAAGAAGAGAAGCTATTAGAGACCATAACTTTTGTGATCTTTTTACTGTCTCATATTTCTTCAACGCTCTCACTCATCCACCCAGAGACTATAAGAAGTCGACAAGCAAATAGAAACAACTAAAACCAGCTAGGAGAAGAAAAATATACATGCCAAAAAATAACTTGTTATATAATACAGTGTCTATGGTGTTTGGTGATTTTTAGCTAAAAACAAAGAGAAATAAATATGATGAGATATATCCTTTTGTTTGTACGGTAACCATTCTATATTACAAGAATATATATACAGATAGATCATTGCAATAACTACTTGTTAATATAGGTTATAATAATTAATAAACACATTTTATTGGTTCCAAGCTGAAAAGTTTAGATGGATGATATGATGGTGTTGTATACAGATATTACAGTACTTTGTTAAGGACCCTCAAAGGCACCTCTCCCAGAAGATCATACGGGTGTTATTCAGCTGCAACAGGACCAGAAATAGTTAGGTACCAGCATTCCGGTGTTCAATAGGTCCAAACCAAAAGGCTAAACTAAACAAACAGGAATTTCAGGTTGGTCCATTTCAGTTGTAGGAATTAAAAGAATAACAAATTTTGAGAAAAAGTAACTAGTCATTAAATCCCTTTGTTCCTGTGTCCAGTGCTCTAACAAAGGAGCAATGATATGACCACTTATTCAAAAAAGAAAGACTTGAGCTTTCAGGACAAAGATGAACCGAGAAGAGCAATAGGATCTTAAGTAAATAGTACGGTGTCAGATCAATGATGTATTATTCTATGCGAATAAAAAAAACTTTTTAAGCAATACAGGAATAGTAAATTACATAAATAATTTGATCATGACATTTCCCTGCAACCTGGTCCTCTTTGTTGAGCATCTAGTTGATTTTCTCAATATACTTCTGACTAAGATTATGGGGACAAGAACTTGGTACCCCATAGATGGGAAAATAACACGTTAAAATGGATCAATACCTAATATTGCTTGGCACTACCACCATGGTATGCTGTTACATGTAAAATTAGGATAATAATTTCTCTATAGAAATTTCATCAGAATTGCTGCCTTGAAGAAAGACATGCCTGTTGCATGACATTACCTTTGATTGTCTCTCTTTTACAGCAGCAAGCATCTCTTCCTCTTTCTTCAGCATCTCTAAGAGATCAAAAGCCTGAAAGTAGAGCAGTAACAAAAAAAATATGAAGACAAGATCAACTAGTAAGAAAAACTAGAAAAAGGCGTTGTAGAATATACAGATAGTGGAAACTACAAAGAGAAAAAACAAAAAACTTCAGATCTGACCAAGCTGACCTTGCAGATAGACAAGGAAATGGTTGTGAGCCATGCCTGCAAATATTAACATAGCCAACATTTAGAACTTTCGAGTTTCAACAAAGATTCAACATCCACAAGCTATATAATTGGTGTTTGGTTATATTAATTATTAACATCTTTTGAACAAATTTATTGAGATAAATGCTTGAAAAACAGTAGATTTCTGGAAATGCACCAAAGAGACTGAAGGTAAAGGTGCACATAGAAAAACAGAAGTTGAAAATACCAAAAAAAAAAGGATGAGATGAAAATCATTTACAGTGATTTACATATCATGACTAACTTTATTTTTTTTATTTAACAATCATTTCTAATCTGGGAAGCATATGCGAGTAGAACTACAGGAGCAAAATGATGTGTAAGATCTAAATCCAGACAAAACATATATGATCGTAGTATTACTAAAAGCTAATACAAAATACGGAAATAAAACTAGTGCAACTCTTTTAATAAGTCCGGAATGATGAACCTGCCTCATCCTTGAAGCAGTTCTGAAGGTTTCACTATCAAAGGTTTGCAATTTAGTGTATGGCAATCAGGGCTCAGACCAGTACCACACTGATCCATACCAGTGTACCGAGAGTTACTACACTGGTACATACGGAGTTTCAGAAAAGCCAAGAAACTGTCTGGTACAAAGCCTGTACCGTCCCGAGAGACAGTCCAGGTCCTGCATTGGGGCATACCACCCAATTTACCCTGGTTGGCATACTGGTAAGCTGTTGAACCAACCAATAAATACAGCTTGTACCATGCCACACTGGGCATGCAGTATTGCAAACCTAGTTTTCTACGCAGAAGTTTGGAAAGCCATCCAACATAAATCCACATGCAAGTATCAAGTATTACACAGACTAGTAAGGGTCCTTTTACTAGATGCAAATAAAATTGACGTAGAGTGACTGCTGTACAAGGAAAAATCAATCATTTATATTTCTTATTGACACTTGAGAACTGCAAATTATCATTCTTATTTTATCATATCTACTGACCAAATGCAACAAGTTCTAAATAGTAAATAATCCATTAAATCAGCAAAGGCTCCACCATAGCAATTTAAAGATTAGGTCGGATGATTGGCCAAGGAAAAGTGAAGGACCACAAAAAGGACCAGTGCCGGTTGAAAAGGATGCGATCTCTCTGAACAAATAGCATTTAGAAAAAAATACATGCTTTTCTAGTATAACGCCATTAAATTTTTCTCCAAATGAAATCAGTTCAAATAGTTACAAGATGCTAAATAACAAATGCAAAGGCAAGCATCAGATCTGATGAGAAATGTCTGACACCCAGACTGTGCTAATGGATGTCTAACTAATGGAAGATGTATTAAATTAATCCAAAATGAGATCCAACGTTTATCAAATGCAAACCCACAATGTAAACAACTATATAAGATAACAATGAGATTCAGTAGATCATGCATTATGATAAAAAAGTCTATATCATCAGATTTAAACAAGTTATATTGTCAAATATATGGAAGTGACCATGGGCACGTACATGGGACACAGACATGACACGACACGAACACGGCAACATGTCATTTAAAAAAAAAATAGGACACAGATACGGCAATGACAGGTGTATTTTTAATATATATAATATTTGATTAATATGGGTTTTATAAGATTTATACTTAAATTTATAAATTCCACAATGTGAATAAATAAATTTCATCATACAGATTAAAATAATAATAATAATCTAAATTTAACTATCATAAATAAATGTTGAGTGCATCAAATACTATTTAAGAATCTCTAGATATAATTGATATATGTTTCCTTGCGACGATCTTCATATTTCTTTTCTTGTGAAGCATATGACCCTCACACGAGGACCACGCGAGCGCCACACGCGAGTGTCCAACACGTGTGTCCATGGGTCCGACACATGTTGAACACGTCCACCAATCTTAGAATAACACAATGCCAATATAGCATTAAATTTGAAAAGGTCAGATAATAACTTTTATATGGATTCTAATGTCCAAAATGGTTAATTCAAAGCAATTTTCAATAATTTAAGCTTTTCTAGATAATTATGCAAAGTGTGCAAGAGATAGTCAACAAAATAAAATGTCTAATTTAAACATCAACCTACTTGTGTTGATTATCAAACATTGAATCATTGATAGTTCACTCTTAAACAAGAAATCAAACCTCTCTTTCCTCCTCTCCATCATCATCAAGTACATCTTCCTCCCCAACTTCAACAGGTGAAGACAGAGCTGCTGCCCTCAAGGACCGCCAACGTCTCTCCTTTTTTTCTTTGATTTCTTGCAACTTTGCTTCTGCAGCTCTCTGGCGTTTGAAACGAGCAATCTAGTGTTGATTCAATTAAAGAAAAAGAAATATCATTAGCAGACATGGAGAAATGAAATCAGCCAAAAGACAACTGGAGTCAAAACAGGGACTTTTCTATTTGTGTATAAACACTCATTAACAGAGTGATATGCTAAAGTCTTTTATATTACTAGCAAGGTGAACGAGCAAACAACTGGAAATAGAAACTCAACATGTTTCCAGTAACAGATATATAAAAATTTCCCATAACTGTACAAGCTCCTAGATTGAATCAGCAATTGAGGTAACAAACAATCAACTGCTATATCCAAAGTTGAAAATCAATGACTTCAAATGAAATAGAGATATAAAAAAAAGTACAAGCAGTTGATGTGGCAGCACCAGATTGGCACAATTGACCTTGGTTTATTATATATACAAATAACAAAGAAACAAAGCCAATGACATCTAACATGTTTCAGAATTTCTAGGAAAATGATAACAAGACATCATTGGCATACACAAACATTCTTTTAGCAAAATCAATCAATGCAACCACAAAGTGGTGAAATCTGAAATGCTACATGAACATTCATCATGGCCTTTATTCTACAATTCTCAGATAATCATTGCTTTTGCATTTTGTAAAAAGAAAAAGAAGATGCTTTGATAATATAAACTTCATAAAGCCTGAAAAGCATAACCAATTATTCCATACACAAAAGCAATGGATGAAAATCGCAAATACTTGATGTAAGCAGCATAGTTAGAAGGAAATACTAGGCCAACAGATCTCAAATTTTTAACTTGCAACAGATGAGTACATATGTTTATCTTAAATATTTGATGTACACAACATATTCACCTTTTTTGCCCTTTGATTTGCAGGAGTGTTAGCCCCTCTTTGACTAGATCTTTCCAACTCCTCTTCAGGAATAAGCTCCAAGGTTTCACAAATTGAAATAAACTCCTACATATAACAATAGTCACAACAAACAAAGTACCATCAGAACATGAAAAACAATTTTACCATAACAGCAAGCAAATTGCATCCAAGCAAAAGAACTAGATGCTTTATATGAATGCTTGCTAGTAAGTTCTAGAAAACCAGCATTCAACCAGTTATGTCTCACCTTCAAATGGTCCCGCGAAATTTTAAGAACCTTTAATCTGTCATCTTCAGCAACTTTTTCTGTCAATTCCCCAATATAAAACGGGACCTGAAGAATGATACAAAATCCATTAAGATAAAAGACGCATAAATTCACTAATCTAACCTAGTGAAAAAGAGTATGTGACTGTCCACATTAGAGCAAAACCTTGCACCATAGATATGAAGCATATAGTAGAAATAAATTTTTTGGTTATTCAGATGCATGATATAGTAAAGATTAGCCTTATTGTCATGGTAAAGTTACACTTTTGCAACTAGTGTAATAGGGTGGTCACAACCTTGTCTTCTGGGAAGTCTAAACCATAACACCTAAATTACTTAAGTGCAAATTAATAGTAGTAGACTCAAACATCCCCATTTCCAACGTGTGACTAAATTGAGGTGTTACAATTTTCCTCGCTCGGGACTTGACATCTTCATCAAGGCTCAAAATAGTCCAATAATTAAACCCTCTACCATGGTGCATGTGAAACCCAACCTAGTAGTGATTCCAAACCGTTAATGCATCTTCAGACCCATCTGCAAATAGCCCTTTCTTCATTTAGCCCCTTTCACCATACCTAATACTAGGACTCCTTTGATACCATTTGTTATGGCTTGACCTAATGAGATAATTGAATTTAGGCCAGTTTACCATACCTAATACTAGGACTATTCTGATACCATTTGTCATGACTTGACCTAAGGAGATAATTAACCCATTAATTTTATAGGTCTAAACCATGTAGCCCAAAATGCTTAATCTCAGATTAATGGAAGCATACTCATCTATCCTTCAACTCAAATCTCCTCTCACTTCCAATGTATAAACATGACTAATCTAAGATGCCATAGTTAAGAGAAACAAATACAATTTCTCGGCCTGCAAAGGTATGGATACATATATCAACTCTCCTTAGACTATCCATTGGTGGAAGCCTTGTGCATTGAGCCAACCTTTTTCAGATATACGATACAACAGTTAATAGAATTGAAAGCCCATCAATCCTAGATAAGTTTTAACAGCCACAAACACATCCAAAAGCTTAAGTTATAACCACACATGTAAGGTAGTTGAATGACAAGGCCAGCACCAGGAACTTTAACTTCTAATATCCTTACACTCTATGTATAGTGTTGAATAGGAGTTCTCAAAACTTCAGCATAAGACCTCTCAATCCAACAGTATGTCAGCGCGTTTAGCTACTCATATGCTAACACTCCTAACTTCACTCCTGGTTATGATAGTTATGGTAGATGAATAAACAAACAACAATCAACTCCATCCCCGTTATTTCACCTTTCTGTTTTTAATTCTGTCTTACAAGGCATAGCATCTCGATTGGAATCTTCTTTCTGTTACAGGACACCCTTACAACCAACAATTCATAGAAGCTCATGAAAAACTCATCTACGGACCATAAATCAACACAAAGCTAAAGCTAGCTTTGACATGTGAAATCTTTCTTGGATGCATCATTTATTAATGCCCTAGATACAGTTGCTCTCCGAGTTGAATCATTAAACAACTAACTTGGAATCCACAAGTTCAACCCAATCCCATATTCACAGCTCCAGTTACATTAAGTACCCTTAAGTTCACTGTCACAGCTCAGGTAGCATTACAAACTTTCAGATAGGTACCGTTACAAATTCTGAAACCTAGATAAAGGAGATCAGAGAACAAGCACAGTTTTTAAATCAGAGACTACGATCTCAATACCCTAACAGTCCAAACAAGAAACATAATTTGCACATCTTATATGCCTTTTTAAATAATTTATCCTTATATCAATTAAAAGGCACGAGAAACTACCAAGTCCATGAAAGTTTTTCACGACGATTGTAACCCATGACAGATTTCCATTACCCGTATTTTTGTCAATTCAAATTCAAAGAAAGGAACAGAACATTTACCAATAAGTACTTCAGATTGGCGGTGCTGACATCATCCTTTGTTTCGTTGGACGAGAACAACCCTAACTTGCTTATCATCTCATCACATCGCCGCAATGTCTGGATCCCCTTCCTCAGAGCTTCCTAGAATTCGAAAGCATCCATTACCAATGAGAAAGATCGTTGCACCAATCGTACGAGTGCTTCAGATTTCGCAGAGGAAAAGAAGAAACGAAAGCAAGGAATTCAAGATGACCTAAACCGTAAATACTAATCGATCTATTTCACGAAGGAAAGAGGAAACGCGAACCCGATCGACGGAAGACTCGGATGTCATGGCATGGATCTTCGAGGCCTCCTCGAACAGCGCCGGGAGAGGCATGTCCTCCGTCTTCCATTCTCCCATCGGATCGACGCCAAGCGAGAGCGACCGAGGTCGACTACAAACCCTAGGAATACGAATTGGATGCGAGGAAGGTGCCGACGAATCGGATCGAAGCCGAGACGAACAGATCCGCGAGAGTGGGTATAAAGCCGACAAAGAAGAGAGGGGCGGAAAGAACGAGAAGGGGCTCGAAGTGACGTGGCGAACATGACTTGATCAAATTCTGACCGTCAGATTCAACCATTTGCGGCCAGATTTCGACGAGTCCGATTTGTTACGACATCGAAAATGGTACGCAGTAAGGTTAAACGTATCCAATATCGATACACGGTGAAATGACACGTCACGATATAAACAAGTAGGGTTGATTTGAACCGACCCGGATCGACGGTTCAACCATTTTACTTGTGTCAAATTTGAAATCAATTGCGATTTAGTCCATTTTGATTGGCCAAAAAAATTAATTATCAAATTATTAAACTGCAATTTTAAAAGGCTAATCCTATGCCGTAAAATCTATTTATTTTTTATATCTGATTTCAATTTTTAGGAATAAAAAATCAAACCATATGATTTGATTTTGGTTCAATTCAAAATCGTTGAACCGTCGGTCCGGTTCGGTTCAAATCAACCCTACTTGTTAATAACATTATAGGGTAATTGAGGATGAATTAAATGAAAAAGAATTAAATATCAAATCATATACTTTCTAGTAAGTAAATAAACATATTGGGCTTTGTGGGTTATTGGATTGGGTCATGACATCAATCATCTCAAATTGTAATTTTATTCTCCGTAAAAACGAAAGTGGTGATAGTGACGGGAGACAGGGAACTACAGCAATCGATCTGATCCCAATAGTTCCAACCCTCCATAATCCCTAACAGTGGTCGACTGCACCGGTCTCTTTTGTATGTAATGCCCACATGAGCTTTGTCGGCACTAATGGGGGCCGACCTCCGTTGCTTCCGTCGGAAGACAGTGGTGTTTGACCCGCCATTGCTGTTCCGCATTCTGCAGCTGCAGAGCTCGAGCGTTGCTGCCATTGAGAAACACTTTGTCCATTGCTTCTCCTGTTTTTGGCGATTAATCTTAGCCTATCGTGTACTCGTCTTTTGCCGTAGAGTTGGCCTTGTGGGTTCTTCTGATTCCTCGTTTCCTTTCTGCAGGTGCTTTCAGCTTTCTTGTCTCCTCCTTTCTCTCTTTCTTTTTTTTTTTCTTTTAATAAGATGAAGCAGATTTATAGACGAATTTTGGAAAGAAAAAAAATCATATTTTTTTTTATTTTTTTATGAGAAACACCTCTTATATTCATAATTCTTAAATATTTTTTTCTAATATCCCCTTTTATCTCATTTTTTTTTATCTATAAACCGACTGAGTTAGTTCAGTTATAATATTTTTATTTATTTTCATAATATTAAAAAATAGTAGCATAAAATATGTTATCATAGTGTTTTATTAATATTATTAAAATAAAATTATTATATTATGTTATTTTTTAGTATTAATGAAAATACTGTAATCTAATATAAAAATAAACTAATTATATATTACATCATATAATTACGAAAGTAAAATATTAAGATCTTTATATATAATTAAAATAATAATTTTATAAAATTTAAAATTTAAAATAATGAGATTAAATATTTTAATTTTATAAATATATGGACCAATGTAATTTTTAAAAATATAATGATTTAAAAATAATTAATTTTTTTAAAAAAAATAATATTTAATTAGCTCAGTAAAAACACTATTAAGTTGCATTGCTGTTCTGCAATTAGCACACGCAATGCTCTCCAAAGCTTTAAGTAACGAAACCATGTGAAGACTACACGTACGTGTTTTTTATATGTAGACGACCCGCAAACAAAGCTGGTTGGTGGTCGACCACAATCCGCCATTAAAGAAGCTGGTCGTTGGAACTCGAGCATGCACCAAACTTGCCGCAATAAGTTTACTGCGACTTACTCTCACGAGACCAGTGGAAGAGCAGTAGCATCGGAACACTTCAATGTGTTGGTGCCGTGTCCCTGTTGCCTCCTTTTGCAGCTGCAACCTCTCTACTTGCTCTCTCTCCTTGTCTTCCTTTTTGCTCTCAAGTTCAAGAAATGTCACCTGCATTAAGTCATCTTTCCTTGACTCAAGCAACACAGACAAGAAACCCCACCCCTCTCTCTCTCTCTCTCTCTCTCTCTCTCCCTATTGTGTCTTTTGCTAGTTTGAACAACTGTGGCAAGAGGGAACGACGAGAAAGTGTCTTGCTTAAGCTAAATTTCCATTGTTTTGTTGCCATCTAGAATGAAAAGAAGGTGGATTAATGCTCGCAATCAAGAGCTCTACTTTCCACCAAAGCAAGAGATAAACAAATCTCAGAACATGTATCATCTACATGCTGAGTTCTCCTCAAGTACATTATTCTTATATCGAAAAGAGAGCCTTTTCTTCTAGCTCGAGAGGCTATCAACCCTAGAAAGACCCGTTCCTTGAATCCTGAGGGCATAGATGCGAGGAATCCATCGAATGGGATGCGTAATTGGCTGTGTCTGAGGCAAGCAATCTCCTTGGGACCAAAGTGATGAAGAAAAGGCTAAGCATATCATAGTAGTGTATACAGCCAAAGTACATCTGTTGTCCACATGATTGACTTCTCTTTCATGATTGCATTGTTAGAAGAAGCTACACCTTGTTATCTACTTTTTAGAGGCTTTTGATATCTATTGTTCTTTATCCAATCAAAAAAGATAGATAATATTCACATGCTTTTTACATATATATCCATATTTATTGTTACAAGCCTTTCATAAGATAAATTTGAAAGCTAAAAAGGTCTATTGTCAGTCTCAACAATGCTAATAACTCTGAGCTCAATTACTAATTGCAAAGTACAGTAAAATGGAGTCCTAATTTCATGATTGATGTAAAAGTCCTCTTAAACAAATAATAAAAAAATTAATTTAAGGGTATTTAATTAATCTTTTATTATATTATAAAACTGATTCAATATATAATAAAAAAATTATACTAAGTGTATTGAGTAGTCTTTCATTATATTACAAAATCGGATCTATTTTATGTAATCCAATCGATCAATCGATGATATTATTTTTTATTTTTTTCTCGATCTGATTTCGATAACTATTCATAATTCAATGTTTATCTATAATATTGAATTACAGCCATTACAATATAGTTTACACATCAATCAAATCTGTTGGCCTTAATTCTAGAAGGAGTCTCCACTAAGCTTCATGATTATAAATGGACTGATCACCAAAAAGGTGAGCAAGAGCAATCCTTCCATGTGGCCATTCTCTTTTTCCTTGCCACAACAGCTTAGGCTGTTCCCTTAGCTGAAGAGAGAAGGAATGGTACATCATTAGGTGAGGTGCATGGTCTCCATTCTGATAGCAGTTGTAAGGTCTCTGGGGATCTGGATGTAGTACTTTTCTTGGTCATCTCCCTCCTTTACAGGTCTCCATTTCTGGGTTTGCTTGGGGCTGTGATGAGGAGGAATGTGGTGTAAAAAACACCTTTGGGTCTGATTCTATAATGAGATTAGATAAGAGGAAGAAGTAATCCTCCATTAAAAAAGGCAATGGAGTTGGACTTTTGGCAGGCTGGGGAGACATGAATAGTGACTACATGTAATACAGTATTATTTTTGATGAACTTGTGACTTTGAGGACTTTGTGACAATTATTGCCTTTAAATGTCACCATTCATGCCATCAGAGATGGCTACTTTCTTTGGCTTCCTGCTGCATAAGCAGTGCAATTAACTGAGCTTTTGCAAAGAACTTGTTTTCTCATTCCATAGCAGCTGACTGCTGCTCATGAAGCTTGATCCCTAAATCTATTGTGATCATGATACTTATTGATACGAGCAGCATGGTCTCATCATTCCGTTTATCGACTATGAAATCGAAACTTCACTTGCTTATCTTGAACAATTGACTAACTTAAATATCAAAGATGTCTCACACCTATAATATTACTTGCTTGAAAGTTAAGTTTTCTCATGATATAATTTTATCGACGACTCGTTCGATTCTATGTTAGATAAGTTATAGACTAAGACTTGATTGGATCAGCTTTGTCCAGCACAAGGAACAATCATATTCAACTTGTGAAGATATTATTCATGCAATTTTTTAACAAAATAAGGCTTATAGTCTTCTATGTGATGATTTAATGCCGGCATTATGGAAAGGAAGCCTATTTTTCATTGAATACAAGAAAAGTATATGGCGGAAGACAAAGTCTTGTCACTGACACCTGAAACATCCAAGACAGCAGATGAACAATCAGAGAGCTTTGACAGAGTCCAAAAGATCATCTTCTTCAAAGATTAGAGCCACATGTTCAATGACTTCTTGTGCCACAGCTAAACATGAACAACTTGCTACAGAAGACAACCCAGTCCATCTTTTCCACCTTTAGCTTTCCGCTGTAGATTGAACCCCACCACCTCATGGAGAAGGGCAAAGTAGCCACAGAAATGGTTCACTACAGCAGAGACCAGTCTTCTTACAGATGAAGCTGAGTCGCCATTACAGCAGAGGAAATGATGGGGAGGAGATGGGAAGGAAGTGGGCAGTGGGTTGGTCCTTTTCACTGAAATCCAGGGAATCGTTTCTGCAGCTTTGTGGCTTCTTTTCTCTGGCAGATGGAATCTCCAATCTCACATTGTTTGCACCCCATACGCTGCCATGATTCCTGGGTAACGTTGATGCGCCCACCATTTCCCTATCTTTTCTCTCAATCATACCAACAAAGCTGATGGCTGCCACCGCAAGTTCCTTCGGTTGTGCTTGTCAGCTACGGCATGATCACCTCTCGTCCCACGTCCCCTTAAAGTCAGCTGCTTGTTCTTAGGATGCGAAGATGCTGTAGCTTCTAATCGTTTCCGATCGAAGAATCTGTGTTTGTTTGGAGGAAATTTGGAAGAATGGCAGGCGAGGAGGAACTGTTAGCTTCCTATCCCATGTATTTTGGAGTTTCTTGCGCTTTCGTTGCTATCGATCTTATGTCGAGGAGGAGATGTCTTGATGTGGAGAGCAGCCGGCGTTCTCGCTTAGGGGAAATGATGCTCAAGGGGAGTGCTCAGCTGCTGGGTTTGCTTGTGGAGAGAGCTCAAAGCAGGGGAGGGGCTCGGGAGATGAAGCTAAAGAAAGCTGAATTGGAGCTCGATGAGCTGAAGCGGAGAAGAACCGAGGACGCCAAGGCCAATGAGAAAGTCGTCGCCATCTTCGCTGCCCATGAACAGAGATGGATTGCGGAAAGGAAGAGTCTGAGGCTTCAGATCCAAGCTCTGGTCAAGGAGCTGCAGATCATGAAGTCAAAGCACGAAGACGCCATTTCGAATTTGGAGAAGAGGCTCGAGGAGGATGAGCGAGTGATGCTACTCAAGGACGAGGCCTTGGAGCAGGAGCAGAAGAAGAGGAAGGAGATGGAAGAAAAGCTACAACTGGCGGAAGAGGTGGCCGAGGCGGTGACGGAGAGGGCGAAGCAGGAGGCGCAGGATCACTCTGCAGAGCTCTGGAAGCACAAGACGGCGTTCGTGGAGCTCGTCTCGAGTCAACGACAAATGGAAGCCGAGATGGGCCGTGCCCTCCGGCAAGCGGAGGCAGCGAAGCAGGAGCTCGAGGAGGTACTCGAACGGAAGCAAGAAGTTGCTGCCATGGTCGACAGGCTATCGCGGGAGATGGTAAAGATGCAGAAGGATTCGGAGCAAAAGGATAAGATCTTATCCGCAATGCTGAGGAAATCCAAGCTTGACGCAGCAGAGAAGCAGCGGCTTCTGAAGGAGGTGAAGATGTCCAAGGCCAAGAAGAAGCAAGCCGAGCTGGAGATGGAGAGATGGAGGAACATGTGGGAATCAAAGCACAAGAAGAGCTCGAGGGACCTCCATTCCGTGGATGTGGGATCTTCCCAGATTCGAAGACTAGAATTGCCGCTGGAAACCAGTGGGCATAACCCCAAGAACCTCCTCCTTGATTGCTTTGCAGCTGAAGGCAAGAAAGAACAAGACTCTTCCACAACAATTGAGGATGACAACGGCACAGCTGCTGGATGCTATGATCACTACTCCAGTGATGAAGCCGATGAGCCTGGTAAGGTTGCATTAAGCTTTCTAGATACAGATATTAACTTACGGGAAGAACATGATCTTTAAGCTGATAATTTACTAGGCATGGATGACTTGCAACGATTGCAAGATTGGATCCGCAGGGAAACCGAGAAATATGCAACCATCCTTGAGCAGAAGCACTACGCAGAGATCGATGCATTCGCAGAACAGATGAGGCAGAAGGACGAGAAGCTCGAAGCTTTTCGCTGGCGGGTGCTGAGCATGGAGCTTGAGACGAAGCAGCTTAAATCCCACATTGAAGGGCTCGATGGTAACTTATTCCACTTGAGGGAGGAAAACATCAGATTGGAAGCCATGTTGCTGGATAAGGAACGGGAGATCAAGTCACTGAAGGAGGAAGTCAGCTTCCATGTCCGAAATGTCGAGCGGAACAGCTCGAGCTTTCTTCCATGTCCTGAGGCTTGTCTATCTCAGTCTCTTTGGCCAGAAGTCAAGATCACAAACAAGAGACCAACAGAGAAGGCGGAGAAGGATGATCAAAATGATACAGAGGACACGACAGTGATGCAGTCGGGATCACGTAGTGACAGAGAAGCTTTGCTCGAAGAAAGCGGATCCATCGATGTTGATGACACAGATTCAGCTGAGTCACCATCACCAACCAGTAATCTTCAGGACCGTATCGATAGAACAGTGAGTCTCTCTGAAGACCAAGCAAACAACATCTCGGTGACCTCCAGTTCTGCGAACAGAGAGATCGAAGAGGAGGAGGTGAACTTGGCGCGGGGCAATGCTCAAGAATCAAATGGCCGCCGAAAAGGCTGTGCTGAAACTGCAGGTGTGATGAAGGACACTTCATGGAAGATGGACATCCAAGCTCTTGCTATCTCCTACAAGATCAAAAGGCTAAAACAGCAGCTAGTTGTGCTCGAAAAGTTGGTTGGTTCACAAGCAAACAAAGATGATGCATCAAGCACACCTGACGGATCTAATGACGAGAAGAGGGATGAGCACAGGCAGCAGCTCAAGGGGCTCCTGCTACTGAAATCTCTACTCCACAAGCAACTGAAGAGATATCAGTCTCTGGAAGAGAAGACCGACGACCTGTGCAGGAGAATGGTAAGCATCTGCCGATCTTTTGTGCACTAAGACATTCTACATCAACTCATTCCCCTGATGTTGTTCTCTTACTATCCCAGCACGAGAACTATCGATCGGGAAGCAGAAGAGAGTCGCAGAATGGCAGGACAAATGAACAAACGGTGACACTGCGGCGATTCCTCGAAGAGACATTTCAGCTGCAGAGGTACATGGTGGCAACAGGACAGAAGCTGATGGAGATGCAGACGAGGATCGCATCTACCTTCTCCGGTGCTGTCATGCTTGACGAGTCGGTAAAGTTCAACATGGGGCAGTTCTCAGACATCGTTAGAACTCTTTTCCGGGAGATACAGAGAGGTCTGGAGGTGCGAATAGCTCGAGTTATTGGAGACCTCGAAGGAACACTAGCTTGTGATGGAATTCTTCACAGGTGGAGCTGTGGACATATGGTATGATAGATGATCCCCAGAAATGCAAATGTAATCTCTTCCCCGCTTGCATGCTTGATGTAAGAAAAAGGATCTTAGAAACAGTTTGATGCTTACATGTTTGCAGCCATTGCCCAACCAATCTGTCTTCCGTTTCCCAGATTCTTGCTGATGCTTAGTCTTCTTCTCTAAAGAGATGGGTAAATCTAGTGACTTTAGATTTTCGAAATATAAATTATGGAAATAACATAAATAATTTTGGATAATTTACTAAAAAAATCTCGAATAATGAGAGATGATGCCCAATATTTGGTCTTTCTCTTTCCTCCTCATCCACTCTTCTCTTCCTCCCCTTCTCCTTCTTTTCCTCCATCTTCTCTTCATCAAAGTCTACTTAGATCACTCATCATACTTACTCTCATTCAAAAAAATACATTTAAAATATATTAATTTATAAATATATTAATATATAAAAGTATCCTAAATTTATAATAAAACTACAAAATTCAAGTTATCATAAAAAAGTATTAATTTATATATAAAATTATCCTAAATTATTCAAAAAATCATCATGATCAAATTATACTTGATCGTAGATTCAATACAAAAATATTTTATTTTAAAAATTAATCATCCTAATTCATAAAAAATAAAAAAAATAAATATTAAATGTATATAGTTTTTAAAAAGTTTGGATAGGTTTACTAAAAATTCAAAGAGTAGGTTCACCCTAAAAATAACATATATTAAAAATTAATTATCATAAATTTATATACAAATAAAAAATGATATTAAATATATTATTATCTTACCCTATAGTAGTTTTGGGGAAGCTTTGATAGATTTGATAAAAAATTTAAAGAGTTATACTTGAAAAAATTATATATAAATATATTTCTTGATGCCATCCAAAAGAAAATTATATCACCTGTTGAAATTGCCTTAAGATTAGTGCAATCGACATCAAGGGACGCGATGCTAGAATTACTCGTACGGAAACGCAATCACGCTATGGAGACTTGATTCTTCCAGTTGGGCCCAAAGGGGACCCACATTGTACCATTCTGTGACCAATCGCTAAGTAGGTGAGGCCGTGGTGCACCAAAAGTAGGTACATAAATATATACAAGGATTGGCATTGCTTTAAGATGGGTGCGATTGAGAGATCAAGGGATGTCTATATCCTCCGAACTAATTCTTCGTCCCGGCGTCCCTCGCGCGATCCCGTTTCTTGGAGATCCAAACAAAAACCACCGTCTCAGGCGAACGCGATGGTAAAAGGATGGAGACCTTGGGGTTAGGGTTTCGATCGACGCCCGAGAAGGATGCCGAGGAGCATGGGGAAGGGAGGGAAGAACGAGACCGACGACGAGAAGCGCTGCGAGCTACGTGCATCGACGGCACCAAGTGGCACTGCCACATCCGCGGTAAGATTCAACATGGTTTGGCATATCCGGTGGTTTGTTATATCCACATTGAGGTATTTTGCCTTAGAAAACATGTAAAGCTTCAATATGCTTAATCATGATCTGCAGAGAACCATGCAATAGGCAAATAGGAATGTTGCTTTGTTGAAATAGTGGATTACTGAATCCGAGCAGTTTGTAGGGCTATTCGGTCCTATTTCCAGCTGACTATGGAAAATATGAACAAAAGCGCTGTCAGTAGACCAAACCTATCAATGTCAATTTGCTGTTATAAGAAAATAAGAAGATTAACGAACTCTACATAATCCATTACAGTTTGACCTAATTGTCTATTTCCAGTGTAACCATCAGAAAGATAGACTGCCATTACAGCGTTAAAGAGAAGATGAAAGAAACTGATATAATTAAAGGGAAATAAACTAGGAGGAAATCAGTGACGACTAAAACATGTCTTCATTAGGTCAATTTTCACTAGTTAAACCTCATCATTTAATCTTGTGTTCCCCCTTATAACCTGATTTCCAATTGGAAATTGAAATTTTAGTCTGTGAATATTAACTCAATATATTTTATAAAAGAGGGCCTTTGTTCTTTGAAAAAATTGTAGATCGTTAAATTACATACGGAAGAGTTGCAAAAATAAACTCCTTTGGGACCATCCGGGTAAGTTGCAAAACTGGGATGCTTTATTGAATAAATCACTCTTAAGCTTCCTCCTTGATTGAGGAGCAAAAACTTACTTGAAGAATAGAAAAAGTTAAATTTCTACACATGGATATGGAAGGATCAGTCCTATGGAAAAACTACTGCAAGAGGTGCATTTACTTTATTAAGATCAATGAATAATGAACTTACTCAGAGTTGGTAAGGGTGGCATTATCAGTGGAAACTTCCCATAATTCTTAGAATTTGATTTTCTGTTGAAAACTTCTACATAAATGACTCTCTACTGCTGATAGACTTTTAAAATTCCATTTGCATATTCAGCCTACATGTCCTTTCTGTCAAAATGTTTCTGAATTCATTGAACATATTTTTTTAATGTTCCTTTTCTGCTAAATTTTGGGATTGGTGGCAAGATAACTTGCAGTTTTCCTTTGAATATAAACATGCATGGGTTCAGGGTGACTTGTTGAAGGATGTGTCTAATATTGGAATGGAAAAATTCATTCAGGCAGCCATTGAAAACTGACTCTCATTAATTTGGAAAATACATAATAATGCCCTGTATAATAGTTTAAAACCTTCCACTAGGTGAGCTGGGGCTTAGGCTCTGGCTCACACTAGCTACTATCTCAGAACAACAATGCCTGAAGAAATGATGCTAAGCAATACTCTTTGGCTTAAATGGCGAAAACCACGTGTAAATTTAATACTGATGTATCTACTTCTTTTCAGGATGGAGGGGCTGGATTCATTTTATGATATCATAGAGGCAGTTGCAGTGCAGCAGGACTTATGTATATTCATAACAAATCAACTTTGCAATGTGAAACAATAGCTGTGAAGTTGGGGCTCCAGTTCACCATCAACAAAGGTCTCACTAAGCTTCAGACTGAAATGGACTCAATTACATTAGCAAATTTGCTGACCCTTATAAGCATCCATCATGGCTTGTAAATCATATCATTACATCATTTCAGATATTAAACACCTTTTTTTATGACTCAATTCCTCTAATATCTTGCATTCTTTTAGAGAATGTAATCAGACAGCAAATTGGGCTGCTAGGACAGCTAGAACTGATAAAATTGAGGATTTTTCCCCCACCCCCAAGATTTATATGTTACACTGTAAAATGACTTAAACAAGTCCTTTGGTAGAGCTGTGAAATCTTAATAGATTTACATTTTGGAAGAAAAAAAATTTCTGCACTAGGCAAACATGACTGATTGACTTCATTAAAGTCTCAAGATGACTCACTTAAATCCAAATAGACCCAGGTTGCATCAAAATCATGCAATGTTACTGTTAATGACTATGTTTATTGGTGGATATTAGTATTGATGTGATGTATAGTACTTTAGGAACCATCTAGTATTGTATACAAATTAGTCCATTAGTAGCACCTCTGTCAGGAGATAGCAGCATCTCTTTTGAGCAAACATCAAATTTGGAATGTTTGAACAGCATGTATAACTAGTAGTTGGCAGGATGTTGATGATGTACAATGTAGAAATGATATGAACTTGATGATTTACGGTAAAAGTCAAGTGACTGCATACAATCGGTTTCCTGAAACTTTCTTCAACATTGAATTTTACTTTTTTGCAATCTTTTTTACGCCTTCAATTTGATTTTCTGCAGCATTTCAATGATCTGAAAAATTGTACTATGATGATCAGATCAACAGTGTGCTCTGTGCTGGGGGAATGTTTGCTGATCATTCCCAGATGTGAGGTGTTACCTCCGCAGATTATTCTGTGACAAAGTGTGATGGTTATTGCTTCACCTTACGCGCTGGTAACAACATCTAACTCTATTAGGTTTTGTGTCCTGTTCTCATTTGAACTGAAGGGTATCATACTTTTTGTTCAATTTCTCACTTTATCATAAGTTTCTTATATTTATATGCTTTGTTCAAAGATAAAGCTGTTCTAGAATTCATCAAGTTCCACATCAAAAGATTATGTTGACATGTGCTTCTCTAGAAGGTTTTCACCACGACGCTTTCCATGGACTTATTCCCCTGCATCTTTTCTTTGATCTCTGTCATGTGTCATCTACTTTAACCTTGTCCTGCTAACAGTTAGTAGGCTTGTATCAATATCCTAATCCTCCATCCATCAAAAACTGTCTTCTGTGCATTGCGCTCATATTTTTCGACCTAAACATTTGAAGATTTAGGAGATGAACTGTTTGCTTGCTCTCACTGTGAGAACTTAATTATTTGGCTGAGATAATTGTACAATGCTTAGATGAATATTTTTCAACACTCGTGTCTTTCAGCAAAACACTATAAAGCTTAGAATACAGTAGTAAAGCACTAATTCTCAGACTTGACCAAACACTGTAGAGCTTCACGGCCACAGTTTATGACGTGGAAAAATCACTGGAAAATAACACCAGACCTCCTCTCATAATACTTGTAGTGTCTGCTCGTGCTTTATTCGTCATAATCTAATGGTTTTCATTGGTCTAATTCTCTAACTTCCATTTCTGCTCCCGGCTTCCAGGTCCTCTTTGAGGCTCCCATTTGGCTTCGCCAGTCCCATCTCTATCTTCATCTTCCGTTCTTTGATCTGCTGTTTAGTGGATGCATGGTACATCATGTGCAGTACCAGCTGGGCCACTGCAAATGCCACTCCCAGGCCATTTGGAATCTGGAGATTAAGCAGCAATTCTTAGGCACAAAGAATATTTGATGTTTTACATCAAAACATTGCCTACAGATGGTATGGAGATGATATGCTGGTGTAGCTTTGGTAGGAGGGAGAATCATTTAAGTTGATATCAGGAGATAGTGAGATGATTAAAAATGAGAGATAGAAGAAATATTTAAAACATTCTAAATATTTTTTATAAAAAAAAATCTGTATAGTTGACTCCAAATGATTGAAATCTTATGGTTTTGTTGTTATATCAAAAGCATGACCTACGTATGGATATCCAAGTATAGGTCGGTATATGTTACATGCAATCTTACCTAAGAAAAGAGAGTGAGAAGATGACGTATCTATCTAATTGGCATTATTTCTATCTACTAAAGGACCCGAATCCAAATCGAAATAAACCATACAGAAATAGACGCAAACACAGTTCTTTAAATCCCGTATCGATTTAATTAAACTATCAATATATTCTCCAGGTGAAAGAATATATACTTTACGTGACTCGTGATGGCCCACACGGTTCTTCCCAATCACGATAAGACATAGAAAGCGGAATAAATGGATGTGGAAACCGTCGCTGTTATCTGAACAGAGACATACTGGTTCGCATCCTCCGTTTTCTTCTTTTGGTTCACACATTGTACAGTACTTCGTTTCAGTCTTTCATGTTCCAAGAAAAGTGAAGAGATGAATTTATGGATAGTGAGAAGAAGGAGAGAGAGAGATGAGGACTTACAGTGATAAAGAGGTCGAAACGGATGAGAGCGTATGTAGTCCAACACACACCATTGAGGAAGGAAGCAAGCGACAGGGAGAGAGGCATGAACTCCACGCTCTTCGTCTTGATCACCTGTTGCTGCACCCACTCAAAACACATGAATGATTCAGCCTTTGACTTGGTAGAATGGCTGCCCTACGAGGCATCCGAGAGGAGAGGCATGCAACTGCAGGTGGTGACATTGCACGAGAAGCCAAGCCTACCATGACGGACAAGGGCGCAGCGTACATCACGGTCCCAAAAACGACACACAGCACTCCAACGATCAACGAGCGCCGCTGGTATCCGTGGACGAGCGTAAGGTCGACGGCAGCCACTGCACCCACGAGAAGGATCTCCGCCAGCAGCACCGAGAACACGCGCAGCTTCCGGGCTCCGTCGGAGCACCGCAGGAAGATGAGGACGTAGACGAGCTCGATGACGAGGCCGGAGCCGTTGATGGTGAGGATTAAGGTGCTGTGTGGGTGCACCATGGGCAGGCCGTACAGTATCCAAAACAAGCAGTTGAGGAGGGTGGCGAGGTAGGGGGTGGCGTGGAACTGCTCCACGCTCCCACTTCTCCATATCCTGTGAAACGTTGGGCTGACAACAAGAGATGGAGTCAAGTCAATTAGCAGTCACAGGAATCAGCTTACGAGACTACCATTTGCATGCTTACGCTGGCGACAAGAACAGCACCAGAGCGGTTCCATTTCCTGCATCCAAAGAGCAAAACAACATCACCATTTGACTCGGTCTCGCCGACCCACACATCTTTAAGCTTACTCTCATACAAACACACAGTGGATGAAGTCCACCAACCTATGATCCCAACAACTGTGCGAAAGGTATCCGCTGAAACCACCATCTTCGGCAGAAGAGCACTTCGCAGAACCCTTGGCCTCTTGTATATGTTGCTGATACCCAACTTCGGAACGTGTTATTTATAGACGACGGAAGACGGTTCTGTGCAGTTCGTTAAAGGTCCTGTATGAATTAATTATTGGCCTCTCTCTGTGTGTGCGCGTGAGAGAGAGAGAGAGAGAAGTCTACGTTGTTTTCTGTGTTGTGTCGAGGTTTGTCAACTTACCCTTTGACTCCGCAGAAAACATTTCCAGTAATCATTCATTCACCTCCTCAATGGACTTTGGAATCGCTTTATGACTCCATTATTAATGTGCCGATAGATCATGGAAACATATAAGATATGGCAGCAATGAGTATTCCGAGATCTAGCTATCAAGGGCTTCTCTAGTTTGGTGCTGCCATATGTTCATCAGCAAGATACATCTTGAATCTTGCAAACTTGTCTGTCTTGCTGATGCTTGAGTTCTACCAAAACTCTTAGTTCTCCTCCAATATTTTGAGGGGCTTCTGTGACTTACCATAACTCAAAAAAGTAGGTATATCTTCATCACACCTGTTTTGCTGCACTACATCTGAAGGAACTTCCAACATACCAAGAAGTACTTGATGTGATCTCTTGGATGCAAAGAAAGTAGGCATCGGAATATATGCAGTCGAAATCTCCAATGGGTAAACTACCGAATAATTACTGTGTTACAGCTTTAAGCTTAACTTAGCTGATCTCATGTTAACACATGCGAGAGCACAGAATTGTGCGTGGTTTGTGGACGAGTCCGTGACTCTGAGCTCGTCAGGCTTCCGCTAGACTTTCTTTCTGATGATTTCTTTTATGAGTAGAAGCAAGACATCATCACCATGAAGCAGTGCAACTCTCTCCTGCTATTCCACAAACACATAGATCATGAGGGTGGTGCATGCAGTACGTGGTAGAGATCCTGAGACAGGAGGATATGTTTGTGATGATGGTGCCAAAAGAGGATGGAGTGCAAGCTGCAGGTTGCGATGCATGAATTGCCTGCCCATCTACCTACCATCGCATCAGTTTGCTTGGTTCACCAGCACATGAATCAACTCCCTGTGCATGGCGAGGCAGAGGAAAAGTGCTGCCCTTTGGCACATTTCTGAGTGGAAATGATCAGCTTCTCTTTGTGGGCACCTGCATAAAGCAATCCCAATGATGATGACAAGACCTCAGTGGGAGGATGGCCAAAAATGTTTTGCCAAATTCTAATCGAAAATACGCAGCATTAGTCACACAATTTGCTACTACATCATGTGAGCTAAGCAGCATCCTACATTAAAGAAGAAGAAGAAGAATCCGTAGGCCGAAATAGAAAAGGTGGCAATTAGAGAGAAGGATGCCAAGGCTTTAACTTGTTTAATTACATGTGTGATTAATCCCATATGCATATGCTTTGGTAGTGCTCTCTCATTTTCCAAGGTGAATGAATGTGAAGTGGTGTTAGAGGAGAAGGATGACATGTGTAGGTCGGTCGTTAGTGGTTGATGTCCACTACAATATTCTCACTTACGTTCTCATCACTATCTAAGTTGGAGACATGTGTAATTCGCACCACAATTCCTTATTTTATGAAGAAAAATTATCCACCATAAATATTCTCGTGATTTGGTTTGTCAGTGCAATTAATTAATTAAAGTTGTTTTTTTCTTGGCTGATCCAATAGATTCCTTAGTCGGCAGCCGTGAGTGTGTTAGAGAGAGAAAATAAAGAAGATTAACTCTCATTAAAATGTGATAAGGAAAATATTCGTTCCGAGTTTGATACGTGATATTAACATCGAAAAGACCAAGTTGATAAATTCATTCGACCTCAATCTTCATACAAATTAATTCAAGGATATGTATCCGAATTCACACTAACCCTCGAGCAAACGCTCAAACTTCTCATCGAGCAATATCATTTCTCTTATCCTAAACATAATTCTTGATCGTACAAGCATCGATCGAGACAAATACCTAAGATGTAATTTTTTTTCTTTCTTTTATTAGTACAAACATAAAGAATAAATAAAAATATTATAATACTAATAAAATATAAAATATATATATATATAATTTGTGTCTCTCCTTGCTATCATTGGAGAAAAGCTTTGAACATAGTGCTTTAGGCATGGTTGTTCTCCGACTCATGGCAACCTCGTTGATGCCAATTTTGACCAAATCGCTGCATCTTAAGTGTTCTTGGAGTGTTGCGTTGTCCGTCAAGACAAGCGATTGATTGATTGCGTGTGTCGTGTGGTTGCCATGTTCAAACCTCTCCGTCATTGAAAAGTTGGGAATGCGAACCAATTCGTGTCATCATATATATGAAATATGGCTCGAGCAATAGTGTTGTATAGTATTTGAGGTTGGTGATGGCAACGAGTGATGCAAAGACAAGCAACAAGGAATGTTATTCCAATTAGTCATGATCAATTATAAGAATCTAATCTCGTCATTGGATTTTGCCATTAACTAAATCAAAAAAATAGATATATTTCTTAGGTTTCCTTTGTCTTCTTATCCCCGTATCGAACTCTAATAATTTGTCTCCTCCCATCATGATAGTTTTGTTTGAGCTTAGATCGATAATAATATTATGTAATTGAAGCTTAGGTGCTTAGGTTTTATGACAAATAAGACATATATAATAATATAATTATTTGAGATATCGAGTATATGAAACTTGCTAAGGTTCAATATAAATTCATAGATTGAGTCAGTTTCTAAGTTTGATTTTCTAGTTCCCTTGTGTATCAAACCTATTTTTATTTACTATGATATATTAAACTCACTCAATAAAAAATTAAGGTTTCATAATCTCATCTAAAAAATTTTAAAATTTGAAAATTAATTTCATTATGTATTAGATTCACTTATGAGAGGTTAATATTTTTTAATTTTATATATCAGACTCACTTAATCGAGGATTTTATAATAAATTAACGGAGTAGTTAAACTACTTATCGCTTCGAATGTTTGTAATTTTATATGATACATTTTGAAA
Source organism: Musa acuminata AAA Group (assembly GCF_036884655.1). Classification (NCBI taxonomy): domain Eukaryota; kingdom Viridiplantae; phylum Streptophyta; class Magnoliopsida; order Zingiberales; family Musaceae; genus Musa; species Musa acuminata. The sequence goes on from NC_088356.1 coordinate 45,049,318, forward strand.
ATATCAACTAGAAAAAGATATTTCACATATTAAAACTATTCCAACTTGATCATATTCATAACAACTTAATTTTTTTTGGAATTATTGGTCACGCAATTTAAAATCTTTATTAAGAATAGTTTATCTTTAAAGAAAGAAAATTTCACGTATGGATTTGTTTGGAGGCCAACGCATACTTTTAGTGAATTTTTGCACGTGCTATGTATGTGGAGGGTGACACAAAAACAAAAGGAAAAGTAGGAATCATTGTTAGGGTGGGGAAAGAAAAGCCATATTCCATCATCATTGGATTCAATGGTCCTGATTTGATTCGAGTATAAAGCACCTCAACCTTTATCCTTAGGCACTCACGTTACAATAATAATAATAATAATAATAATAATAATAATAATAATAATAATAATAATAATAATAATAATAATAATAATAATAATAATAATAATAATCAAAATAATAATAATAATAATAATAGTTGTATAGCTAAGAGAAGATATCGGAGAATAAATTAGACGGAATGAGCTTCCTTTTTTTAATGTTTATCAGAAAAAGAATATTGCATTTTAAGTCTTTGGATGGCTAAGATCTTTCGATCTCGACAACGTGGCCTTGATGTGCTATCATGTATTGCGGATCACTCTAATACTTAGTTCTCTTACTTATTTGACTTAAACTCATTTGATTTAAATTCTTAATATATTTTGGATCGTATTGTTTGGACACCGAGTTGTTTAAACTAGATATTGATAAATCATAGTATATTAGATATGATTAAGGTGAAATTTACTTTGTTACACAAAATAATGTTTTAAGATATTTGTTAATAAATATTCATGAGATAGAGATTGAAAGAGAAGTAGGAAAATAATCGTATGTCGGGACAAATAAAAAGAGTCGAGTTATATATACTAGATTGACTAACAACTTAATAGGCTTATGTTTCTCATGTGTGTTCATATTATCTAATTTGACACATCATTATTTGGTTATTAACATGATATCAAAGCTAAGATTTGTGAAATAAAAGTAAAAGAGTAAAAAAAAAAAGCTTACAATCTAATAAGTTTAAGTTTTTGTGTTAAATTGATGACTTATTATTTTATTTCTAATATTCACAAAATGAATTTCATCTCGCTTGAACATATATAGACGTCATCTCGCTTGAATTTCACAAAATGAATTTCATCTCGTTTGAATTTCATCAAAATGACAGAGTTGTATTTAGCGAGTAGGATATAATTATCAATTTAGCTGTCATGCCCCCTTTTTTTTTTTGGAAGGAAAAATTTCATAATGATTTTCCTAATCTATTATTTTATAAAAACTAAAAATATTTATTTTTTAAAAAATTATTTAGTTGGGGAAATCGAAATATGCGATCACGACGGATCAAAACTAAGCACAAAATTAAGAATATTGCAAAAAGGACAAAAATTTTCATAATGATTTTTGTAATCTTTTATCCTCATGGAGGAGAACTATAAATCTTATTTTCTCAAAAAAAAATATTTATTTTATAGGGGGAAATCGAAATATGTGGCCAAGATGGATCATATAAAGTATTAGCGAACATGGTTTTGGGGCATTTCCAAATCTAATCACTTGATGGACCAAACGAGTACAGTGATCTAATGGCCCAACCAATCGAAATCCAATCAAAGAGTGGCCACCCCATCATGGAGCTTCGATGACGTCATGTCTCGCGTTTGAAGTTACCTTGTCGGATGCACTCCCTGGTTCGATTACTGGATCCGAATCCAACTCGACTTTTCACAATGTTTATAGGTGTGTTCGCGCATCTCTTTTGTGTTCCACGACATGCGCATTGCTTAGAGGATTCTGCTCTTTCGTTCAACGAATCCGTTCTCAGGATCCGATAAGCAGAGACGCGTTCATTTGGCCTCTCTCTCTCTCATTTCATTGTAGCAATTTCTTTCTCATAGTTCGTTGTAATGGTTTCTCTCTCTTAGTTTATATAATGACCTCTCTCTCTCTCTCTTAGATCGATTTGCTTGTCTCCGGTGTCCTAGAATCCATTTGCATCCCTTATCCTGGCAATCAAGGATGCTGTCATCTTCTACTCCGTCGACAGAGCATTCTTCTTGCGCAGCTTGTTTTACAGTCGATTAGAATGCCTGGACGAGATTTACTTGGTGAGAGTGGTAGTCGAGAGTGATGTCATTTACCTTTTCCACGAAATAGAAGAGCTTCAAACACACACGAGTCACACGACATGCATGTCAGTCAATCCATTTCTCCTGGCTTGTGCTTCTTGGCTGGGAATTTGTTTCTGTGCATCAGCAGGTGCCTGCAGAGGCAAAGAAAGGGTGTCCTCAGGTTTCATGGGGTGTTAATGGTCCCCATGTTGGATGTTTTAGTTCTCGTGACCGCTGCATATGCTACTAAAATATCCGTATGAGATAAAGCTTGAAGGATGATTACAGAATAGTTTCTATTCATAGATTTGAATGAGACTCTTTATCTCTCCATTTCTTTCTCATGGTCGGAGTTATATAGTTGGTCAAAACAGAAACTTGCATGGCTCTTTTTACGTGTGTGTGTGTGTGTGAGAGAGAGAGAGAGAGAGAGAGAGAGAGAGAGAGAGAGAATTTCCCACTTAAAACCCATAGAGTTCGTCTCCCACGATTTTAGGACGCATTTTGGTGAATTAACTGATATAATTGTGACGTGATCACGCATGCATTGAACAATCCGAAATGGAACTTGCCCATCCAATCAAGTTGGGATGCCGGTTTAGTCAAAAGCACTAGCAGATAGTGGATGCATGAACCATGACTAGGAACAGTCTTCTGCTACAGATGGCCTTGCTTGAATGGTTGCTGAAAGTGCTTCGACAATGGAAAGCAAACATCCCATTAGCAGTTTTGGAGCTTTGCATGGATTGAAGGTTACATCGAGATCGCAGAGAAGCGTACAATCCAGTAACGTGTTTAGTTTGGATTGCTCGAGCGAACATCCCCCCGTTACTTGCAGTTTTGGAGTGTTGGACAGCTCCAATTTCGATGGATTGAAAGTTACACACGGTCTATTTGGACGGGGAAAAGGGACGAGAGAGAGAGGAGGAGAGAGAAACAAGTCTATTGGATTCTTCGTCCCAAGCGCACAAGCTTCTCCATGATAATTAATGGTGAAATGACCCGTGATGGCCCAACTCGATGTGGAACATGTTCGATTTGAACTCAAGAAGACACTCACCTCACGAGAGAGAGAGAGAGAGAGAGAGAGAGAGGTTCACGTACGAGAGAAGAGGCAGCATCAGCACCTCTGAGTTGTTTCCTCCTCTTTGAATTATTGATGTCTCTCTCTCTCTCTCTCTCTCTATATATATATATATATATATATATATTATTTCTACAAACCTATAGCAGGGCTTAAAGAGATACTTAAAGCACCTAAATTATCTCTCACATCTTAAACTTATAAATACATGAGTTATTTATGATAAAAAGTCCTAATCGACTAAGCAGGGAATTTTTAATTTAAATCCTAATGATAATTTATTACAACAACTTTGAAAATATTCACAAATCCAAAACGTTATGTATATTATTTAATATAATAAAAATAATTGATTTTAAGCTTATTTACTGTCCTAAAGCGATGCAACCACGTATGGAGGTCTGGTCAACAAGACAAGAACAAGTAAACCAACTCCAACTCCATGAACTAAAAGGTTCAAAGATCAAGAGCGCACTAGAAATAGGACAGATATATACGAATGATCCAACGCACAGATGAAAGCTGCCGGCTGTCATCTTCAGGTTGGCGACTGGTTGCAAAACCTTCACAGAAGGACTTTGCTGTCACCCCACCCACCTTTTGCTCAGTGAAGAGAGTGATCACTGAACTGCCATGGCTATAGTCGAAGAAGACAGTGAAGCCAAGTCCTTCCTGAGGCACGAAAACAAACATCGTCCCTGTCAGATCCACGTCTGCTGTCGGAGCTCGCACATGACCTCAACAGTTCCACTTCCGGGTCTCCATTGGTTCGTCGTGCTTAATCGTCAGCTCTCCACCGAAGCATTCGTAGGTGTTCGATTGCAGTACCGACTCTACGCTTCTGCCGATGAAAAGGCGCCTTCTTTGATCATTCGAATAAGGTGACTGCTTCAGCTACCGATACTGCACTTCTCATACGTCGTTCAACCTAACTGTTGCTTTATCTACGCCCACCAAGAAACTTGTCCGGCACAGCAAGAAGTAACACCTTACCAACTCTATTCCCATCTAACACCGATTCCACAATAAACATGTCTCCCCACTGCCAACACGATGCCGACGCATCAACGAGATAACTCTGACATGTGATGCAGGTGCCATGAGGAAGACCTACCCATGTTGTTCGATGAAGAAGATAAAGCAGAGGAAGGCCTTTGTCATCATTAATGTTGCCGAGCTAGCTTGCTGTGCTGCCCTACTCTCCCGTAGACTGATGACAACCATCGATGTGATCTCTCCCAGGAAGAGCTAACGATCAAGGCGTTTGGACCTAGGAAAGATCTGGGCAGCGATGGCGACGGTCCAACGTAGGTGGTGGGTGGATCAAGACTCGAGGGCTGTCTTCTTCACCTCCGACACGTCGGCATGCGGTGGAGTTGCTACAGCGGCGATCACCTAACGCTGTAGTAGGAAGATCTTGCCAGTTCGACAGCACATACGATAGAGGGAATCGATACCGGCGGTTGATGATCACACGAGCCGCAGCAACAAAACTGTAGATGAGAACCACGTCGTAGTACGTACCGTCTACTGTCGGCAGCCGGCAGCTCGGCGGAGGGCATCGGTGCGTGGGCCCCGAAGGGAGCAGGCCGGTGGGGTCCGCCGGCATCACGGGATACGAATGACACCGACGCAGGTGGGAGGCGGGATGCGGTCGGGCCCGCCGGGGCGGTTCATGAGGGTACGCCCGAGCACGTGACGGCGGGCGCCGTCTGACAGCGGAGGCGGGAAGGCTGTCGACCACGTGCTCAAATCTCGTGTATCCAATCTTGTCCCCCCGACAACGTCTCGAGGACCGACGGGATCAATTTTGGCGCCACAGCGGGACACGCCGAAATCGAGGCTGACCGAATCACCCGGACCACGTTTCGCAGCCGTCGTGGCGCGACGACATCCACCCATGTGTACACGTTGACCCATAACTAATCTCAAGCAATACGATAAGCCTGTAACGGAATCAACGACCAAATTGGCGGTCCCCGCACATGCATAATATTTCGTGCCCGTTTTATATGCAACTGTCGTAGCTTGCGGCAGTAATAGGGCCAAAGAGCGGAGTGGGGGGTGAAATCTAATGAAGCATCCGACAGCGGACAAGAAGATCCAGAGGCACGGGAATGACCGTTACGACCGTTCCTTTAAGATATGGCACAAGATACGGCCACCACCACTTGCGCTCAAGTGGCATAGATTCGGTGCTCCCCCACAAGCGGTGTTGGCGATCCCGCTGACGACGGGGTCCCGCCACCATGTGCAGGGCGGCGAGCGCAGCACTGCGGCCGCCGTGGATTCGTACCCTATTTTGGCCGTCAGCGCCAGCTCGAAGGAGCATTCATTCGTGAACCAAAATGATGATGATGACTTCAAAGAGACGAGTATTCTGATGATGACTATTTATTTGTTCTATCATGATGATGGATTCGAAATTATAAGATTATTGATGCATTTTTAATTATATTTAGAGTACAATAAAGAATAATTATATAGAAGAAAGAATACCTACTTTTCTTTCTAGGGAAGAAACAAATCTATCATTCTCTTCTGTCCCATCTTCACCGCATTGCACGTGATTTCAATCAAATAACAAAAAATACTCTTTAAGTAAATATCACGGCAAGGATTGATTGTTTTATGATCAGCCACTACTGTAACATCACCTTTTGGTGCAGCTGAAAGCTAAAGGAAAGCTTTGGAACCATTCTTTCTTAGATCACCTCGATCACAAACGTAATCAAATTTGAGAACCTCAAGACGGTGGTTTTATTGGTACATGTAACCCTTTGCAACTTCTTTGATTACTTCACGGTGCATGGAACTGTTTGAGAGATAAAAAGATCATTTTCATTTAGATGTTTCTTGAGAGAAAGCATTTTAGAAATTTTAGAGTCTCAAGTATCTCACAACATAACAAATTTTAGTATGAAAAAAGTCATCATCAATAAAAGAAACTCTTAAAATTAAGCTTTGAATTTTGAAGCTTTGATGGAGAATAACGAATTAATTTCTCTTTTTGAATATCTAGAAAAATCATCATATATTATTCTTATCTTTGTCTCGTCGACCATTATCATCCTGTCATTGTTCGATGGTGTCGAGGTGGGGATAAGTTTGAGGGCAAGGAGGTGACCATAGTGTCACTTTTGCTATGTCAATCATTAGTCTCTCCTATGTGATCAATAACTTCGAGAGAGGATAGAAACACAGAGAGTAAGAAGATGATGACTTGTCCTCTCCCTTTTTTCTGTATGGTCCATTGTGCTAAAAGTTGTATAGGTCTCATTCTTAAATTGCTCCACTCTCTTGATCAAGTTATAATGAGGGGTGAAAACTTATTCGGATGCTCCTTTAATGTGAGGGGCTTAGAATTTAAGAGGTAAAAGAGAGGTTTGAGGATGTACTCATCAAAGATGACACATTGAGAGGTATTTGAGACGAATGATAATAAGAGAAATGATAGTAATGAAACTATATATGGACAAAAGTCTTAACGATGCCTTGGTAGTAAGGATGTGATGGACAAGAGTGAGAGCTAAGATAACGGAGAAAGACCTTAGCTATAGCTCGATAATAACAAATAAGACAAAAGCGAAAGGTTGATACCGAGGCGAGGACAAATGTAACAAACGAAGAGACAGTGATAATAATAAACAAGAATACGATCGGAGACAATAGACCATGACAAGGATGGAGAAAGAGCTACGATAGGTGGATGCCAAGGATAATAAAACTTAAGAAAGTGACGAATAAGAGGACGAAAGAAACCAAAAATGCTCAATCAAAAAATTTAAAACTTAAGATATTTAAAAAAAAATTACTCATAAAAACAATGAAAAGAGACACTTATTATTAAATAATATAAGTAAAAAGGAAAATGATAAAAAATAACTCTGTGGGGTCACTTTTGAGAGTGTGGATTATAAGTAATCCCCATCACCTCCGGCTGATCCTGTTCGTCTTCTTCGGCAACGACCCGCGGAGAGAGGGAAGAGAGAGGGTGTGTGTGTGTGGAGAGGCGCTCACACCATCGTCGTGCTCTCTGCTCCGCGGGAGTTTCTGCCGTTTGGCGGCTCTCGTTTCTTGTCCGGGGATATCGAGAGAGCGAGAGAGAGAGAGAGATGAAGTACGTGCTGGTGACGGGGGGAGTGGTGAGCGGGCTGGGGAAAGGGGTAACGGCCAGCAGCATCGGCGTCATCCTCAAGGCCTGCGGCCTCCGCGTCACCTCCATAAAAATCGGTGCTTGCCTCGCCTCCTCCAACTTCACGGTGATTTTTGTTCGCTTTCTGTCGGAAAGAAACGATCTTTTTTCTCTGAGGAGGTGGATCTTTGACGTCGGCCTCACTTCCATCCTTCAAGATTGTTTCTTGCCTTGCATTGCTTTCTACTGCCAAAAGAACCCTTTTCTTGCTTCTCTCCTCTTTCCGAAAAGGGGCGTCGGGATGTTCGGTCGCTTGGTCTGCTGCCTTTTCGCAGACGTTCATATCCAATTTTTATCTGCAAATCCATTAAAATTATGACGCAAGAAAAAGAGCGATCTTTGCATCATTTCCCCACCAATTCGTTGTTTATTATGTGGCCAATGCCAAGTTAGGATGAGAAAACGCCGACTCTCTTTTTCCCCCTCTTGAGAGATCCCTTTTGTGTGAGGGGATGCGCTTCTTCTTATACCAGGAAAGAAACGGAGAAAGAAACAGGGAAATGGATATTGCGTCGTCTAAGGTTCTTCTGCACGGGCAGGACTTTCAATGGTCATCCTTTGAATTCTTTTTGGGCCGAGTCCTCGTTGATGATGCCTGCCCTGGCGCTTTTGCTTTGGCACGTCGTGATCTGGAAACAAAGATTGTGCTTCAGTCGTTCTTCTTTCCATGTCACATAGTTTTCACCGGATGCATTTTCTCCTTCGTGTTGATCGATTTCTACGTACACTTTGGTTCACAAAGTCATTCCTGTGGAAGTTCAAAGACGAGCTCTCTGTCTCACCTCTTTTCTGGTGCTTGTTTTCATCAATTTCTATTACACCAAAAAAAGGGAATAAGGAAAAAAATTAAAAAGATAAAAATGTCTTCATGTCTTTGGTCTCAATGTCCGTCACAGTGGCAATGCCACTTAGTTTCTGTAGTTCCAATCAAGATGGTGAAATGCTGTCCTTTGTGAGACTTACGCAGATCCTTATCTGAACACGGATGCTGGGACGATGTCTCCGTTTGAGCATGGGGAAGTCTTTGTCCTAGATGATGGTGGTGAGGTAATGAGTACTTGAGATTTCCACTTACGTTCTATTCAAGTGTAGAAACTGACTTCTTTATCGTTGAAGTAGGCAGATTTCATGCCAGAAAATCTTTGTTCTTTTGCTTAGTTTTACTTTTTTTCTGACGGCCCTCCTTTTTTTCCCTAATAGGTGGACTTGGATCTAGGAAACTACGAACGGTTCCTTGATATCAGATTAACCCGTGACAACAATATCACAACCGGAAAAATCTACCAGGTGCTGCTCGGTTGGTCTTTAGATGTTTATGGTCCTAAAATATTGGCTGCATTAACAATTATGTTGAGATGCGATTAACCATGCAACGAGAGATTTTTATCTCATCTTTGATTTTTTCCCCCTCATTTTGTACTGTTTTTTGCATTTTGTTTATGAAAATGATTTATAGTCTCTTGTGTCTGGTGATAGTCTGTGATTGACAGAGAGAGGAGGGGAGACTATCTGGGGAAAACAGTCCAGGTATGTGTTTCCTGGATCCATCAACCAATTCCATGCCATAATCTGGAGATTTTCTTACTAAACCTGAAATGTTGTTTTTCTCTCCCCCTTTTTTTTTTGTTTAAGGTTGTGCCACATATCACAGATGCTATACAAGAGTGGATTGAACGTGTAGCAATGATACCTGTGGATGGTAAAGAAGGACCAGCTGATGTTTGTGTGATAGAATTGGGTGGAACTATAGGTAAATGTTGGTTGTATTAGAATATTTGATTGACTGATTCTCATCTGACTAGTGAGAATCATTACTTGTAGAATACTTGCATAATCATCCTAGTATGCATTCAGGAGCCATTTTGTTTTTCATGATATTGACAGTGGCATTCTTGATGCAGGGGATATTGAATCGATGCCATTTATAGAAGCTTTGGGTCAATTTTCTTGCCGTGTAGGTGAGCAGAATCTGCAGGAACCTGTTTAATATCTTTCCATTTTAATAGCTTATTTTGTCATCTTCCTCTACAAATGAGGTTTCCCCTCATCTTTGAACAGGACCTGGTAATTTCTGTCTGGTTCATGTTAGTCTTGTGCCAGTTCTTAAAGCAGTTGGGGAGCCGGTAATGTCCATAAACCAGTTACACATTTCAGTGCTTTGACAGGGGTCCTTTGCGACTAAGTTTTATAATGATCCTATTTTCATGGATTATGTTGTATTTATATTCTTGTAGAAAACTAAGCCAACCCAACACAGTGTCAGGGGATTACGAGGACTTGGGCTCATTCCAAATCTTCTAGCCTGCCGCAGCGATAAGGTCTCTAAGAAACTCTATCTCCTCACTCCAGCGTGTTCCTTGTAGGCTATGATTTTATTTTACTACTCCTGTGTTGATCTAATGTTCCATTTGATGCTTTTGACAGCCGCTGGATGTAAATGTTAAAGAAAAACTTTCACAGTTTTGCCATGTTCCGGTAAATCTTTTAGATTCTTGTTGTCTTGTATGCCATCCACAGTGAAGCTGCTAGATTTGATGCTAACAATCAACAGTTTCTTTTTTCAGGTAGCAAATATCATTACTCTTCATGATGTTACAAACATTTGGCACATTCCTTTGTTGTTGAGGGTAGTGTATATTTTGTTGAAAAAACCATGAATTTCATTCATTGCTAAAGTTGTTTCTATCTGTCTTAACATCCATATTAACATACCACTTCATCTGTAGGAACAAAAGGCACATGAATCTCTTCTGAAGCTATTGAACCTTCGAGGGTCTGTCTGATACACGGCTCACTTACTGAATGTCTTTTATAGTTCAGCAGCTGCTTTTTCATGATGTATAGCTCATAAAGGAATTAACTTCAATTTATACAGATGTGCTAAAGAACCCATGCTGGGAGAATGGATGGGTCGAGCTAAACTCTGTGATACATTGCATGATCCTGTGGGTTACCTTCTTTCACTTCTATTAATTTTCTATTCCAGTGCAATAATCCAAAGTCTTACCACTTGAACTATCATTAACTTTTCAGGTCAGGATTGCTATGGTAGGAAAATATACTGGTCTTCCTGACTCTTACCTCTCTGTATTGAAGGTGAATACATGCATCATATAGTAGTGTAATGTCTTTGTTCCTTCTATTTTGCCCGTTAGTTGGATAGATCTGTGTTCTTCATTTTATTTGTTCTATCATGTACTTGTTTTTGTTGCCACCATGAACAGGACCAAGATATTTAGACTAAAGCTCTTACGCTTCCTCCACTTCCATCTACTTCCTGTGATGGCTTTCTCAATGAACTAACCAAGTTTGCTTGTCTGTCACAAGACATTGTCCTTATCTAAAGAAGATTTTTTAAATGCTTAAGAACAATATCAAGGATCAGAAGTTCTGGATACTGCACATGTCATTGATCTTTCAAGGATCTAGTTTAGCATTTCTCTCTATAAGGTTAAATTTTTTGAATCAGCTTTCAGTTTCAGTGGTCTTCGTCAAAGCTTTGTAGTATAAAACAAAAGCAATCGACAGGTACGTAAACACTTGCAAGAAGGAATAGTGTTATGAGTGAAATTGGTAGCAAGAGGAGTCATAAAATAAGAAATTTACTTTGAACTTCTGAAATCTGAAAATTAATAAGAAATATTTCTGAATTCCACAGAAAAATACTTCCTGTCTCTTTTTGGCTTGTGTCTTGACTCTTGAGTTCAAGTCCATGGGTGCATTATATTCACTAATGCTCTGTTGGCATGTGAAATCAACAAGCTTTTAATTCTTCTTTTGAAGTAGTTAAGAAGGTTCATTACCTTAATCATGGTTTATAGAATCTAGTTGGCTTTACCTTAATGTTTAATTACAGCTTCTTGGAAGTTCACCTACGTCATCGCCTATGCTCATGACATTTAATAAGTCACTGTCAGCAGCAATGGTCACTCTTTCTACGTCCAACTGTCAGTTCACATGATGGTTGACACATGTTTGATATGATGCAGAATTTGTTGTGGTTTCTTTTGGGACTACATATGATGTGCAAAATTTTTTGTTGCCACAAGTAATACAGAGTCATTGTGAATTTCTGGTGATCTTTGATGTAATTAGGAATCATTTAATGCTCATTTCTGTCAGTTAAAAATGCATCAGCTGATTTTTTTTGGACGTCCTATGACCCTTCCATGCTCAAACTTCAGACTTTTTTGTGAATCCTCGCAGGCCCTTTTGCATGCTTCAGTTGTGTGTCGAAAAAAACTTGTTATTGACTGGGTCCCATCATCTGATCTTGAAGAAACTACTGGAAAAGAGGTCCGCTGATCTGATTGTTTAAACCTTTCCTCAGTCTAACTCTTGCTGAATTTCTTCATTGCAAAGATTTTAAGATTTTTCTTTATTCAGGCACCTGATGCTTACAGAGCAGCATGGATGCTATTGAAGGTAAGCTTGCTTCTGGTTAAGCTGTCAATCCTAAATTTTCTATTGTAGCCACGGTAACAATCTGTCATCTCAGGGTGCAGACGGCATTCTAGTCCCAGGAGGTTTTGGAGACAGAGGGGTACAGGGAAAAATTCTAGCTGCAAAATATGCCCGTGAAAATAATGTTCCGTACCTCGGAATTTGTCTTGGAATGCAGATTTCTGTCATTGAATTTGCTAGATCTGTTATGAATTTGAAGGAGGCAAATAGTACAGAGTTTGATCCAGTTACAACTTCTCCAGTTGTTATTTTTATGCCAGAGGTAATCATTAATTTTTTGCATTCTCCATCTTGTCATTCCTGGAAATCTTGCACTGCCTCATATATATTGTAATGGCAATAAGGGTTCCAAAACTCACATGGGAGGTACAATGAGACTTGGATTAAGAAGGACTTATTTTGAGGTTGCTGATTGCAAATCTGCAAAGTTGTAAGCACGGAAAATGACTTGACTTTCCATCTGTATAACTCAGATGATATTTTTACTTGTCTATTAAAAGGATATAATTATTAGAATTTCTTTTGACCTTTAAGGTATGGCAACGTCCGCTTTGTGGATGAACGGCATCGGCATAGATATGAGGTATTTTCCCCATTTCACTTTGTTGATTAGAGAAGTGAAATATTATACCATAATTTCTAAGTTAATTACTAATGTCATGTTATAGGCTGTATGTAGTAAAATTCTTGTTTTGAGAATTCTTGATCATTATTTACACAGGTAAATCCTACTATGGTTGCGGAATTTGAAAAGGCTGGTCTTGCTTTTGTTGGTAAGGATGAGACAGGAAGACGTATGGAGGTACTCATCAGGACTTTCTTTTCTTTTTTCATTTACGATCTTCATATTCCTTTTGGTTCTTTTTAATCTCTCATCCTTTTGGTTCTTCTTAATCTCTCATAATGGTGATGCAGATTATTGAGCTGCCTGCTCATCCATACTTTGTCGGTGTGCAATTTCATCCGGAATTCAAGTCCAGACCTGGAAAGCCTTCTGCTGTTTTCTTAGGTAATGCCTAATTTTGGAACTTGCATAACACTAATGCCTAATCTTGCTCTAAATCAAACGTAGAAGAGATCCACTAATGCATATTATAAAGTGGTCATGTTCACTTAACTTGCCGAGCTTGCACACGAGGTGGCCTGAAAGAATAACTGTATGCTAAATCTTTACGGTTAGTTACCTGATTGAGACTGATGTCAGACAATCTTTGGCTATTAGTTACCGTACATGGGACTATTACCATACTAGTTGACAAGCCAAGGGAATTAGATGAAGATATTTGTAGCCTTTCCTTCAATGACAAGACATGATCTTGACTGGCAAGCAGTTTGAACTCTTCATATTCTCATTTTCAATGCAAGAATTTTGGCCCTCTTCTGTCTCCGTTGTGTGAGGTGATGAAATCGACTTTGAAAGACGGATTTCTTTGCCACTAGAGACCTTAAGCTAGCATGAGGATACTTAATTTTGAAACATATATTGCAGATCTTAAGCTAGTGAGAAGATGGGCTTGCAGATTGTATTCACTTTTTAGTAAATTTCTTTATTTATTATTCCTCTTGCTCTCTGCTAATTCTTTTTTTCCATTTTGCTAAAATGTGACGTGACTCTTAGCTGACATCGTTAGAGGATTCATCTGTATATAAAGAAAATGTGGCTCTTAGCTTAGTGAATAGCTTCAGACCTAACTTTTCTTATCCCTATTCATCATTTGCATTTACATAAAGATTGAGCTTGAAATGATTCTCTCTTTGTAAGCATTTGTTATTTTATGTTCCAACATTGTAACACTCACTTGTCCATGTTTTTAGATTCCGAGATATTCCTTTTATTCCTTTATTTTGTTTTGATTTTTCATCATATTAGTAGATTAAAGGCGTTTCCTTGAGGACCTACAAATTCTGAAGGAACAACTTCAAGCCTACATATCAACTAAAATATACTTCCTTTTCCTTCACAAATTCTCTTACAGGACTCATAGCGGCGTCGTGCAGACAACTGGATTCTTGGCTACAGGCTCGTCCTTCAAGCAATGGTTTCTTGACCCCCAAAATCTACCAAAATGGGAGCCTGAAGAAATCCCCCAAGAGCCTAGTCAACGGCAAATCCATTCAAGCGGCAACGGCGTGCATGTCTAACGCGTAAACCGGTTTTTCCGTGTGTCGTTCCTTCATGATCTTGTGGTTTTTTCTTGTCAGCTTCGTCCTTCCTCAGTCTGATTTGCTCTGTGCAGTCGTCGTGAGGTGAAAAGGTTCACCGACCGATGGACTGGTGCTTGTTCCAGTGTTTTAGCAAGGAGCAGCATTGTGTTCTTGCGGTTTGATTTCCTTGAGAGAAGAAGATGAATACAGCAAGGTTTTGTAAATCGCTAGCGCCGACTGTTATTTGACTTTGTATGATTTGATGACTAGTGTTGATGATTGTCTATAGTCGGTCCACAGTGCTCTCTCTCTCTCTCTCTCTCCCTCACGTACATAAGGGGGGGACTGCTTGCCTAGCTTGGTTAATGTGGCTAATGAGCCAGTGGAGAAGGGAGGACTGTCAAGCTGCGGCAACTACAATTCCTCGCCGGAAGGAGGCCATGGTTCGCAGTGTGGACGGTGGAGGATGTGCTGCTCGCCGGAAGAGTGCTGGAGACCAACGCTAGAGAGTGTTCCGAAGGATTAATCGTTTTGTGATGACAACAATAAGAGAGAGTTGACCAGTTGCATTGACCGGTTACGTTGACAATGGTGAATAATGCTAAGAAATAGCTGACCAGTAGGCTCCAATGAAGTCGTATAATATAACAGAGAATGAAAGAATAATGTTTTGGAGAATCAATAGACTGGAAAGCAGATGAATAAAATGATTTGCTTTCAACTTACTTAGTTTGCAACTTGCAAGAACAAGATAAAACTATCAATGAAAAACTATAATTCAACTCTTTCATTGTCAAATGATTACACTTCTGTAAAGTGCCAACTTAGTCCGAAATCATAGTGTAATTACTACCTAAACCAACTCACTATCTGCAAAATACTGTCATGGTTATCGGCAAAAGATCACATCTGCAGGCAGACGGCTGAAGAACTTGTTCCATTAGATGCACGTCCGCAGATATGTTTCCTCCATGGCGTCTCTTTTAGCAATCCGCTTGCCTTGTTAAAGATGCACTTTGAGATTAAAAAGAAGGTTTAACTTAAATTTTCCCTAACAAAGGAAAGAAAACAAAGCTGAAAGTGATATATCAATTCAGAGTGGAATATGGAAATTTGGAAACGATGCTTCAGATTGTTCACTAGATTGGATGGAGTCCACAAATATCGGATGTCTGGGAATGAACTCTCTTGTAACTTCTATTTGGCAACCAGCAGAAATACGAGTACAGAACACAGCAGACAAGAACACCAGTAAAATTCATATGTACCTCAGTGGTGTCGAGAGAAACGAGCTTAATTCCCTTTTAGCAAATGCTGGCAAGGCAAATGCAGCCTTGTGAACCTGCAAATAGTAAGAACAATTCACCTGATTTA